>NC_089522.1:11208763-11533763 GCF_963924715.1 Thunnus thynnus | reverse complement strand
ATAATTTAGAATCCTGAGTACACAGTATTATTACAAGTATAAAAATATACTGTTAAGATTTTTTCATAATTCATCTTTCACTCAATGAAGCAACCATTTTTATTAAAAACATAACAGGATGAAAGTTTTTAAGAGAAAGAACAAGCATGTCTTGAAGTAACTGCATATTTTTTTATTGTGTTAATCAAAAACAATCTGACATGACATTTCACAAAGACCTCTGGGAGTATTACAGTGCACCATGTTAACTTTGGCCTCCGACCTTTGAACGCTCACCTACACACACACACCTCTGTTCCTTTGCCATTATATACAGAGCTCTGCTTTCCCCCAAAACCACAGACACACACATACATACAAACACATACACACACACACACACACACACACACACACACACACACACATACGCACACACACACGCCCACACACAAGCCTCTCCTTGTAAGCTATCATACAGGGGTGCGTCACATGGCATGGGATACTACATGAGTGTTGATTGGAGGGCTGTGTGAACAACAAAGACTCTAATTGGACACTGTGTTCAGGAGGAGTTTCCCCATTGGCTGAAATGTACAAAAAATGTCAAGGATGAGTCCTTTTCAGCAGAACATGAACGATACAGATGTAAATCTACATTTATAAGAAAAATAAAAATCCACCACAACATATCAGCTTATCTTTGCACATAAATACATAGGAATAATAATAATATTCAACATTGTGCTTTCTTTCTCTCGCTCTTTCTCACCACCACACCATTGTCAAACGCGTTAGCCACTAACATTGGTCATGCATTTTCCAAAGAGCACAAAACAACAGCTGGCTTAAAAGGGAGACTCAGGCAAGTTTGACATCACTACCAAAGTAAATAATCTCTTATCAAAGAAAAAGAAGTATACAACTAATATGTTTTATCTCCATTTAGTGAATTAGAAGTCTAAGCTCAATTGTTTTGTGGTTTAAATGCAGATACTACAACAGCATCCTCCTACAGTTAAACTCAGATTTGATCTGCATCTTTTTGCAGTGAATCCTCTGTTCCTGGATGTGTTGTCAAAATGCAGAGTGTCCCTTTAACAGGCGTCAGTCAGTTCAGTTCAGTCCGGTTTAAATAGTTAATTACATCTCTATAAAGAAGGTATATAAATAACAACGACAATGATTCCATACATCTAAAATCCACTCACAGACCTAGTTTGTGCTGCCTCCTGTTAGTTATGTGAATTAATGAACACACCAAAGCCAAATTTAGAGGTTGTGATGCTATTATTGATATATAATTGTCTGAGAAATCAGTGGCAGCAACACAAATTAGACCATATATGTACCAAATCATACTGACATTTCATTAATGTAAAACATAAACGCATGTTTTATCTTACAAGGCCAGTTGCTTTCTTTCATGTGGATAGACTATGACATATTAAAGTATCGTACCACAGGTAGGCTCTTCATCAGAGCCTTTACACACAATGGACACTAGGGGGCAGGCTACACACACCATGTTAGCACAGACGACCAACAAACAAGGATTCTTTACAGATAATACACAGGAAGAGATTGGACTAAAGACAGAGAGAAGGAAGACCTTATAGTACTAATTGTCCATTAGGAAGAGATGACATTGTTAAGCAGCAAAAGTCAATGATATTAATGACTGTAACACTACATTGAGAAGTGATTACAACAGTGTATCAAGTCAGATGGAAGATGCATTGTGGGTACCGCAGAAGAACACCTCTCTGTGCATTTTACCGTGCTGAATGAGGAGTACATGACCCGCTCATCTCAAATATCATTCGCATATATCTATGTATCACAAACAACATATGCAACAACAGTGTAAAAGAGCAAGGAGTAGAAGTACCGCCTAGAATACAAAAAAAATCATAGTCTCACTCATAAATATCATGCTAATATATACTGTACTGTACTGTAGCCCAGAAACATGGGTTGTCATACTTGGAGTCCACTATGATCTTCCCTCTCATCCTCCTCACTGAATTAATGCTTCACACTCAAACCACCATGTTCACAATTTCTCCTTAATGTTAATGCAAAAGACATTAAACACAGCCAAAAATAAAACCAATAAATAGTGAATTTTAGAGTGATGTCAAAACTCTGTTCTATATGCACTTCCAATGCTCATAATAGTATTTGTGTATGTTATCTTTGCACTGAAAGATGCCTCATAAAGTAACTAAGACTTGTTAAGATATAATCCAGGTCTTATTTGGGTTTTTACTTGTTTTTAGAAATTGATTTCTTCATGCTCCAGCGTTGTCTGTGTATTGTAAACATCTCATCTCTCACTCACATCATGGAATGCCAGTAGTTTTTTCACTCCTCATTATGTAGTGGTTTGGACCAGTAAAGCAACATAATCATATCTGGGCAGATATGACTGCTCTTTAACCATGACTGCATTGTATTGTGTGATTTATTTTGCTGCAACATGCCTCAATATGCCTAAGGAAACCACTAAGAAACCTACCACATAATCAGTTCTGCAACATGCTGCTCTGTTCCACAGGCTGCCCCGCTGCTGGCATCCTCTACCTCATCTGTAACTGCATTGTGTAATATGCACACAAAACCTGTGAAAAGTGAGGTTACTGGAAATATATGTGCCCAGAGCACCACAGGAAGTTGACGAATTCACCTGTTTATGTAGATATAATGTCTATTATCTTTCTGCATGCGCGTGCAAATGCACTTATATAGTTACGTGTGTTTCCAGTTAGAGATCTTTACTTTCCAGTATGTTCCAGTTGTCATGTTTCTCCATTCATTCCCATTATGCGCAACACTCAAGTCCACTATTGTTCTGCACTGGTATGAAATCTTCACGTAAGAAAAGCCATGAGGAAAGTTCATCCAAAACTTTGGAGCTGTTTTTGTTTGAGTGGTGTAGTCCAGAGTGTAGGCTGTTTACATATAACGTGTAGCTGGCATGTAGTAGGCAAAGCTTAATAAAGGTCACATGTACCTGCTTGTACATTCAACTACACTGGTGGAACCGTGTAAAGGGATCGTGCAGAATCAATTTGGGCAGTAAGGCAGCACATGCAGGGGCTGGCCAGTGGGACGAGGACTCAGGGACTGGGGTACCATATAGTGGGGGCATCCATAGATAAATATACACAATAGAGGAGGTGCTGTGTGTGTGTGTCTGCATGTGTTTTTATGTGCATGAGTGTATCTGTGTGTGTGAACACCTCCAGGAGTTCTTGGTCTCTGTCTCTTTCTACCATTCTCCTCCTTTCTCCCTGTATCAGTCATTCTTTTCTCCCTCCATCTCTTTCTCCACGTTGTTACTCCCCTGCACTGCGTGGCGCCCGAGGGTTCGGTTTCCCGTCGTGGGTCCGGCGGTTTCTCCCCTTCCTTATCTCCTGAAGATGCTTCCACTTCTTGTTCGCAGAGCGGACAGCAGGGCCCAGAGGTGTGACGTCCTTCCCCACAGCAGGAAAGCTCTTATCCACTTGGTCGCCACCAGCATTCTTGCGTGCCCAAACTTGCTCACAAATCTGGTCAACGGTGCTCAGGTTGGGGTGGTCCACCAGTTGCATGAAGTCCCGGTACCAAAGCTTTTGATTGGTCATTTGGGGCCCACCTCCACTGCGGGGGTCTAATCGGACAGGGGCATCAGAGGGTAGATTGGAGATGGCAGTGGATGTTGAAGGTACAACTTCCAATGTGATGCCTAGCAAGGTTTGGGTAAAGCCGTGTTCCATGGCGTGGCACTGGTAGACTCCGATATCCCTCTTAAGGACACGTCGAATCAGAAGGCCTCTGTCTGTCTGGAGGACACGGTCATCTAGACGCACCTGGAAAATAGAAATAAGATTAAATCAGATGGAGGAACTAAAATATGTGATACTGCTGCCATTTTTACAGTAAGTATATGTGTTATGACTAATGTAAGTATATCACGTTGCTCTCCATGATCTGTGCTTGATAAAATAAATGTTCTAGTTTTCATTTCAATTCGTGACCACAATGAATGGTTTTGGAAATATGGGTCAAGATGTACTGATATATTGTTCAAGAGGAATGTTTCTGTTTTTTCTTTTCCTTCAGCTAATGATGCAAAGCCTTTGTGTTACTGTCTGTCAAAATCACAACTATTTCCTCATTGCACAAGTTGGTTAAGTGCTGAAATAGTTCAAACACTTCTGTGTGAGCCTAGAGTGGATTTAGGCTATACTACAGCCTCTTCAGACCTCTTATTTACAAGCTCTCACTTCCCTCTCTTTCATTCCTCTCACCTCTTCTCGTGGGTTCTGTGGTTGTTTCTGGAAGGTCCAGGTGACTCTGGCCTGAAGGGATTTGGGGATACACTCCAAGAAAGTGCTGCTTCCCTCCACTCCATAGAGCTTCCTCTCTGCAACACGGTGCTTATGATGGTCTGCAGGGGGCAGCAGAGACAAACACATCATGGGTATACTGTAACTCAAGATGAGCTTACTAATAACTATCCAAGACCAGGCAAGAATGGGAAAGGTGAAAAAAGGAAAGCATAGGGCAAGACATGACAGGACAGAGCAATGCAGAAAGGTCAGGAGAGATACTGCTCTCTGCACACTAAGGACTGGACATGGTAAGACAGGAAAGGTAAAAAAAAAAACAGACAAGGCAAGAGCAGACAAGACAGACCAAGGAAAGATAGGATAGGATAGGATGGGACAGAAGCAAATTGAGCTTATGATGCTTGACTAAGAAACCAAAGCTTACTTTGAAACACTTATCCAATAACTACACTTATATAGATCAGGACGTGTTAAGTTTTGTGATTAAACGTTGTATTGTCCAACATAAGTCCAAAGTATTGGCACCACAAGAACATATGTAATGCACATAAGTTCTTAGTACAATAGAGTCTTGGTTAACTGATTGATGACTGCCTCTTTGTGGCTTCTGATGGGGAAGTTCACTCCAATTACACATAATGACAACCTTCTGTAGGAGATGTGTGAATGTTGTCAGTACTTAGGAAGATTGATGTTTGATGCGTCTAACATTAAACAAATACTTTTATTGTCCTAGCAGAGCTTAGTCATGCATGTTGCCAATATGAGTAATGAAGTTTAGTAATGACAAAGGATCAGTGTCTGTGCCCCAATTTTGACCTTTGCTATAATAAGTTTTCTACAAGACTTTTTAAAAATTCAACCTACATCAACACTAAAATTGGGTCAGAAAAAGATCAATTTCTTTTTCTAACCACCTGCAATACACAAATTATTGGGGAATCAATGGTGTTTAAACTGCCAGACTGACCAGCACTTCGGGGCAATACCATTCTCATCAGGAACAATTACTCTGATCTTCATTAGTTTTACACAACCCGGCTTGCATGCCACATGATGTAATCATATCCAGCAGTTCCTTCAGTTTGAGCGATTAGCCTGAATCGGTTATGTGGCAGAAAGACAGATAGCGAGAGAATGCTGGTATTGTGGTCTAGGAGGACAGAGGTCACCAGGCGTGAAGGGTGAAAGGATTTGGGAGTTTTTTGGCACAGGGACATGTCGGATGCCAAGAGCCTTTGTGAGTCAGAGTATGAGCGGACTGAGGCTTTGTTCTTATTTATTGAACATTCCTCTTTGGTGGTTCAACAGTGGTCAACCAACAAAACTGCTCACACAAGGGAAATTTCAAAACCAGAGCGTTCAGAACCAAAAACAGTCAAACAACACAGCAAGAGTAGATGCATCAACAAACTACCAATATGTTTTTTTGATCTGTGGATCGAGTATATGTGTAGTAGATTTGGTTTGATCCTCTGTATGTTTCTTGTCTGTTCAACCATGGTGGCTATCTCTCCTCATGGAAACAGCATAGTTCACTATCTGTTTATTTCAAACTATCTACTGTTGCTGGTGAAGGAGATGTAAAATATATCACTTCTTCACTTCTTTCTTTTAGACTTTTGCCACAGAAATTCCTGGCAGAAGAGAGCATTAACATAAACTTCATATAAAAATGACAAAGATAATTTAAGAGATTAGGAGATAATTTGGCATACTTAATGGTTGTAACTGTCATGTAATCATTATGTATTGTAGATAAGCTATAGCTGGACAACATGGGAGACATTATCAAATTAATGCATTGTTTATAATCAGCAGTGGATCTTACCTCCAGAGCACAGAGTGTTAGGGTCTCCATTCCTCACATCCTGGCGACGGAAACGTCTGTAAAACATTACAAACATAATCACATTATCACAATCAATATCTACAGTTTATCTATACAATTAGGAATTAGTACTTTAATCGTGTCTTTCTTATTCATTAGTGTCACTAGAGTTTGTGTCACAGACCTCTTGGTGTTTGGTAGGTAGCGAGTACAGGAGGTTCCATCCCAGGCGCAGTATGGGTCTCTAGCCAAGCAGCATTCGGCACAGGCCTTTCCATACACGCTGCAGCGGTGAAGGGGAACCTGGGCAATGCCTGTGTCTGAGCCCAAGTACAGCTGTTGCTGTGGGGACGCAGAGGGTGGAGGGACAAGTTTCAAAATAGGATTTCAGGACTGTTCCCACATTAGAGTCAAACATTTATGTTATGGAATTTTCCATCTTTAGAGGTTACAAATTGGGTTATACTGGGTCAAGCATGGGCTTTGAGGTCACAAAGTAAGCAACATCAAGTCTTACAGAGAGACACTGCCTCTCCTTGGATATGCAGCTATAAAGATGAAAAATTCCATAACAAATTATGTCAAGTTTAGTAGTGATCTCAGTCTGGGATTATGACCATTGGACAATCATCAGTTCAATGAAAATAACTGATTCTGAATTCTCTGAAAATGGGAGCCACAATGTTTCTCTTCTTCATTAGTCACAATATAAAACAGACTTACCCGTTTTGAGGAGATCTGCATGTCAATGATAGATGAAGCATCCTGAAGAACAGAGGAGACACAGCAAATGAATACCACATTAGGAACTGAATAGTTAAAATGACCATATAATATACTGCACAGTACATATTATAAGTATTGTTATCTACAAGAATTCACTTTTTCATAGATTTCTTACTTTGAAGACCTCCAGCTCTTCCAGTAGAAGTTCCTCCATGTTGTTCCAGCTCTCCTTGGGTACATTGATCACCTTCAGTACTGTCCCTTTGTCTGAAATAGGCGATGCAGTCCATCAAATTACATTTTCATATTTATGTTTTTTCTTTGTTATTTTCAGAATTTAATTGAATTTTGATTTACAACTTGGAATTGGAAACAGATCATTCACCTGTGCCAATAAACATGACATCATACTGTCCATCTGCAGCATTGACTCTGTCCACAGCGATCTGTGTGAAGCTGTAGTCCACGTTTGTTCTTACGAAGACGGGCCGTCTGCTCATAGGGTAGACCGGGTTATACATCAGAGGATGGTGACGTGCAAACTGGATCACATCATCTGGGAAACCTTTTGTGGACTCAAAGCTGCCAAATGTCTTGCTGGGACACTAATGGAGGACAATAAAGAAAAGGTGAATTCACATCCCAATAAAATGACCTTGTTTATCCAAACTTGAAAACAAAAACAAAGCTTATCTTATCTAAAAAGAGATCAGCACAAAAATAACATTAGGTAAAGTATGTTGTAATTATTGTAGGCATTTTGCGGTGGGGATGCAAAATGGTGCAAACTTCTTAAAACATTAAAAAACAATCTCTGTAAATAATACTAAACACATTCAATTGAAACCTTTTCAATGGCAAATTTTTCCCTGGGAAATCTTGTGTGCACATTTCATATTCATGAAAAGATTTAGGCTGCTGACCAGCAGTTCAAAGTAACAGTATGACACTTCTACTGTAAAGGGTTTGTTACAGCTCTGCTAAACAGGACTGACAATGAGTTCATGCACCTCTCAGAGACTCTTTGGCATTAAAATATTCCATGACTTATATTTACAAATGGTTTTGTGTTTTCTCTGCATGTGAACTGAAATAAAATGTCTGATTTGTCAACGTTTCATTTGCCCTGAATTACACAAAGCAACAGGCTACAGTGACGTGATTATGGTGTGATGGGTCACAGGGACGTAAAAGATTTACTCAGGTCAGAGTCCAGCCTCCCTCTCTAATTAAAAGTCCACTTCTGGACTACTTCTGGATTATTCCAGGATACGAAAATACTAAAACATACAGTATACTTTTCCCCCCTCTTGAATTATGATCTTTTCCTTTCCTGTTATTTTACAGCATAGTGTTGTTAGTATAGTTCATATCTTACATTATATACTGTAAACATTGCATAGTTTGCTTTTGATCTGATTCATGCATTTTAAATGCTGGATCTGTTTTCTATACAATTTTGCATAATTCACTTGTAAGCATGATTATTTCCTTTTAATTTGATATGTTCCGCTAGTTTTACAAACCCAGAGAGGTGACGATGGTGTGAGAGAGGTTTCACGGTACTATAGGCCAAATACAATTACTATTCTGCAGTCATACAATGGGAATTGTTCTGCTGTGGCAGCAGCAGCTGAAGCTCTGCATAACAAATCCTGCTGATGTTACGCTTGTGTGTTTAGCAGAATGTAAGAGCCCTAATAAGCACACATTGATTGGGAGGATTGTGGAGAGATTTTGAATAAAATGAGGTTTAATACTGCAAGTGTATGAAGTGCCCATAAGATTTATATCACAAGGATATTACAGGAGATTAATGTATCCATATTGCTACAACTTTGTATTTTTACATTGTACAGAGAGCAGTATCAACTATTGGGTTGAGAATATGATGCTGTTAGATCTATTACTTAAGATTTAAATAAAAGTACCAATACCAGAAGTTTGAAGTATAGTATTCTATGAAAAGCATTCATCATTTTAGTTAAACCTGCAGCAAGCATGTTGTGAAAAACACTGAAATATCATCACCTTTTCAGTTGTTATGGTGAACCTTTTAGCGAACAGTTGCTAATTTACACATCCAGCAGTCACAGAGCAACATAATCATTCATTTGCTTCTGTCCAACTAGCAAATGCAAATCCAATATTCTCTCTCCTTTAGCTCTGTTTTTTCTCTATACCGACTCCTAGGATAAATATCTTTTTTTTAGCTACTAAATGTTCCACTATGGTCACCAGCAAGTCACTAACTGTGTCTGTTTGCCGTTTGGCACTGGGCAGGTAGTGTACAGTGGGTTTTTAGAGCCTTTTCTCTGAAAACAGCTGCCAGCTGTGGCTGAAAACAGTGAGAATGAACCAAAACAGTTAAGTCGCAGTGCCCGACATTTAAAAAATGTGCTGAAACTCATTATAAATTTCCATAGACCTTAGGGGAGCTGCAGTGTCGGGTGATAACTCTCTGTAGGTTCATCACTACGAGTGACACCTCAGACATTACACATTGTCGTTTGATACATTATCATTATAAAAAACATTTATTATAGCTGGTTTAAGTAAAGGTTATGCATCCACAGTCCTCATTCAGACTGTGACTGTTGTAAGATATTGATATATGGAGAAATTTAATGTTATAGCCTGTTTAAGCTGATTTTAATATAAAGTACTTTATATTCCATTGAGTAGTTTAATATATGACAATGCATCATATTTTATAAGCTGACCATACTATCGTAATTATGAAATGTAACTGAGTCATTAAGTAAGTACTATTTCCCCCTGAAATGTAGTAGTATAAAATGGAAATACCCAGAAAAGTGCAAGTACCTCAGAGTTGTACTTGAGTACAGCACTTGTTTAAATGTATTAAATTACATTTCACCGTGGTTATGAACTCTCTCTGACTCAACTCTATTGATGGGTCTTTACTGTTACTGACATACCATTCCTGGGCGGGGATAGGGGACTTTTCCCTGGAAGGGGACCCACTGGTAGTTGGGCCCCTCTTTGTGAGCGAAGGGCCCCAGGAAGGCCCTCCGGATGTCATTCATGGAGTAGAGACACACAGCTGAGCCTTTAAATACACTGCTGCTGGGGGACAGGGAGAGCTGGGTTAGAAACATCAAAACACATATAACACACACACAGACACAGACACATACTCATTTCTCTCTCTCTGTTTCTTCTGCAGACAGACACAGACTCACACACACATATCGGTATAAATGGACTCTGACCTGGAAGTAGAGAAGACCGTGTAGACCAGGGGATTCTTTCTGTCCCTTGTCTGTAGCAGGAATACATCGCCTGAGGACAGACACACACACTCAGGTCAGGTGGTGGTGGTCCAGAGGTCAAAGGTTGAGAGAAAGATAAACAAAGCCCTATGGCCATGTCTAACCACTTTAAAGAGACGTTTCACTGATAACTGAGGGTCATGACATGGAACAAAATCCACTATGGCCTCAAGCAATGGTTTGTAAAATTATTTTGAACAAGAATTAGTTCCATTAAAATATTTTGTCACACTTGTCAAGTTGGAACCTGCCACAAACAAAATGCATTTCTGAGTCTGAAGGAATGAATAAAACACTGCAGTTTAAAAATAATATTACTGCTCTCACTACTATTAAAAAGTAACATGTAAAATAATTTCAATTTTCTCCAGATTCTTGTCACAAAGTGACAGAATCACATCTGGCTCCATAACACTCATGTCTGTCTTGGTTCAGATCAACACATATTTTTACAGGGAGGTCCTTTCAAAAGATTTGGCCTCAGGTGTGGTCAGAAAACCTTTGGTCAAGATAAGAGACTCATTGTTCATATGCAGGAAGGTGATGGACAGGTGTAGCCTAAGGTAGGGTAAGAATTTGGACAAATTTTTCCACTTAGTTCACCTTTCACATCGTCACAAGATAAGCACAAAGACAGATCATATTATAGCCCAAATACACATGGTCAGAGAGATCAATATAATTACTGCAGCTGCTGTGCAAACCACATGACTGCAGATTTGATGTTTCACTCTGTGAGATGTGCTTTAATCAAATATTGTGCATTCTTTTCATAATTCATCAATGATTCCTTTAAGTCTGAATTAAAGGGTTTTATGGTAGCATTTGAAGAAAGATGTATTTAAAGTTAAAGGACATGTTTATCTGTCAATGTTTTACTTCTTAAAATAAACTACTTCATTCAAACATAATCCTGTTTTGGTGATTAGTTTATATTCTTGGACAAGCAAGCTAGAGCTCAGATGTATGCTTTGCTGATATTTTAAGCAGCGTGTTTCATTTTTAATATTACAAAAGAAAAGGCCTTTTAGGATGAGGACTAACCTTAGTGTTTGGGGAACGTATCACTCTGTCTGATAAGTTTGGTTGGGGTTACTGGAGTACAATCTGCCCCAAATACAATAGAGCAGGACAGATATGCTAACATTAGTCTGCACACTCATATATTGTATTAGCATACAGGACCAGCTTCCACACAGTGGGGCAATACTACACAATCATGTACTAGTCGTGAATGAGGCTTTTACATAACCTGGTGCCCCAGAAAATGGAGTTAGGTAATTAAAAATGCTCTAGGCCTTGTCACAGCAGATGAACACATTATTTAATCCATTTCTTATGCTTGTGTTCTTGTGATCTTGTGTTTTTGGTCTTGAAAAGGCTAAAAACATACTATTCTCTAACTCTTAAGATACTGACTATTGCTCTTTCAATTTGGAGATATCAAAAGCTTGACAGGCCTGCCATGCCTGATAGTTGCTGAGGTATGATTGGACAATCACTGTTCGCAGGAAGGGTTTAGGGTTTAGGGTTTAGGAAGTTCAAGGTTTTTTTACTGTATAAAGTTTTATAGTCATACACAATGTTTGGTGCAGTTTTCTCTCAGTTTTGAGTACTTCTGAGGAAAATGCTTGGGCGAACTGGCACCAGATGTTTGTGTAACAACCACTTTGCGTTTAGAGTGAAATTATTTCTTCTTTATCATAAATTCTTCTGCCCACAATCTGAGCTGTAGAAATTTAGCCTTGCTTCTGGACTCTGTCTAATGAAAACACATTATTTCTTTTTGTCATATGAAGACTCACCAGAGTCAAGCCTGCAACTTACTTTGAACCCACAGCAAAAACACTGGCTTTGGATCAGGCCAGAATCTATTACCAATTAATCTCTTACTCATGCTTTCTCCAAGTCTGCAGGAATGTGAGGCTGAATGGTAATCTACAATTGAGGTCAGAAATCCTGGTTAATTTATTATGCTTTCCTCAATTTTCTCTCCCTTTGCGCCCTCAGAATGTGTTTCTGGGTAAAAATCCAAAGAGGTAAGGTTGGAAAATCATCCCAAATTTCAACTCTTTGTTTGGCTTTTTCCAGCTTCTGAAAAATCTGATTTCTTTATCGTACTTTATGATTGACAGAGAATAAGAAACCTAGATCAGTTTTGCCACTTGGACATTGAGGCCAGGATGAGGTCACAGGTGGACTTTCTTCAAGCTCAAAAACCCATGTGTGAAGACTTTCATTTGAGCTTCCTGTCAGGTTTTCACTTTCAACACCTCTTATATTACATCATTATAACTTTAGTCATAAATGACTTCAGCAACTGTAAGAAAAGTGCAGTTGCAGATATAGTATCTGTCCTACAGACTGTGTGCACAGTGAACTCACGCAGCTCGTCAAAGTACGTATCGCTGCCGTCGGCTCCTGGTACCGAGCAGATCAGACGGGTCTTGAGGAATGTCGTCCACTTGTTCACCAGACTTCGCTGACCGCCCATGTCGTTCTGATTCAAGACCAAACATTAAAAAGCTGGTTAACAGGATCACAAAAGGAACTTGTATTTGGAAGGAAGAGAGTAACAGCAGTGTCATTACTGGGCACCAACCAATTTTAGTTTTTAGTCATTTAGATTTTTCAGAATATTATGTGATCTGTCAACTGGTGCAGGCTGTTGGGTTTTTTCACACCCAGTTTATTTAAAATACTGAACCTCAGTGAGGAAACAATCTCTTACCCTGCAGAGTTGTCCAATACGGGAGTAGGTGGACTTTCCCAGTCCCTGGGCCTCAACTGCCGTCTCCCGGAAGAAGAAAAATACCTTATCATCATCTGGGTTTTCACTTTCCGGGACCCAAAAGGAGCCAACAAATTTTGGTTCTGTTAGACAGAAACAAAGATGAAGAGTACCAGTTATACCAACATTTTCTCCAAAACAAGATACTTGTTTTGTACTATTTGGAAATTGCCCTCCAAATAAAAACAACAGAATAATTTCAGCAAGTGCCCCAAAATGACATACAGTATGTTTACATTCAAGTGAGAAAGCCCACTAGCAGCCCTAGTAGGACAGGGAGTAGGTCGGGTGAAAGATGGGTCAACAGAGCCATCTGACTTTAACACGGGAGACAGCTGTTTGCTTCCTGTTTCCAATTGCAAATCAGCATTGTTGTTTTTAAACCATGACCACGGTCGTCCCCTAACCTTAACCATGTGGTTATTATTGTAATCATGATGATGAATGCCTCCAAACCTTAAAGCGGTAAACCAAGATGTCTCATCTGGTGTGCATGGACCAACAACGCTATTTGTCTTTATTTGGGAAGATTTGTTGGAAATTATGAATAAACTCAATTTAAAAGGAATGGATGCCTAATCTGACACACAAACACAGACACTCACCATTAAGCCAGCGTGAGTCATGCTGTTCGGTGCGGATGGAGGGGCGTTTCCCCAGGCTTCTGAAGATGGTAAAGTCTCGTCCCATTAAGTCTGTGGCCACGCCTGCATACAGCTCATCACCTAGGAGACAGAATTCATCAATAACTCATCAATAGCAATTGATCATGTGAGCTTTAAAAATGACTGGGTCTATATCATCCACCAAGATCAGCTAAAATTATGATATGAAAATGTGAATACAACAATAATATATTTCCAATAATACACTTTTGTCAGTGTACACCCATTTTTGGGATGGTTAGGTAAAAATTGACAGTTGATTGATAATCAGCGCATATTAAAATGCATGGGTTTGGTTACCGACGAGCACAGATGCAGCATTGTGACGAGGATCATACGGACTCTTCCCTTTCCCGTCCTCCACCTTAGAGGGGTCAATCCTGAACACATGGTCCTGATGGAGAGAGAGGACAGAGGGAAATGGACTGTGATCACACATGCAGTTAGTTTTCTCATGTCAGACACATACTGTAATTCATTTTTATATCTGTTAAATTTAGTTTCACGCTGACCAATTACAAGGGGGAACAAAAGTCACATAAACTGAGAGAGATCCTGTCATCCCATCAGGTTTAGAGACTTTGGCAACATGAAGGAGTCAAAACAAATTTGAAACTGGAAACCTAAGCTAAGCATGATTTATTTGTCTGCACTCTTTGCGATAATTGTTATTCTCTACAGCACATGCCCAGACTCCTGTATGACTTGAGTCAATTTTGTTATGCTAAGCTTTCCAAGTGTGAGTAACTACTGGATATATTACTGTTTTGAGGTTCTTCCCTGCAGTTTGTTCGGATTATGTTCTCACTTATAATGATGAGTAAAGTAATTTGGTTGGCAGAGGACTGAGGCTTGCATTTAAAGACATTGGAACCAGTTATGTCTGCGTGTTCTGAGTTTAAACAACATTTTATTTGAGTAGATGAGAACAAACAATGTGCGAAGTGATTTAAATATTCTCAGTGTAATTATGTAATCATGATGTAACTCAACTTTATATCATAGCTATGATATATGGTTGAGTGGTCTTTTAGATACTTAATGAAGTGTCTCCATACCTTCAAATCTTATCACGCACTTAAATAAAATGTGTGTTTGTGTTGGTTTGTTTTGTGTATTGCTCACCTCCATCCTGTGTCCCACCTCGACGAAGGCACAAGTAGGGTGGAAGGCCCCGGTTCCACAGGCGTACAGATGGGTGCGGTTATAGTGGTGCACGATCTTCACATAGTTCACACAGTCGGACTGAAAGACACACAGATACACAGTGTCAGTGTTTATCTATGAATCACAATTTAAATGATGATCTTCAGGGACATTTTTATTGATTTGGATTTTTCTTTTTTCCCTTCATGCATCATCTAAATACTGCTTCAGTGCAATAAAATGCACTGCAGGAATAAAATTCTGCTGAGTAAATACTGAATCTTTTTATTTAATTGTCATGGTCTGAAATGGTCAAATTCAAGTACACAAAGTCTTAAATTAACAACCAAGTGAAGCATTCAGTTGTACAATGTCAACCATACTTTGGGTCACTAAAACCCTGGAAGATTCACAAAAATAATACCGCAGATGTGACCTCAGTTAGCTGCAGCCCAGTTTACTAGTGTAAGAATACATTAACATGACATGAAAAAAAAACACTGTAAATCCAAGATCCACCAACAAAACCTGGACTCTCTCTCTCTTTTGGTTTAGTGGTGTACATTCCTTGATCCTCTCTCCCTGTCTGCCTGTGACAACACTGTCATGTCCTCAGTTCCACCTCCAACACACTGTTGTGACAGCCTTTGTGCCCTGGCTGTACACACAAATGCTGACAATGTATGCGTATAGGAATGTGTGAGCTACGCGAAGGTCGATTGTGAACAGTAGGGCACAGCTGTGCTGCATTGTTAGTCTAGTTAAAGATTAATATCTAAACCATAATAAACTCAAATATAATATGGCCACAGTGGGACTAATGTTTGATTTTCCAGTTTAGTTTTGGGGATCAAGTTTATTTTCTACGCCTGAGTTGTGTATTATGCTTGACATTTGTTAGACACATTTGTGGGCACATGTTTTACGCTGGCTTAGTTAAAACATTTACACGGTTACATTCACAGTTAGACGCAGAGAACCCGTGAAGAAGCACACATGCACCCAATAAATTAACTCATTTCACTTCCTTTTAAAAGAATAGTTGGACATTTTTGAAAATACAATGCCAAGAGTTAGAAGCTTTATGCTAAACTAAGATCTGTTGGCTAACTTCTTTTCATCTAACTCTTGGCAAAAAAGCAAATAAGCATATTTCCCATAATGTCCAATTATTTCTTTAATATCAACAGACTTGCTTGGCATTTGTTTACTATTTGCTTCCCAAGTGTTGTTTTTATCCGTAGGCTGACTTAAAGTTTAAGGAAAAGACGGAGAAAACTGGCACTTAATTGTCCCTCTCTTTACAACAGACCACTTTCAATGCTTTTTTTTTTTTTTTTAATCTCTCTTCTTCTCTTGACACTAGGCTATTGACCCACAGACACATCTGTCCATCTGGGAGTCGGGTTACGGTAAGCTGGATCTCAGGAGATTTCTGAAGAAAAGATTTACAGTACAGTAAGAGCAGATGGACAGACTGAATGGTTCACTCTCCTTTTCCAGTCCTAATCTTAAGTCCTTATCTTGAACACTGACACCTGGTTTTGTGGAGACTGGCCCTTTGTTCAACCACAGTATACCCATGAAGTGATGAGAACATGGGCATTATCAGTGCCTCCTAACCCTAATATAAATGAATTTGATTGTCTGTGCTGTCATTACATACATTTCCCTAAACCTAGTCTACTCATTAAGATCTTGCTCTTTATTCACACTACTGTAAACGCACTCTAATTCTCACATCAATCCTAACTATCCCTCCCTTTCTCTCTTGTCTACTTTTCCCCAGACAGGCCACCGTAACATCTGTCTGTTGATCAAGTTACAAACACTGGCGGACCCTCAGGGGCCATTGTAGGAGAGATAAAAGACATGAATCTGATCGTCAGCAGCTGACGGGGATAATGCACAATCACCCCTCTGTATGTGTGTGCGTGTATCCTAGATAGCACAATGCGTTATGATTCTTCTTAGTTTCATTTGTTAGTGTTCATGTCTTTATTTTGACTTAATTCAAGTGGCTTAATGAGCTTGTTTTGCATATTATTTGGCTTTTGTCTTAATCTGATGATCCAAGTTGGTCAAAGGGTCTAAGTTTAATCAGAGGACCATGGCACTTTCCTCTCCCTATATATACTCTATCTATCTATATATATATATTTTTAAACAACTTTTGTTTGTTTGTTTTTATTTTTGTGTGTGTATTTCAGTTCTGTTCTTAATGGGTTTTCTTATGTGCCATGCAGAGTGGGGGAAGGGAGGGAGGTGCAGGGACTTTAAGGTCTCTGTTCACTCTATGTTTAGATACAGATGTATGCAAGAGTTGATGATTTGCATAAGGATAAAGAATGTTCCTGATATATTCAATCTACCCTTTAGTATTGACAAATACAAATTTGATCACAAAAAAACCCCAAAACAAATATTCGCATTTTTAAATTTTATAATTTTTTACATTTTAGAAAGTGGATAGTCGTTGTCATGGTGCATTCTATGATTTTCATGTTTAAAGTTAATCATGAATGGAAGTCATGTTAAGGTACATTTCTAATTTCTTTCTGTTTCTCCATCTCTCTGTTATCTACACCTTTACTCTCTTCTTTAATCTGACATCTTTACTCATTTCCGGATCTTCTGACTCTCAGCTTCACCCGAGGATGACAGACAGACAGGCCAGGTTATAAAAGCAGTGGCACAAGCGGAATTGTGGCTCATTAGGCCTCACACACACACACACACACACACACACACACACACACAGCCTTCAGTGGTTTACAACAAAGGCGTGCCTTGCAGCCTTTGAAACCCACCATGCGGTTAGAGTGGGAGTTGGTGTGTGAACACAGAGGTGTTTCTGTGTGTGGACATGAGAAGGTGTTAAACCAATCGATCGGCTGATTAAGCTGTTGACAAACACAGGAGACTTCTGTTTCACATGGAATAAGGGGGCACACACGCTCCAACTTTGCCACCGCCCTTAGGCTGACACACGCATTTACACTGTGAATGAACATACACACACTGAAAACACACATCTCACCAGTGACCATGTTCGTCCTGTAAAACATACTCATGCCAAGTTTCGATCAATCTTCTTCCTCCGAATCTCCAGTGGGTTTCTGAAGCAAGACCTCCTCCTCCTCAATCTAACCCCTATTGTATTTTAAGCCCTTAGTGTGTATATGTGTGTGTCAAAGGGCAATCAGCGGAGCGGCGGTTTGACAAAGTCAACCCTTTGATGTGACAAAAGAGAAAGAGAGCAGGAGGCTGCGGAAAGGAAAAGGTAAGAAGAGAAAAGACTCTTGAAAAACCTTGAAAAGATCAGAAAGGAAGGAGGAGAACGAGGGAGGTGAATTATGCCAGCAATCACATTACCGTGGTGTGTGTGTGTGTGTGTGTGTGTGTGTGTGTTAAAGGGTTCACCGGTCAACCTTTGACCTACCACTCACTCATTAGTTGAAACAGTGAGCAAAACGCAGGCTGTGACCTCACCACAGCCTGAGCTTTAGGTCTTGCCTTCATGTCTTATAAAGCTGTATTGTTCTGTCGTGGATGTCTTTTTTTCCCCTTTTCTCTCTTTATCCTTTCCACTCCAGAAATGATTAACCCAATCTACCCATTTATTATTCCAGCCATTATCTGTCCTTCTGCTACTGCTCTCCATCTGTCTGTTTGTCTTGCACAAGCTAGGTTTTTTATTCAAGCATTTCAATGTGAAATATTATATGTTGAGTTATAATATTAAGTACAAACGAAAAGTACAATTTGCTCAATATTGCAAAGCTTTTTCATGATCCCCGAAAAAAATATTGAAGGTCGAAGGTATTTCTTCAATTTGGACATCTTCAAATTATTCTTGCCAAGTATATCTCCACCATAATTATGTCATAAGTTTCGTTTTAATATAATAGAATACAGTCACGGTTAAATGGGCATAGAATGCTGTCAAACACATATCATTTATTATATTTAGACAGATTTAATAACAAAATCTGCTGATATTTGAAAATAACTCCCTTCATTTTCCCATTTATCCATCAGTGTATGTGAGAGAAAAGAGTCTCAGCAATCCAGGAAAGTTTAATAAAGTTAATGGCTGAGAGCCTTAGACTGAACACACAGAGCGATGGCGCACAGTGAACAACCATTAGATACACAATACAGCAGAATGTAATAGCCCAGGAATGCCTTTGATCACTTCTGTTGGACAGGACAATGTAACAGCGTTGACATTTGTGTTGTCTCTATGTTGAAATATTTCTCCTGGAACAGGCTGATTTCTAGACTCTGACCTTCTGTAAAATGTAGTTAAAATAATATCACAGAGGAACCATCGAAGCAGAGGGGATTTCCTTCCTTCTTATTAATGGGATGGAAATGTTCTGTGGGTGTTTGCTGTGTGTTCAAAGGTGAATTCCCACACACTGATGATCTGAAAAACACCAAGCTACATAATAATTCAAAAGTCAAATGATTTACACTCTGTGGTTTTCATCAAGCTTCGCATTCACACATTTGGTGGCTACTGACCCCCTAAGCTCGATAGTTGAGGGTTAAGTTCCTTGCTCAAGGCCACTTCATCAGGGCTTAACGAATCTTCATATCTGTGCAGCCTGGAGAAGCAAAATTCCAGCTTCAGCCTTGTCAAGCCGATACAAGGATGACATGCTAGTTCCTGCTATGTAACTGACCATAAACAAAGATCTTTATTAGCTGTTTGAACAAATTAGCATCACTGTTGTATTTCCTGAGAAGATGGTCATTACATATCAAGAAAAGATTATTTGCGTGTCAAGAAAATGTTAACATGGATTATTTTTTTTTGGCAATTTGCACAAATGACCTCAGTCCCAACCCCTTTAACCAGTCACGATTTCCCAGTTGGTCCATAGATTTTAACTGGTGATCTGCTGGTTACAGGACTCATCCTGCTGCTCAGATAGTTTCATATCTCAGAGGTAATTAATAGTTTTATGATTCACCCTTCATCCGTCTTCATAGGTGATTTGTCTTACATCATAAAAGGGTTTAAAAGATGTACAGTACTTTTTGACTCAATAATTTAGGGAGAATTATACATTTCCTAATCACTACTGATTTGTTAATGGGTCTTGGAAGATAGAGAAAATTACAAAGTGGGTGTTAACATAATGGCGTAAACATACAATCTATCACTTCTGTAGGTTTCAGTGTGGCTCCAGCTCTACAGTGACGCGTCAGTCGGAGTGCTGAGTCAGACTGGGTGTCTGGGTGAAATGTCATCTGTTTACTGCCACTGTCTGACTGTGTTTATGTGCATGTGTCTGGGTTTGTGTTAGTGCATGTTAGGTGGCTTTTCTGTGGTCTCTGGGTGTGTGTGAGTGATGAAGTGTTTATTACTTGTCTTTATGTGGGCAACTTTAAGACCATCACATGCCTACGTGCGTAAGTATTGAGCTACAATGATACTGTGTGTACTGAACTTATTTTTGTGAAATAACCCAGCAAGCTTTTGCTATGTCTAAAAACAAGGTTTTGATGTTTTTTCTTTCATTTTGTCTTTTAATAGTTGTCATTTTAATCATTAATCATCATCTTTAATACCTGGCTGCTTTTCTAGCTATTTGTCTCACAGAAAGCATCTGGTATCTTATCTAATATGACCGATGAAACTCTTAAAAAAAGGAATTTTCCTAATAAAACACTCTGATACTCAAGTCTGCGTTGAGTTACTAAACCCCCTTTTTTTTACATCCACATGGCAGTTACTGTATGATTACAGATTACTTTAAGGTTAAAGACAGATTGTGGTAAATTGTGGTTAAGGAATACAACCAATAACTAATCCACTTCTACCCAATGGGAGTGATGGTTGGCATTTGCTTCATCAGAGCCTATTTCACATCATGACTGTCCAGCTGTGTGGAAATGAGAAAGGATCCAAGGTTTGAATTTATCTCTCTAGCTCTCTTTTTTTCATTTGTTACATAACTATTTCTGTCATTTTGCATGTGCACAACCAAGTGCAGCACTACGAATGCCTTCCAGGAGAAGCCATCACTTATCACGTCTCCCCCTTCACTACGACGTCCAACTTTTCACTCCGCCTTCGAGTGTGGCTGTTCGGAACAACTAAACACTTTTAATTTCCAATGTGAAGTATCTAGTTCTTGTCGAGCATTACCTAGTCCTTAGCCTGGTTACAGACCTCTGAATCATGGTCCACTCCTACGATGGTTGACTGCAGTGAAACAAAAATGGCTCACTGGCTTCCCACCAAAGAACACTGTAGACTCAGTTTGATTGAGCGCCTGGCCAAACTAGAAGTGACGCTGCCATGTATTGAATCCCTGTGGTGTTTTCCAAGGCACCATCCCAGAGAACAAATGAGATACAGAGAGAACATGGGAAGAAGGAGAAAGGAGGACTGAGACAGAGAGCAAGGAGAGTAAGGGAGGAGAGAGCCAGAGAGGGAGAGAGATGTTGACCTCTTCCTTCAGAGAAACACACTTCTCTGTAATTAGGGTCAACGGTGTGAGGTCAGCTAAGTTCTCAGTGTGTGGGTGAGTTTTCACCCAGAAAATAGAAGACTAAAGAAATGAGAGGGGAGTGTTTAACAAAGGATAAAAATAACATATCCAGGGCCAGAAAGGAGAGAAGAATGACTGACCAGGGGAAAACTCAGTTCAATGCATCATTTGTCTTCAAAATTCTTCCACTTTTTTCTTTTATTTTCTTATCTCTTTCTCTCTCCATCGAACCTTCCTCCTCCTCCTCCTCTGGAGCAATTTTTCTAATTCTCTCCGCCACTCCCCGTCTCCACTGTTACTCTCTCTTTCAAACACACACAGAATACATACACACAGAAACCTGAGCACACACTCAGACAGTCTCCTGGTCAGGTGAAACTGGAGCCTGGAGTTTTGTATGAATGGAGCTCGTTGTCTGTCTGCTACAGCTGTGTAATCACACTGATGAAGGGTTTGTTTTACACACACAAAGAAACACATGCACACACACACACACACAATGGATACATACATGAACAAATGTACACACACTGTTAAACATGTGAACATAAATACAGTATATATTAAAATTTGTGGCATGTCAGCACACACTGATGGGAAATCACTGTTTCATACACACAGTAGCGCACCTACACACACACAAACTGTATGTTAATTGTGTGTGATGTAATCCTGGGTGGTCTATAGGCTCCTGGTGGCCTCTACATGTCGGTCAGTGAAGCGGAGCCTGCTCTGCCCGGACACATTTAGACACATAATCATCACATGGAGTATTTACTCGACATATTCTTGGAAACTAAATGTTTCTCTACTGTGGATCAAAATAGAAAATCTTGATTTTTAAACCTTTTGGCAGCCAATAAAAAGACTAAGGGAAGTAGCAGGGTGGCCTTTGTTTGGAGAAACGGCCCTGTGAATATTACAGTAGGTCATGAGTTCAATCCCTGCAACATGTAGTGTATGCAGCAGCCATGTGTGCTGTCAGTCAGGTCCCTCCCTATACTCTCATCTTGGCCAGGCCGCTCTAAATAGCCCTTCCTTGTCGCATTAAATAAGGTTTAATCATGTACTGTAACCTGATGTAACCTAACACATGTTTACATGCAGCAGGTCAATAATTAGATTTTCCCTCTAAACTCAACCTTAATTTGGAACCATGGCATGGAAAGTACTGTAGTTTAAGTGTATCAGTGATATAAGATGTTTCTGGAGTTAACTGTTCAGCTGTGAAACTGACTTATTGGAGACAGACTTTAAACACCTAGAATGTGATACTTGTTGAAAGTCTTTGTGATGCACATGTAAAAACCCTGTTTGAAACCCAACAACGTGTATATATGGTCAAGAAATCAGGTTTCTCCACCAGAAATCTAGCTGTGCCACAGTAAGTGGGTTTATCTAATTCCTTGTTGATGTTTAAGGAATTACTGCATGAAGCCAGCTGTTGGTGGTTGCTGTAAGCTGCTGTCAAAAAAGAGCAAGGTCTTCGGCTCAGTATCAAAATGAGCAGGTCACATAGGTTTTAATACAAACACATTTTGAGGAAGTGATCTCACCACAGGGAAGATCCAAAACAGAAGAGCAGTGGGAGGGTTGCACCTTTTATTATATCTGTTTAAACGTGGTGTTTCTGTCTTGTGATGACTCCCATGACTCCAGTGGATAAAAAGGTAGCATTGTGTTGCATTGGGTAGGAGTGGACGGTTACCTCCTCCACGAGGAGCTCCTCAGAACTACGTGCAGAATGTATGATGTCTGGGGGCTGATGAGGAGTCTTTCTTATTTTTTAAAAAAGGATGTTACGTACTGTGTCATAGTTCATGCACAGGGAGTCTGTTTTAGTTGATGAAGGGTAGGGAACCGTCTTAACTTAACACATCACTTGTCATTAAGGGATGCAGATGAGTATTTTCAGGTTCCAAAGAACTGTAGAAAATGGGGTGAGTAAGGTCAGTTGAAGTAATGTGAAGAGACTTACAGTGATATCTTTACCAGCCCAGTTACACTCCTCCCTCCAGTCGACGGGGGCTGGCCAGTAGATCTGAAACACAGCAGGCAAAGGTCAGATGATCCTGTCACTGAAATCTGAATTTATTATGTGGTTTGATTTACTGGTTTAAAGTCTGCTTGACAAACATTTTGAGAAATTATTTTCCTTTTAAAACCCTCAGAACAACAAGTGTTTGTCCCTAAATGAATAGTATGACATTTAGCAAGAGGTCTAGACAAGTAAAAGTCTTCACCTCCCTCCCCTTCAGCTTCTCCAAACTTCTGTTCAACACACTCACTTCTTTCTCTTCCTCCCTCTTTTGTCCTTTCCCATCTGCTTCTTTTTCCTGACCTCATCTTCCCCTGTCATCTTCCTCATCCTCTACCCCCCCCCCCCCTCGAAAGTAGAGGATGAGGAAGACCCCACCACATCGAAGAGCAGCTTTAGCTATGGTGAATCCGCACACCCAGGTCATAAATCAAACTCGCCCACATACGTACATAAAACCAACAGAGGCTTCACATCTAACGTACCAAACACATAATTTACTCCAAACAGCTGTGGACAGATGTTTGCAGTAGACTGCATTTTGCTTGTATAACTATGTTTTCTTTGTGTGTGTCTCTATGCTTTTAAGTGCATTCAGTGTTTTTTGGCTGAGTATATCTGTATACGTGTATTGCAATGTGTAATGTGTGCAAGTGTGTTTCTGCATCTGGCTATTTCATACAGAAGCACAAAGCTTCATTCAAAGTCTGTCATTTAGATATTAATCACAATGTGTTTTTGGACAAATGGTCTCTTTTCATATCTGTGCACCTCTTTGTTTTTCTACCTTTCTCTATTAATCCCACATTTCTATTTCTTCCCTTCTTACACATGTGAAGCTACTCACTTGATTGGTCGCATATGTGCAAGGATATGATTCAATCATTTTCAAAGAGGCATGTTGGCGAAATGTGGCCACACAGTATTTCTCTTTCTGTCAGGCCTTTACAGGTCCACATGAAAACAAACCCTTAAAGCGTGCGAAGTCTGATGTTGATAACAACAATAATAAATTATTCTTAGGAATCAGCTATGGCACTAGTTATAAATATGAACCACTTCCTTATTCTCATCCTTTGCCAGTATAATCTCTAAAGTAATGAAGTCATTTTATCATAGAAACACAGTGTAGCTGATTAGAGTACACATCTGGCAGATATATGTCTTCATTATTTAATACAGTGTATTGCCATGAAAAATACAGTAATTATAATACTGCTTTGTTTTGTTGGACATTGTTTTAATGGACTGGAGTGCAACGTGGGTTTTTTTTCTAAAAAGCATGTTGAAACCTCAGCAGAGTCATTAGTATTGATCAAAAAAACCTCTCATACCTCATATTTTTTCAAGCATATTCTGTTGTGGGGCAGTAAAAGGAAAGATTCTGTGTAATAAATGTTGGTGACTTATTGTAGTTTCTACTGATTTTAGTGATCGGTTCTTTGAAAGTGGATCTGACCAACCTTGTGTTCCTGCTTGGCGATGTTGTCCAATGAGAGTGACAGCAGGAAGTTCTTAGCCCCGACGAAAAGACGGCCCCTCTCCTCATCCAATAGCAGTGCACTGAAGCAGCAGGAACGCTCCAGCTCGAACCGCCGCACGCCATGGAACTGCTGCAACTCTGAAAACACGCTGGATTTTAGGGCATGGCACCTCTCTATCTGTTTTTTGTCATGTGTGATATACTGATGGAATCCCATAATTTAACAACATAAAACCGCTTCCGGTTATTGCATGTCGTTGGTGATTTTGTCCTCTGCAGCTTCACTCAGACCTCCACACAGCAGGATTTCTGTCTCACTGGCTGATTGATTTGAAGTGTGTTAGTCTATATGTGTGAATTTGTGTGTGTGTGTGCGCGCATTAATGTGAGTGTGCATGTACCTTTGTGTTTGCCTTTAAATGTTTGTGTTGGTAGGTAGAGAAATGGTCCAGAAAACCCTCAATTAAAACTGAAATAACTGTGCAAGAGTCCAGCCGGGTTTTTGCCAGTTTCTGACTGTTAGTCTGACCTTTTATTGAATGGTAACAAAAAATCTAAAGTATGTTCTCATGTTGGGACAAATGATCCTTCTGGTTAAATGCAACATGCAAACTCTTTCAACTCATATTGCGCTGTCAACAGTTGGGCGAAATAAAAATAAATATTGTATTCATGGTCATTATCCATAGACAATGACCTATGAAAGACTTTGTGATCAGTGTATCAATGCCAAAACAACCTCGAGACATCAGATTCTTCAGATCCAAATCAGTTCCACAGGGCTGCAACAAGTCATGAGGTTGATAAAGAAGATTACCACTTAATTTTAGTATTTATAATAATAATAATAATAATAATAATAACAATAATAATAATAATTTATTTATATAGCACAACTCATGCATAAAATGCAGCACAAAGTGCTTTTATAAAAGCAGACAGTCATAGCATTTATGATACAACAATAAAAACAAGAATAAAATAAGATAAAATTAAATTAAAAAGACAGGATAAGACAAGATAAAACAACCGTCATGAGACAGCATTGGTAAAAAGATGTGTCTTAAGGTTTTGTTTGAAAGTGTCAACAGACTTAAAGCCTCTTAGACCTTCAGGTGGACTGTTCCAGAGTTTTGGGCAGTCTGTCCTCAGAAGAAAAACAACAGTATAGGTCTAAAATTCAGACTGGCAGAAACGACTTATGGTTATGTTTATGCCATCTAGCAGCTCGTGTAATAATGACCCAAGGAAGTGATGCTGTTCAAGTGATGTCAATAGAAGGTGACTTCCTCATCAGGAGGAGGCGGGTAGGGGGGATGGCTATATAGTTAACATGGTGGCAAAAAGGCAAAAAGTGGCCTTTGCTGCAGGAGAAAACTGTTCTCGCCTCCTGCTTCCAACCAAGTGTTTTTCTCCACAAAAGACATCGCGAGTCACCGCAGCTCAGGTGTCCAAAATTATCTTTCCCTAACCCTAACCAAGTGGTTCTCGTGCCTAAACCTAACCTGACTTAACCACAATGTTGTCAAACCATAAAACTGGTCCCCATCCATCCTCTAAAGGGCGCAGAAAAAACTCATATAGGTCGTTTTGGGAGAATAATAGACCTGTTCTGTCGTTTTGGTATGAGGATTTGTTGGTTTTGGGGCGTAAATCTACGTTGTCTTTTTTAAGCAGTGGTTCAATTAAAGCAGTTTTAAAAGCTGCAGGAAAGGTGCCTGCGACTGATTAATTATTGTTAAAACTTCATCTGCTAAACAGTTAAAAACCAATTTTAAAAAAGTGGTGGGAATGGGATAAAGAGCACAGATAGAGGATTTTAATTCACAGACAACTTTCTTGATTGTTTCCAAGTCCACTGATGTAAAAAAAACTGCATGGTGCATTTGAATTTTGGGGCGATACTTTGTGGTACATTGTCCAGCCTTTTCTGAATAATATTCATTCTGATTTTATCTTGAAAATAGGCATAAATTTCATTGCATTTAGTAACGCTCAGGTGATCAGTGTAATAGTTAGGGGCAGGGTTTATGAGACTGTCAACAGTTGAAAATAGAGCCCTTGGATTGTAAGATTGTCTGGCGTTTCTGATGGCTGCATTGTATTCTGCTAGGAGTTCTTTTAAGATATCATGGTGGACTTGAAGTTTTGTTTTTCTCCATCTCCGTCCAGCTTTGCAACAGCTTCTTTTGAGTTGGTTGATATTCAGTTTTCTCCATGGTGGTTTTTGTTTTTGAGGATTTTTTTGTACCTGACTGGGACAATATGGTCAATAGTGGATTGCAGTTTTGTATTTAAATTGTCCACTAGATCATCAACAGATGAAGAGAGAATTGGCAAAGACATTTTATTTATATGCAAAATAAAATGTTCTGCCATTTCAGATGGAAGATATCTTCTTTTAACAGTGTGCCTGGAATTACAATGCAGCATATGAAGAGAGACGGTGAATTCACGTAAGTAGTGATCAGACAGAACCACATCTATGACTGATGAAATGTCAGCAGAAAGTAATGACAATGTCTAAGGTATGACCACAGCTATAGGTTGGTTCATTAACATGTTGTATGAAGCTCAGATCTTCCAATAGATGTGAAAATTCAGTTGCCTTCTTGTCTGTGTCATTGTCAATGTGTAAATTAACGTCACCAATAATGATTATAGTTAGAGCTGATGATAGATGAGAGCTCAGAGACATCAGACAGGATTGGACAATGCTTCGGTGGTCATACAGACAATAACTACAAGAATGGGTACCTGATATTTCAGTATGACAGCATGATACTCAAATAAAGTACTATTTATACTCAAATGAACTAGTACTATTTATATACCATTTCTGAACTGTGTCCTAAAGCCAGTCACATGTGAACAAGCAGAACGAAATCCTCTGACAGTAATGACACTATATTGGTTTAAATGGAAAAATTGAGTGTCCATGCTGTTTCCCAGCTGGCAACAGAAAATTCTGGGGGAACATTGCCCAGGAAAATTCAACTTGTATTTGTAAACGTAAACTATAATAAGTGCAGTGGAAAAAAAAACATTGTTCTTGGCTTGACAAACTGAAGAAATAAAGGGACTGCATCCTCCCCTGCTGGCCTAGCTTAAACCACGAACTTAAGAAAACAAGGCCGAGGCCCTCTGAGCTTAGACATTAAAACGGCTTTATTAGTCTGCTATTGTTCTAATGCGAATTTATAACTTTAATTAAGACACTGACGCCAACAACCAGCGTCCTGCATGAGATCAGGGACTTTAGGTCTGTTGCTCCTGTTTTACATTAATGTGCTATTTGTAGAAAATATTTTATTACTCAAGTCTACTATACTACTGCTACTGATAATAAATGTGTACCCAGAGAAGACACATATTGCACTGAAAATTTCACGTGTTTAACATACCTATTGTCTAGTAAATACTAATGGCATAATGTAGTCGACAACTTTTAAATATAGTATAATTGTCTTTGTGTTAGTCAAGTCTGCTGATATGTTAGTCGTGTCTCCTCTCTCAGTATGTTCACATTATTTTTCAAAACAAAAAACACAATTTTAAGGCAATCCTTGAGTTAAGTCATGGATACTTTCTCTAGTTACCCTGTGAGGCTGTAAAGCTCACACCAGAAAATGAAACTGCTGGATGGATGAAAAAGACAACTTTGGTATTCTTGGTTGTTTAAAACCACTACAAGGTCAAAAAATTAAAACAAAAATTTTAAAAAATGGCCGAATCAATAGATTATCTTATGTCCTGTGCTCCTTTTAGGACATCTGACTCAGAGCCTGTCAGGCTGAGCTTCATATCATCTGATGTGGTTCATCTTTCATGTCATATTAGAATGATTGTAATGACGAGAATGATGAGATCTCAACTTGTAAATGGCGTTCATGTCAATATCCAAGTCGTAATTATGACTAGAAAACTCAGATTTTTCTGAAAGCTCTGATATATCTGACTCAGTGCTTCAAGTTCCTCAAATTCCAGCAAACAGGGATGAAGCCAAAATGTATCATTCAAGGTGATTAAACCGACATCCACTGGATATGGTGGTATATTGACAATGCACACTATTTTTAACCCTCATTTGACCAACTCTGTAATCATACAACCGTCTTAACTTGTCCTGTGACTTGAACACTTGCAAGTTGTAAACATGGGAATCTTTCCCATCTGTCCCATATGACATGAATGTGGCATTTGTCTGCCTCAGCTGCACGTACCCTCAGCTGTTAGCTTATTAGCATGTTGACATGGTCACAGTTTAACAAGTTTACAAGCATGTTAACAACTTTTATATGCAAGCATGCTGACGTTTAACATGTTAAATGAACAATGTATGTATACTGTGTTATAGGAATTTGATTTGAATGTTGAAAAGTGGGCGAGCTAATGAATCTTAGCTCTGTGCTGCTAAAAGTTGAAGATTGATTGATGGGTGGATATCATGATATTATCGGTTAAAATTGGTTGGTTCAAGTGTATGTAAGCACATGTCCTCTTTTATTTTACAGGAAGAAAACATGATTGGATTTTGATACAAGAATACAAACAAATTGATTTTTTGGCATATATTGTTAAATAGGTTTACAATATGACCAGGGATGTGATATAAAAGGGTTAAAAGTGCATTTTTCATTTCATCTCCACTTTAATAAATTAGGATGATAATGTGCTTACATTTATCATGCTAAGTTCAAATGCTAACATGTTATGCTAGCATCACAGTCAGACATAAAGACTGACTAACTTACACTGTCATCCCTTGAGCAGCATGCTAGTCTAGCTAAAAACAGTTTTTAACATTACTTCACTATTTGGATTTGAATCACCATGTCAAGAGTTATTTTAATGTCCACCTACTTGTACTGCTTATTTCTATTGGAACAGACATAAGAAATAACAGCAAACCCTTTCAGAATACTGAATACAGAAACAGACTGCTACTGTTTGCTGTGTTCTGTTTCCCTGCTGGCTAAATAAAATTTAAAGTTATTTCAGTGATGCATGAGATTGTCAGGATCTCTTTAAGTCCTTCATGTGTCTACTAAAACTAAAATATTCTGCCCCTGGTTTTCCATCCTGTATGCAACATCTTACCTTCAGTCTAAATTAAAGGGAGCACATATCTCAGCTGGGCAGGCGGCCTTCAGCGAGCCTCACGTCCTTGGTGAGTTAGTTCAGGCTGTAATTGCTGGCTCTCAATGATGGAACACATCCCTGGTTCATGTGGTTGTGTCGGGCATTGAGCTGCCTTCTTCTAACTTACAATACTCAAGATGAAACACAAAACCCTGCCACTGTGTGTTTAAGCTGTGCATGTGTATGCATCTGTTTGTGTATGAGTGTGGCTGTGAATCACAGTAACCACAAATTACGCCTGGCTACTGTTCAGGACTGTGTACTTTGAAAAGGATATGGCAGAAAATCACATGAAGCAGAGAAAGTGTATGTGTGGCTAAGAATGTGTACACATACTGCACACAGAATGTATAGTATACAAAGTATACTGCATTACGTGTACCGTAGGAGACAAACACACACGTACACCCATGAGCCAAATTTGCCTTCTTTAGACAGAAATGCTGCAACTTTGCTCCCCAAAGCTTTAGTTCTTACCTTTGTACGAGAGCTTCATGCGTGGTGAGGAGGATGAAGAGGACGAAGAGGAGGAGGATGAAGTTGAAGAGGATGTGCGGGTCATGGTGCTGGAGGAAGCATGGGCGGCGGCCAGCCCCAGCAGCAACAGAGAGCTGCAGGTGACCATCATGGCTGCCATCATCATCATCATGGTCATCATCTTTGCACGCTTAAAACAAACTCCCTCCTTTCAACTCTGAAATTTTGAGTCTGTGTAGTGAATTTATTGTTGTTTTCAGCTGGATTTTGCCTAGTTACCAGTCCTGTTCTGGTAATGATTCAGAACTCCACCTGCCTTTGGACTGGTCTGGTTTGGGTTTAGTCCTGTTTGGCAAGTATTCAGTATCAGCTTTGCTTTGCAAACCCAAAACAGATTTTCTCTCTTGTTGTTTTAATTTAGCAGAGCTTCAATCTCTTCAAGTCTTCCTTTTGAGTTGTTAATATTCAATGTAATCTTTACAATGTCCTCCTTGGTTCTGAAGAGTTCTGTTGGCAGATCCACAGCTCCTCCCCGAGAAGGACGACAAAGTTCACCTCTCACAGCCAAGATGGGACAAAAACGTCACACATAGGCATAGATATCTAAAAATAGAGAGACAGAGAGGGAGAGGAGTTAGGAATGGACACTACTAGCTTCTGCCAGGGATGCCCCTGAACACACACACACACAAACACACACAAACACTGGCATCTAAGGTATATTTAGTCAGAGCCAGATTTATGCCCCTGCCAGGCTGTGTTAATGCCAGCCTCCATTATGGACACAACATTATATCTCTTCATATTACAGCAAGACTCAAGGACATAATCCAAAACACACTTTCACACACACAGACTGACCATGATAATGAAGACTGCATGTGTGTGTGATAGAGATAGAGATAAGCTTTGCCCACTGCCAAGCCAAGCGCAATCTCTCCATATCCATGTCTGTGGCATTGCCAACTCAGACTGGCTTCTCTCTCTCACTCTCTTTCTTGCTAACACTCTCTCGCTCCCTTCACACAGACAGACGGTGTCACCAGATGAGATCTCTTCATCGCTGAAGCCTAATGAGCTGACAGTGACATGGATGGATGTATGAATGGATGAGTGTATCGGTGCTTCTCAGAAAGTCACTTGTGAGTGATTTCAGCTACACAAAGCGAAAAACTGTTGGTTTTTGTAACGAGATTTGGTGTCTATATTAAATTTCACAGTAAGGAGATACAGGATGTGACAAGTTTTCTAAAGCTTCAAAATGTTGTTATTTATAATCTTGTTTGGCTTATTGTATTGTAAGTATAAGAGGGCTTGCTGTCAATGGAGCGTGTTAAGGGAGTAAAGAAGTTATTTGAGAATTGGAATTGAATTTAAAGGTGACAGTTTAGCTATTGGTTTGGAAAAATCCCCAATAAATTGGTGCCTCAGTTGTAAGTGTGTTGTTGTAAACCGCAACTCGCCATGGCAGGAGCCCGAATGAGGTCACTGGTTTGTCAGCCTATATGTATGTGAATATTGTGTTGAAAAAAGTCTGCACGGGACATGGATGTATGCACACACACACCTCTTTCAGGACTTTGGACTCTGCAGTCAGTCGTAACAATAAAGTCTTTCAGTAGAAACAGTCTCCTTTATTATATTACACCTCACTGTGGGTATTCGGTCAGTAACAGGCAACGGCCTGCTTTTCCCCCTTTTTACTTTGTTTCTTCTCCCTCTCCTCACAGTGACCTCTATCATTCTGCTTCTGTTCCTTTCCATAAATACCTTTCTAGTGTCTTGGAACGAAACCAGCTGCCTGGCCAACGTGGGGCTAACTCTGCTCTCTACTGCAAACTCACTCTGTCAGTAAGTGGGGCAATATATGGCATAAAATAACACCAATTATCTTTCTTTATATGGCACTTTTCAAATAAGAAGCTTCAAAATGCTTAAGGAAATCCAAATGGAAAAAATTGGCCCAGCAGAAGCCTAAATTTGGGACACTTGCACTGTCCCAAAGTTAGCCAAAGCATTGATAACTGGAGCTGATTCTAAGCCCAAATTTGCCTTAGTCTGCACCCCTAAAACTTATCCAAATCTTGCCACCACATACAGTATGGGCTGGACCCAATTTGCATTGAGACCTGTGGTGATAGAACAAAGCTCAGAGCAGCAGGAATTTTACGAGAAACAGAGAAGAGCTTCCCTCAAGATTTTTATGTTTAGCAGTGACATTTAAAAAATAATTCAATGAAAAATGCCTCTTGGATCTGACAACGATGTGACACAAAACAAGTGCTTATGATACAGAGGTAAGCAATCAATATCCACAAAAAAGGGAATGGATTTATACCTTTTGTCAAGGTGCAAAAGTTAAAAAGCCTTTGTTGGCTACAGGTTAAAAACAACACTAACGTGTAACGACTGCATGCTGGTCTTGCAGGGTCAAACTATCACATAAACAAATGGGTAACCTAGATGTTGCTGTGTAATTGTACCTTTACAAAGTGCTGTGCCTTAACTTTTTGGAGGAATTGATTTTCCTTCTTTGTGGACATTGAGTAACATTTTTTATTTTGAGTATGCACAGTGGTAGAAAATTATTTCTGTACAGTATATCTTGACTTACATTGGTGAATGGAGAGTGAGAGTATGATGGACTCTTCTGAAAAAATCATCTCATTCTTTTTTAAGCCAGAAACATTTTTATATGAATTCCTCAATTTCTGGCGGAAGCACTGCTGAAAGCTCCAGCTATCACTCTTAAGCACAGTAGGCACACATATGCATACCGAAACACACAAAGAGGAGAATATACACACAAACTCTATACACACACAGACCCGTCCTGGCTGTTGGCACAGAATTTTATGAATAATAGACCTATTGAGGCGTGGAGACAGGAGAGCTCTCATAAGCTCACAGCTCCCTGGCCACAACACAACAGGATAGGAACATGAACTCCCATATACCCTGCAGTATGTAAACACACACACACTTGTGAATGGACAAAAGTGCACATGCAAGCCATGAACAGCACACAACCTGCCATCCTCTGCCACATCTCACTGTTTCAGAAGCGCACAAAGAGGTGTTGTAAAGTGTGAATCGTCTGGGATATTTTTATAGCACCGGGTCTGCTAACCTCTGGTGTGAAGCAGAAAACATCAGATTTCTGCTCGTCAATCAAGGGAGTGATGATGTGTGCAAAATGCAGTAATAAAATGTGCGTTTGTGTGTGCAGCAGAAAGAAACAGGGTGAGTCGGCCTGTGTGTGTGTGTGCTCAAGGTTCTGCACTGAGCTGCAAAGATGCTGCAGTATTTCAAGGAGAAGGACGTCAGCACTCTCGTCAGCTCCTTGACTCACAAACAGAAACAAACTCACACACACATTTCACGTCACAGTCCCTGGGAATGTCAGGGGCACCAGCAAAGCCCTTACACTCCTGTCGGCTGCTATAAAAGGAGGTCCCATTGTTCCTATGAGTCTCCCCAAGCTGTGTGTGTGTGTGTGTGTGTGTGTGTGTGTGTGTATGTGTGTCTGTGTGTGTGTGTGTATCTTCAAAATCTGCCATCATGAGTTGAAGAGAGCATCATTGTTCCTCGTACATCCTCATCTCATCCCAGAGCCCTGAGTGGAGACACACACATACACACACTCACACATTTATAAGTATGCGTGCAGGAGCATATGTACTCATCTACAAACTCCCGCTTCTCAGCACTTAGATCAGCAAACACACAAACGTGCACACACACACACACACACACACACACACACACACACACACACACACACACTCACAAATACACAAACTCCATAATGCTCCATAATGCATCTTAATAAAAAAGCCACTGGGCCCGCTGACACTTGCATTCAGTTCAGCTTCAATAGACACGGAGCAGCGGCATGCCAAGAGGGAGTGGATTAAAAATAAAGAGTGAAACAGAGAGAGATTCTTTAGAGAGGGGGGGGGGGGCAGGGGGGGGCAAGCCTTCCTGTCAAAAACCAGCCTAAATAAAGACAGGCAGACAAAGCGGGCCGCCTCCAGGGTGAGACAGGCTTTTTCAGAGTGAGGTTAGAGTGCAACCCTACAGTATAGCATACAATGATGAATGAATGGATATCAGCAGTTTAACCTGTAGCCCTCCACTACCACAAGTTTGACAAGAGAGAGAGAGGAGAGGAGAAGGAGGCATGATGGGAAGGCAAGGAGGGATAGGAACGACAGGAAGGAAGCAAGAAAGGTAAAATGGTTAGATTGAGCAACGTGAGAGAAGATGGTAGTAAGAGAGTGGCAATGAGGAGAAGAGAGGAAAGAAAAGAAATAACGAGTTGTAGTGAAAAAACAAAAGGTGGAAAAAGTAGACAGAGATGGAGAAAGTATAGTGTGACTTTAGGAGTGAATGGAGCAGCAGGAAAAGGTGAATGAAGTGATGGAAGAGGATTATTAGAAGTCTGAGAAGAAGGAGGAAGAGGTAGGGAGAAGAGAGTGAATGGGAAGGGAGGGAAAGAGATGATGGAGGGACAGTATGAAAAGTGGTTGAAACAGTTAGCAGAGGTAGGAAGAGGAGGGAGAAAGAATGGAGGGACAGAAGGATATATAGACATTACACCAAGCCCACTTCAGCCTGCCTGCGTGCATAGAGTCCCACGGAAAAAGAGAATGCAATGGAGGAAGGGAGGGAGGGATGGAGAAGAAAATGAGCAAGGCAAGAGGTGACAGAGAGAAAGGAGCCAATTGTTTCGCCTGCAGGAAGAAAAGAGTTTCCCTGGCCTGTGACCAACAAGTCTAAGCCTCCCTGCGACGGAGAAATGAAAGGAAGGAGGGATGGATGGAGGGATAAAGAGGAAGAATGAGGTGGAAAGGGTGAGAAAGAGGGAGGGAGGGGCTCTCGGTTTTACAGAGGAAAATGACTGAAACAGCAGGACTGGTGGCTTTCTGATATAGGAGGGTGGGGGTGGAGTGTGGGGGGGGGGACGAGGGGGGTGGAAGGTTGAGCGAATGAGAATTTGAGAAGCAAGAACAGGAAAAACCAATCTATCATAAAGTACCTCAGGCAAAGAATAGTTTTTTTTGCCTACTTGATCTGATTTTTAGGGCTACTTTTGAAGTTTTACAATATATTTGTATTAATGATTAATAAAATAAATATATTAAAAAAATATCAGTCAGGAAAAAAAGTGGTAGAATGGGGTGAAAAGAGGAGAGGAAGGTAAGGTGATGAAGAAGGGCTCCTGTAGGAGAAACATGGAGAGAGAGAAATGATGAAAAAAGGGGAGGATGGGTGCTGAAGGTGAGCCAAGTTGGACCAAGCAGAGAGACGAGAGAGACGGGGGGAGAGGCGAGGTCGGTAGTTCAGTCAACTACTAGAGTGAAAGCAATAACGTTTACTATAAATGGTATTAAATGTCTAGATCCATATAACCAGATAAGAAACAGTTGCGTTATTACATTCTTGTAGGTCTGTGTCATTATGATGTCAATAAAACACATCTGAAATACATTGGCATTGCATTAGAACACGTTTCATGCCATAAATGTTTTCATTCTGGTAATTTACTGCTTTCTGAATTAGGTTCATGGCCTACTTTGGTATAAATCTGATATGCGGAACATAAAAAGTGGTCATAAAGTACATCAGAAAGCAAAACGTTGTGTGTGCTCTCAGTATGTATTCATTACATTGTGGAGACTAATCTACCATCTGAAGACAGGTTTGATCCCCACAATGTTAACCATTATATTAAGACCTGGTTTTAGGGTTGATTTAAAGAAAGGGTTGGCGTCTGGCATGTAAGTTAAGGTTGGGTAAAGCCTCCAGGGACTGAATATGAGTCAGTGTCTTCACAAGTATATTAGTACAAGTTTGTTTGTGTGTGTGCAGCGAGCATGTAAAAAAGTTGGATCTCTCGACTGGAATATATAAAGAACATCTTTCTGCAGTTGCACCATTTAAAATGTTTTGATTCAGCTTTTATAAAAATCTGTTGGTCTGATTGCTTCATTTACAAAAAAAAAAGGAGAAAGCCTTAAATATGCAGAGAGAAGCAAGTGAGGTATAGCAGGTGATGCAGGGGAGCGTGGCTGCACATCAACGCACTACAGGGTTTTCACAAACAATGTCTAGAGGGAGCAGCAGCAATGAGCAGACGTGCAGCAGGCATGTAAAGAGCGGGGACTTGTAGAGTGCAATGACTACAGCTGTGACATTGTTATTGGTTTGAATCATGAGATCATTTCTCTTTTTCCGAGCGGAGAGCTGCTGAGCAGTGCCTCATTTCCCTTGAAAACTAGAAAAAAGAAACAAACGTTGATAAAGACAGACCACCAATGGAGAGAGAGGACTCCTTCCAAAATTGAAGAAAGGCCAATGCTCACTCTGTTTTGTGTTACTTATTACTTATTACTACTTATTTCAACATAAATATGATTATTTAATTTGAGAGTAAGAGGTAAAAATGATGAAAAAATGGTATTTGTTGAAGTGATTTTCTCCTTATTCTCTTAAAGGTTTTTTAAAGACAAGTGGAATCTTATTTTCTCTCTTTTCTCAGTCATATGAAAGTCACATCTGGTTAAGAAAATCTCCATCAACAATGTAATGCAGCTTAAAGGTACAGTGTTTTCAGCAGAGGGTCTTGGGACAAAGTTAGTTATAGAAGTAAATGAGAGTTTTGCGCACACACATCAAGCAAAGTAAAGCCGCTACAAGCCAAAAGTGACTACCGGTCTTTATGGGATTTAATCAGAAAGACAAAGTGAGAGAAAGAAAGCGAGACGATCCGGGGCAAAGAGCCGGTTGCTCTGAAAGAGACGGAGTGAATGAAGGAGCCGGGGAGGCTACAGCGCTCTGCTGGTCGCTGGTAACGAGCCATCTGGCCCAGTATCATGAGTGGAAAGTTTCCCAGCCTGCAAATCTATGACTAGCATTTGTTCACAAATTATTCTCACTAGTCAAAGTTTGAATGGGAGAAATTAAGAAGTGTTAAAACTGGAGTCAACAAAATCTATTTACTGGTGTCCAGAGGTTGCGTACCCTGCCAAGTTTGAGCTGATACAAGTCTTACACTCATGATGATAGATATCTGTTTAATCTTTTTCATCAGTTCAGGCTGCACAGCTTGAGTGGGGAGTGGTGACTGGACTAATGTTATTGTGGATAATATGAAATATTACAAGGGAGACATATATCAAAATGGTATTGGAGAATTGCCTTGCTGTGGTCATAAGGACGATTAAACCTCTTGTCGGTTGTAAAAAGCTGAAAAAAAGAGGAACAATGAAGGAGCCACTAAGGCGAGGGCAGCCTGCTGTTAGCTGGTGGCCGGCCATTTGGCTGTGCTAAACCCAGAAGCAGCAGTAAGTCAGGACCTTACAGAGCTACCTCTGGTCTCCTGACTGGAGCCACTCCAAACAGCTCTCTGAGGGAAGACAACTTACTCTACTCTCCTAAATGAAACAACAGAGCAGATTTCAAGCCAGTTCTTCTGAGGCGGCGGCGGCCCCCATGTCATCAGCATGACTTGTAAAAAGATATTTGGGTTTGTAATGGCTCAGGAATAGCCACTGCTGCATGAGATCAGGTCACAAACACAGCAGGCTTATTAAAACATGAACTTAATGGTTTTTAATCATCATTTCTTATTTGTACATGTGCCAGCTGAAGTTACTTTGTGACTGAATGTTTCAGATTCTTCCTCAGCCAGATCTGATTTTTTGGATTACACAGTGACACCACAAAAATGATTAAAGTATAATATTTTCAGGTATAGTTTGCACCCAAAGTAGTAATACTACAAAAGAATCTGTGCCACATGATTATTTTGAGTTTAACTTGACATGATAGATGAAAATACGAGAGCAGTGACCCTAAATGCTCCTGACTGGACCACAGTCAAAATGAACTCACCTGTCCATCCGTTACCAGGGGAACCAAATTCCAAAAGAGTTCAGCACATTCCGGACCGGGATCAACGTCCACCTGAGCCCGACATGCCTCTGACAGCACTGACCGTTTCCATAGTTACAGTACTGCTTTTAACCTCTCATAGTCTTTCCATTGCAATAAAAAAAGATAACAAATATATTATATACCCAGAGTGCCGTATACACACCTACACACACTCACTGAGTTCTTGTTATGTGCTTCCAGCTTGAGCATGTCTGAATTAAATGTGAATGTACAGAAAAAGTTCCTCTGGAATCAGGTGGAAACAACTGATGCTGTAAAAAAAACTTTGACAGTCCATAAATTGTTAGGAAAAATGAAATGATGTGTGAGGCAGGTAGAAATTCTTGTAAAAATTATTCTCAGTAAGTTGTTTTAAAAAAAATTCCAGTGATAGGAATGGTGCCTGGAGGGCAGAAACAGAGCAGCGGCAAAGTCCCACTTTGGTGCGAAGTCCAGTGAGTCTTAAAAAAACTCCAAAAAAGCAGCTGGTGCGCGAGTTGAAAAGCAGCGCAGTGAGATCTGAGTATTCCCCAGTCTGCAGTCAGCTCCACTGATGAACGGCTGCACTCCAGCTCCACTTAGAAAAACACACAACCTTATGCACACACACATAAAAACTCTTCTTAACACACACGCGCGAGGAGTTCACACACACACTCACACGCACGCACGCACGCACATACACACACACACACTCACACAGAGTTTTCACAGGAGCTGAGCACAGTAGAAGTGCTCAGAGGGAGAGCAGGCAGGAATAATGGACTTAATTCAAGAGGGGAGAGAGAGAAAGAGAGAGAGAGAGAGGGAGAGGGAGGGATTGCAGAGAGGAGGGAAAGGTGGGATGTAAGAGGAGGGGAGTGGAAAGGGGCAGGGACATGCACTGTGTTGTTTACAGTGCATGTGAGTGCGTGTGTTGGTACCTGGATGAAACTGTTTTCTTTACAGTCTACGGTTGTGATCAGTGACTTTAATTAACTTCTATGCAGAGCATTAAAACTCAATACAGCAGCAGAGACTTGGACTCAGGTCAGTCTTAAAGCCCCCTATACTTAACTCCTGGCACATCTTTCAGAATTAAAGCTCCCTATACTTAAACGCACAATATGTAATTTTCTGCCGCAAGAGGTCTCTCAATCAAAACATGACAAAAGATGGAGTTTGATGACGTTGTGAAGTAGCGTGGGATCATGGGAGTTGTTGTATTCATTTTTAAAAAACCACCATTGCCGTCATTGCAGTCAGTTTCTCCCGGTTAGGATTCCTTCAGTGTTCATCATTCAGGAGGTTTTTACCAGGAGCCGAATTATCCACAGAGGTCTCTCTCAAAAGCAAATGGGCACACTGGTTGAAACCAGTAAAAACAGTTAATAAAGCAGTTTCATGTTAAAAATCAATGTTTCTCCGACGCCGTTCAGCGAACACAGGACGTCCAGAGGGGCTGCTAGCTGAGCTGCTGATAACTTAATCTCCAGACATCCAATTACTAAAATCCTTCATCCAGTTAAAAGATATAATTAAACTACCAAGATCTAAAAAGTGTATTGAAAAAATGTGGCTTAAAACTGGATAAAAAGTCCATTTATAACAGTTTCTGGCAGACAACCACAACGCTGATGCATGCGCAAAGGGGATATGACGTCATAGACAGCTGACCAAACCTTGATTAAAATGATGGAGTTTTAACATTGTTGGAAACATTTAGGATAATGTTAAGTACACAACTCAACAGTAGACAGTAGTTTTTAGACATTTTAATGCAGAAAAGTTACATATTATACCTTTAAATCCTTTGTGCAATATCCAATATTCATGACGATGCATATGCCTGCTGGCGACAGGAAGCAAGCCTTATATTGCAAACTTCCTTTGATTTACATGAAATTTAAAATGTGTGGTCTACATTTGATATGCAGAAACATAATGTACATTTAGTGGGTGTTCTCTAGCACCACATTATGGACACAGGAAGTGATACAGTAGTTATCTCCTACATGTCCAATATTCATGGAAATGTATATCTGTGTCAGTTGCCCTCTGGTAAATGTACTGCTGCGTGTCAACCGACCTCCAGTTGCAATACCACAGCTTCCGCTCCCTCTGATGTGTGTGTGGTGTGAGGCCCCATTCATTATTATTATTATTATTATTATTATGTCAACAAAAAGAGGCTTGAGAACATTTAACTGCTGTCAGACCTGACTTGGACTTGCCTCATAAGACTTAAAACAGCTCTGGAAGAGAGTATATTCATGTATTTGGAGAACAGCTTTTGGATAAAGATCACTACAGACTCAAGGAGGAGGTGGTGGGAGAGAGAGAAAGATTTCCAGATACTAGAAAATGACTCTATGCTGGTGCGGACGGTTTGTAGGCTGATAAGCTACTGTACATACAGTAAGAGGGTAATTGGCATACATTTGTAGTATATGAGGGGTTTACATCATCCTGCACATATCAAAGTTGAAGCTATTCACGACAGCCGGGCTATGAACATAAATATATGAAAACATACATGAGGGGAGAAAGGTTTAAGAAATGTTTAAAAGTGATATGAAGACATCAAAAATGTCTTTTCCTATTTTGTTTAATAGCAGATTCTGAAAGAAGTGCCAGGGTGAAGATCTTAAAGTTAAGCGACTTTCTACCTTATAGAATAGATATTTACTGTAGTTTGTATTTTCTTTATTTTTTTCTGCAGAGAACATTTGCTGTGGTTAGCTTCAGCACAGTCAGCCACACTGTATTCCTTTGATGACAAAGTTTCACGAGGGAAAAAAGTATCAAAGCATCCATTCAACTTATCAAACAATTCCTGCAGCATAATCCTTTCGTCTACAGTCTACTGATAGACTCAATGTCTTCCAGACACCAGGACTGGGTTGGGTATAATACTGAAATTACCACCGTGCTTGAAGCTCAACTTTACACTCAAATGATCTCAAATAAACAAGCTCAAAAACTTCAAGCTCAAATCCTCAGTTTGTGTACACTGCTTTTCCTGCCCCATCATCAGAGGAAGGACCAGAACCCAGAGCTTTGATTGACAAAATGCCAAAATATGAATATTTAATACCAACATTGCGTACAATGCATTCAAAAAATGTTAAAATAACAAAGTTTTATAGTTTTGCCAACATCTTAGTGTCAGTGTTACACTCACAATCAGACTGTGTGTATATGTGTGTGTGTGTGTCCATGGTTTCCCCAGTTGTCCCACTCCTTTAGTCTTCATTCCTCTGGCAGATGCAGTGCTGCGCCTGGCAACCCTGACATTCACACCCACACGAAACCCGCTCACACCAGGGTACGGTCCCCATACAGAGAGGTCATAGGTCTCACATTAGGGTGTTCACTGCAATGTTTGTGTGTATGTGTGTGTGTTGTCTACAGGTTTGGCTGCATTTTGAACAAACAATACACACTTGCCCTCAGTGTCTAAAACACTTTCATGCATATATGGGCATGTATACAATTAAAGCTATTGGTGTAAGTGAGTGTGTGTGTGTGTGTGTGTGTGTGTGTGTGTATGCCGTATGCTGTTGTTTTCAGCTGACTGCCCACCCCCTGCTGACCTGTCTGTCATAAACCAGTCTGATGTCTCTACAGGCTGCAGAGAGAGCCCTGTGATCCTGACAAAGGCTTTTGTTTCAGCTAAAGCCTCTGTGCTATTGAAACAGATGAGAGCTCACTTTCCTAATAGCATCTTAGTGAATCTTTGTTTTATTGCGAGTCAATGAACCGAAATGATCTTTAGATTAGTGTGGGACCATAATCAGGCTGCCGTGTCCCATATGGAAATCTCCCCCTGTGGTCTTATGGTTTACTTTTTATTCAGTTCAGGTATTCCAAAACATATAGATAAAATATAAAGGAGAAAAGGGTAAAACAGATGTTTATTTTTATTATATTTTCCAACATATGTCAGCTTCATTGTGCTCCCTTATTCAACAGCAGACAATACATTAAAATGAAAGTCATTTCACCATGTTGAGGTTAAATTATGCGTGAACAGCTCTGCAGAATGTTTTCATGAAAATAAAAGCTCTTGACACTTGAATACAGGCTGAATCACAGTTTCCATTTAATGGTTTGCTGTGTTTTGTACAGTGTTTTGTATAATATCAATGTAGAGGGGAGTGTCAGTCTGTAACTCTTGGCCCAGTAGGGTTTGGACTTTGACTTTATCCTGCAGATTAGCTTATGACATGCAGTACATGCCAGTTTTATATTTACCTCACATTGTAAAATATGAATACAATAACATACTGTAGAATTCCTAACCCGAAACACAAAATAACAGACAGTTTTGGTTTCATAAAGCATAAGTGTCGACTGAATTGGGTTGATTCCCTTGGTGAGAACTTTCATAAACTGATTGGGATACTATTGTTTTTTGTCACATGCTTTACGTTGTGTAATCAGAGGAGCAGGAATGTAGCCCACATGACAGCGCTAATTACTGTAAGACTTATTTAGGCAATGCTACTTATGAGTACAGAATGTGCACTTTTACCTATGATGTTGGTCATGTAGTTTCTCATGAGTAGTTTGAACTTTTTACTCTATATTGATTAATTACGGGAGTATACACTATGTTCTTTAGGTGGTTAAAGATTTTTTAAAAATCCAAAATGCAGTTTGCTAGACCTGACTTTAGAAAATGTCCAAAAACCTAAAAATGAACCAAGTGAATACTTGATGAGACGAACTTGTTGCTTTTTAAAAATAGAAATGGAACCAAAGACTGTTGGTCTTGTAAGATGATTAACTTAATTATGTACTGCCTCTGTGTTATATAACGCTCAATATGCATAATTCACAACGTCATACACCAGCACCATCAAAGCCACACACACACTCTGGATTACGTCAGTCCTTCAAAAACATTAGTGTTTACTTCATTACATAATGCTGCTAAAGAACTTAATACATATTCCAGAGGATGCATGAAAAATCTTCCAGGAAAACTATTATAATCCAATCAGCAGCTACAGTAACACTAACCTGAGTGTAGCTGCACAATAGCAGTTGTCGAACAGCTCGGCTACCTTCTACTTCTTGTGCTAAAGTGGAAGTTTGCTTAAGGTTGCTTAAGACCAAACCCCAGAATAAGCCTTTCAGCCATTTAGAATTAGGAATGCCAACTATGAGAGTATATTATACTAATATTAATGTAGCGATGAATCATTGGTGAAGGCAACCTTAAACAAAACACTCAGAATAAAAGCAAAATACAAGTGCCTCAGTGTTGGAAAGCCATGCTTCATTGAGGTTAATTATACCATATTGACTTTAAAAACTGCACCTATTAACACAAGTGCTGTGGAAGCAATGTGTTATTGTTGGAAGAGAATCTCTGAGCAAAAATATTGAATCCAAGTGGTAATTTCAACATCACAAGATACGTCCTGGTATGTGACTGTGAAGGTCTCTCGCCTGCAGCTTGATTTTCCACTGTATGGCGTAGGAGCACACACTGTCGCTGTGTTCACTTTTAGAAGCAGTGACTGTGTGGCTGTCACTTGATTGACCGCTATTGAAAACTTTTCACCATGGATGAGGACATAGTTGAAGAAGGTATCATACTTTTTGGCGTCTAGCGTGTCACACTGCTCCCTCCTTTCTTGGCCAAACTGACTTTGTGAGAAACACACTGAGGTATGATGCAAGCATCCATGTTTCCATCGCATTTAGTCATGGTTGTTTCAGTACTGTATAGTGTAAAATCTCCTCGATTTAACTGGATAACTGAGATGAAGCTACACTTGCATATTACATTGTTGCTCCACCCCGGCGAGGAATGGTTTCAGAATGCTGCAGGACACATGCAGAGGTCGGATCTTTCAAAAGCATGGGAGGAACGATGGTTTCAAATAGCATGTACTCACAGCAGGCCAACCCTAATAGTAAAATTTCTGTGATGTTGCGGTACTGTGACACCTGCCAACATTACAAGTGTTGCATTATAAACATTTGCTCGACAGATGTACAAATATCTGGGCCTAGATGCCGTGCATGTAAAATTAGCAGCATGAAATACCACGTTCACTGTGTGCTGTGTGGGCTCTGTGGGTGTCACACTGACCCAACATAAAACAAATACCAGCATTAAGTGGATCATTAGCATCACTACAACAGTGGAGCCCACTCTGTCAGCTGTAACCCCACATTTATCTCATCTGGTGTATGTATGTATGTGTTTGTGCAGTGAATGTGTCCTTTAATAGCAACCACAGCAGTGTGTCAGGAGTTGAACACACATGAATGATGAAGTTGGGTAAAACAAAACGTAATTTTGGTGTTTTTGGGGGACTTATGGTGAAGCAGTTTGCATGGCAGCAATGATGTGATGCTGCGTCTACAAGGCCAGAAATAAAACATTATACTTTTTTAATATAATCTGTTTCTATCAGCCTTAAACTGATCCTCTGTTTACCAATATGCTAACCCTTCCACTTATTTCCCTTAATTTCTGTTATTTCATTTCATTTTTTTGTATGTGTTACTTCAAAATAATTAAAGAACAGCTGAATCAAAATGTGTTCATGGAGGCAGAGAGAGGAAAAAGTGAAAAAGATGAAAAGAGTGAATGACAGAAATGAAGGAGACATAAAAATAAGTGATAAAAGGCAGAAAGGATGAGAAAAGAATAAAAAGTTTTGTCTCTATTCAAGCTCAGCTAGCTATCCATATCCAGCTGTACTATATGTGTCCTGAGGGGTAGTCCATGACACGGTCCCCTGACCTCTTGACACCACGAGGATTATAGGGGCCCTGGCGGAGAGTGGCAGCAACGGAAAAGAGAGAGAGAGAGAGTTACAGTTGGTAGAGGGAGAGAGGGGTCTTGCTTGGGAACCCTTAGGGCACAGAAACCTGTAATCCTCCCTGTTTCACTTTGATGTGATCACACCCAACTGAAAGGATGGAGGCTGAAGGGGGGGCGGGGGTTGTTGGTGTGTCAGGAGGGCAGTATGGGTGGGTGGGTGGGTAGAAGGGGACTGACCGTGGTGCCAGGAGGCTCAGAGGTGGGACACACACTCTCACACACTCTCACAGGCAAGCAGTCACACACCATCTGGCTCCGGGGGTCACCGGGTGGATAAGACCACCTTCAAACATAAGCAAGGTTTTAGTGACACATTTTCACACACACACATACACACACCTCCGAGCAGGTTCTTAAGGTCAGTGAGTGGATTACAGCACCTTGCATGACCACAGCGTTGTCTCTTTCACACTCACGCAAACACACACTCACACACACACACACACACACACACACACACACACACACACACACACACACACACTTGGAATAAGCAGTATTTCTCAGTGGAATGCACATTGCTGCACTAGTTCCCACCACTATTAAATCGGCTAATGAAGGTGTGGTTCTAGATGTTAGCAAAAAGCAAAAACAAAAAAAAAAAAGATGACTTCTAAAAAGAAGGAAGGACTATATCAAGTAAAATTGTAGCCTAGATTTGTCATCACATATTTATTGATAAATACAGTGTTTTACTTAATGTGTTATGTGAGAGGATGTCCCCATTGTACTGATTTTTGAACTTTTTTTATAATGTAGCTAAAAGTCTTATAAAAAAAATCACTACACTGACAAAATCAAACAATCACTCTCATTTCATTATTATTTTTTATCACATACAGGCTAGAGTTAGAATATGCAGGCACATGCCAGACGTACTGCCCTGTAATTCTGAGCTTCACTTTAATCAAACCTGAGCTGTTGCTGCTGCTATTGCTGAGAGAATTCAGCACAGATCACAGTGACAGTGGATGAAAGACACAAAACTGGGAAATCACCTCTTAAAAGACAGAAGCTTTAAACCTCAGACTTAACACACGTAGCACACTCAAATTTACAGTTTTTAAAGGCCCACACATGGATCAGTCCCTGCACAGCTGTGCATATCCAGGTACAGTACGTACAAAGTCTACACGCAAGCCACTAAATTACATACTGTGTAATGTAGCATCACTTAGAAAGTGCACAATTATCAAATTATCCAGCATATCAAGCATCTTTGGAACAACTACAACTGCTTGACTTCAGCAGGTACATCGGCAAGTTTTGCAGTTACGCTGCTAGAGGCTGGCTATACCAGGCCAACATTTTACCTAAAAATATGACTATATATATATATATATATATATATATATATATATATATATATATATATATATATATCCTTTTCCTGAGATCCTTTAGTGTCTCAAATGTTGCTGATGTGCATCTTTGTTCACATACACTGATTTTTTTCTAATAGAGCAAGTGAAAATTCTAATGGGACACTATGGTGAAAAACATCAGTGAATGTTCAGTTGAGGACCCATTTCCATTGTTAAACATAATCATAAATGGAAGATAGTTATTATAATCTGGGCTAAAGCATCTCAGTAGTCTATTAATAATAATAATAATAAACTTTATTTATATAGCACTTTTCTTAACAATGTTACAAAGTGCTTTACAAAAAGAAAATGAAAACACACAAAGCAGATAAAAAGAAAGTAGAGACAATGAAATGAATAAGATCAGATAATAAAAAAAACGTATATCAGACATTTCCAAAAGCTTTTACAAAGAGAAATGTTTTAAGAAGAGATTTTAAAGAGGTTAACGAGTCAGTATGTCTGAGTTCAGCAGGCAGAGAGTTCCATAGTGTGGGACCTCTAATTGCAAAAGCTCGATCACTCTTAGTCACCAACCGTGACCTGGGAGTAACCAGCAGGGCTCCATCCACAGATCTTAATGGCCAACTGGGAACATACCAGGTCAATAGAGCAGAGATGTATTTAGGTACAAGGCCGTTAAAGGCAGTTGTTGAAGGACACAAGGAACATCAGTCATCAGCTCCTCCACCTGCTACGATGTTCATGTTCAGACTCATTTTCATGGATGAGACTAATTCTGTACTGAATTAAAAAAAAAAGACTTGGTGCAGTGGATTAATCAATCTGAAATGTGTGATATTAACTTACTGACATTTTCTTATTCTCATGATTTTAAAGACAAAATCTCAAAATCCAAACTGTCATTAAAATGTTTGGATTTGGAAACAGTTGGGTTGGGAAAGACATTTTTGCTGAAAAGCAGGCAGATAGGGCCCAGGGGGGCATGTGATGACACACACATGCACACACACACACACACACACACACACACACCACACACTGTGGTGCCACTGTGCTGCCTCATTAAGGCCTGAGACGTGATAGCAGTGAGCAGACCCAACCAAATGATTCCTGATCCTGATGGGCACTGATCCAACCAGACAGGCTGCACTCAGCGCCATCGCGGATTAATAACACGCACACACACACAGACACACACATGTTGAAGTACACACTTCCCAAGGGGTTGGTGAGACACTAGAATGTGCAGTTATTATCGTGTGAGTGTGCACATACAACCCCAGGGGATATCTGAGACAAGCTCAGCAGATTTCACAAGAACATTCGTGGTCCTGACACACACAGATGATTCTACTTGTGGAAATATGTACATACACACTTTCTATCTGACACCATTTGCTGCAGTGTGAGAACAGCAGGTAGTTATGATCCACATTATGTGAAAAATTAGTTTTATTTAAAAAGACAGTTTTGGAATAAATTTTATTTTTTTACGATTAAAAAAACTATTTTTTTCAGTCCTGAGACTTATGGTGAAGCAGTAATGTACAGTTCTGTGTTCAATACTGGTGAGTTAAATCTCACAGAATGAGTTGTTGAATGAAGCTCAATGAAGTAGACAGTGAAAGTACAAGAGCTCATTTAAAGAGGCTATTTGCTTTTGCCACTTACTGAAAAATGCATACTAGTCATACTCTGATTGCATGTTTATAATTTTGCTTTACACACACTTTTGTGAACCCTTTCATACTAAAGTAGACAGTTTCAGTCTTTGAAAGTAAGTCTGGAGCAAATACAGGTCACAGTTAATGTTGTGTTTGATCTCATTACACCAGTGGGTGAGGTTTTTCTTGAGTCCCACCTAGTTAGCCTTGCTGACTGAGCTTAAAAAGCCATTTTTGCCAAACAACTAATAACACAAGGTAATGAGTTTGCCTGAACTTCAAAACTCATGCCACAATTGTGTTGCTTCTCAGTGGTTCTTTAGTTTTGCCCACTGAAGCTAAAACCAAATAATATAGATTTTTTTGCAACCTAACTACTCTGCCTTCATTAAATGCTTCTATAATTCTGATCTGCAATCAAGAGTTTCACTTAAAGAACAGAGTACAGGCTTAAAAACAGACAGTTTCACAAGTAAGATATTCAGTTTACGTTCTCCCAGTTTCAAAATGTGTCTCTGTTTTAAAACAAAGCATCAGAGATTTATCACAATGGTGGGAAGAAATTACTGCCTATTTTGGGTTCTTTGTACACAACACGCTATCAGCAAAACCTTCAAGTAAACACTCAGACCGTGTAAACCTTCACTTACAATCGCTTTCCCAAAGCAAAGCATGCAAAATATGCAGCTGCTCACTTCTCTTTGCCAGAAATGCACAGCAACAACACACACACACACAAACACACACACCTGCAGATGTTCATCAAACATATAACCTGTGTTCATAACAGCTACAGCAGATTACATGAGTGGTTGAAGTTCTTTCAGCTTTGCCATAATTGTGATTTCACTTTTAGATTTAAGCTGTCAAAACAGCTGCTCACACATAAATACTTAAATCCCATACACCCACACACACACACACACACACACACACACGTATATATTTCTCAGGTGTACTGAGAAGTGCAGTCTGTGTCTGGCGGGCCAGAAATCCCCACCATTAACCTGTAATTTAAGACAGTTACAAGGGGAGAAGAACAAGGGGGATGAATGAATGAATAAACAGCCATGAGAGGAGAGGAGGAGGGACGGATGAGTGGAAGGTGAGAAGATATGTAGCAGTTATAATACCATTATGTTTAGGGGTTCAATTATTTGTGTATCTCTGGCTAGAACAAGTTACAGACAGTGCCAAGTTAGAACTTTGATTACTGAGGCCACCCATAAGGCACCTGGAAAACTGAAGCGTTTATGGCCAACAGTGGATGCAAAACAGGGAGGATGATATGGCAGTGGAACAGGAAAACTCACACACATAAAAAGTTGAAATGATAACATGATGAGGAACAGCCAGGAGAAAACAGGATACAAAGACAGCCAGAGCCCACACACACAGTTTGTCTACCATATTTTACATTTTTTTCTTTCACTTTGTTTCAGACTTTCGGTCCTGTTTATAACCATCACAAATGTCTGGTTCCTTCCAGACAGCGATGCTTATCACTGCTAATGTTACTGTTGTCTTTGGGGAGGCTGCAGACAGATAGGTGCAACCTCCATCACACATACCGTAGACTCTTTGTCACCTGGGCACTCATCTAGCGATACCAGACAATCAGAGATCTCCGCCCACCGAAGTCTGAGGATTTCTAAATTCTCCTCTATAGTGAACTGCATGTCACCGCCCCAATATGAAGGGCTGCCCTAAAGACCTAAGAGATTGTCCTCAGTCTCTATGAGCAAAGCGTTTAAATACTGACCTGTGAGTCTACCTGGGCATTATCCATCCCAGATCCACCACAACTCTGCTGGTGCACTAAACAACCACTAGGAGTGACCGGTGCAGCAAAAAGAACATGATTCCTCACTGGCTTCCCACTCACAAACACAGGCAATAGTGTCAAACGCACAACCAAGCTGAGGGTTACCCTACCGAGATTCAAACCACAGCTCTCTGTGGTGGTGCAGATAAACCTCCTAGTGGTCAAATGGTACCTTTCAATTCAATTTAAGTTTAGTTTAGTTCACCAGGATGATCAACTCAGTATCAGTACCTACCTACTATTAAATATTCACTACACAGAAAAAACAGCAATCTCATTTTCTGTTGACTACTTACTTCTACTGAATACTTACTTCTCACAGGAACGATGGAAAATTCATTGCAAGTCATAATGCTAATTTGGCTCCCAAGCAGGAAAGTTTAACATGTTAAGAATTTGAATGCTTCTAAAATTTAAAGACCTTTAAACAAATCCTGATCGGAGAACAAAGGCTTTTTTAACAACAGCACTCAACTGAATGGCAAAGCTATTGAGGAACAATTGAGCCCACATTTATTCCAGACACAAAGCAGGGAGAAGTCTGCCAGCCAGCCATGTACACACACACATACACTAACAGTAAATGACACAGGGTGTGATTTTGGGTTGCCGGGGAAACATGGGAAATCACCTCGTTATCACAGAGGCAACAGCTGTCATTAACATAGCCCCAAAATCACAGTGAAGGAACACGTGTGCACATACACACACATAAGAAAACTATCTAAAAGCACTAAAATAAAATCTGGTATCTATATTCTTGAAGAAATATGCAACGACTTTCATTTTCATCTGATGCCAACCTTAACTAAAAATAGATAAACCTGCTCTCCTTTAGACAAGCACATAGATTCAAGATGTCCAGTCAGAGCTGGTTGACATCATTAAGGCAACACACAGCAATCTCAAGCTTTTCTAAAAATGTTAAAAATATATATTGCTGCATCAGCAATAATCTCTGCCCATACTTGATTATAAAAAAGTCAAACATTTGCTGTAAATGCTGCCCCATTTGTTGCTGCGTGTCAACTATTTTAGGACTAAAATTTATGGAAATATTGTGCTGTGCCTATTTCAAGCAGAACCTGGTATTTTATTCTATTTATGGTGCTAAATTGGGTCAAATATACAAGTTAGTCCACAAATATAATGAAATCATTTTCTACACCACAGCCTCTGTCTCCAGGCTCCCTCCATCCATCCTGTTTGAGGTTACAGGTAGTCAGCCAAGTAGAGGAAGATTAGAGCACTCTAAGTAATAGGCTGTCCTGACCAAACAAACTGTCATTTCCCTCTGTTTGGCTCAGCTCTTCTTCTCCTTCCACCCCTCTTTTCCCTCCCTCCTTCCACTCCTCCCCTCCTCTTGGAGCCAACGTGTCAAGGGGAAAAAACAAAGCTGTTTAAACTCTGAGCAGCATGAAAAGAAGAAAGGGAGGGAGGTACACAGGGGAGGATTGAAGTAGAGATTCAGAGATAGAAAGTTAAAGGGAAAATGAGAAAGAGAGATGCTTTTTAAGTAGCAGCTGATAATGTCTCTTCTTTACATGAAAGGTCTAATGTGTTTTATTCATTTTAAACAAAAAAAAGAACAAAAAACTTCCAGTGCACATTCATAAAAGTTAAGCTAAAGTGACTATATGACTGTCACCAGACAACAGATAAGACACAAACAGAAAGCCTGGGGCTGTTTGGATTTCGATTTAATCCCATGAAAAGGACATTTGAAATTCATGGAGAGCAGCACATATTCAGTGACATAATGCTCCATAAGTAGGTGCAACCAAAAAGTCCAACCAATCAAGTCAAATCAAATATTTCTCCTCTTAACAAACAGCTACTTGGTTTACACTGTTTGAAACATATGTGAAAAGTGCATTTGACATGACATGACTTGGCGTTATCATACTGATAAACATGAAGAAGATACTATTGATGCATGACACAATAATAAAAACTTTATCATCAGTTATCTCCTGTTTGGCAATTACAGTAGTGAATCATAAGAGAGAGATTTAAGAGACCTCTATGTGACATCAACTTTCTATAAATATGGCAAGCCAGCAACAACAGATCTTGTTTTGAATATTTCTTACTTTTAAGTCTTTCAGCAAGTGGCTTAAGCCAATATTACACATGGCATTTGCTACATGAAAGCATATGAGGAGTATTTCTTGGATCTGAACATAAATATATTGTATGACAAAGGAAAAAGAAATTTGGATGTCCAGAGGAGAGCAGGCAAAAAGAAACAGATGATGAAGTCAAGACATTGATCAAAAGCCAGTACTGATCAACAAGTACGGAACATCCACACGGGGACAGGACACATTAAACCCAGAGGACAGCAAACACTCGCCACTGATAGGATGGATCAAGCTAATGCTCCATAAACATTAGCCAAGGCACAAACACAAACTCGCAATGGTCTCTCTTTGCTTTTAGCTCTTAAAAAAGATTAATCACACACTTGTTATGACTTTTAGTTTGTGCGTCTACCATGTAAACATGTGGAACTTGTAGGTCACTGGTTTTTATTATCTGTACCGTCTCTCAGAACTTGTACAGAAGCTTTTCTTCACCCAGCAGCTGCAGCAAAACTGTTGCCAGAAATCTTCTCTTTGATTTTGTGCCATCCGTTGAGTATGTCCATGTCAAAAGTAAAGAAGCATCAAATACCAAACTAGATTGAAATTCTATATTCTTTTTAAGGTGAGTTTTGTTTGTTGTGCTCACAGCATTCAAAATGACATTTAAATAACTCAACAGTAACATGTTTTTATAGTGGCAACAGTGTCTCTGTCACATTGAATAATCCACAGAACAACTTGTCAAAAGTTTTCATTTTAACCCTTTCTAGTGAAGGAAGAAGTTCAATTTAAAGCCTGTAAATGACTGATTGATCCCTTTAAATCTAATCCTCCTTTATTCTAAATGTCCCCCTAATTTGTGAGCTAATACAAGGATGCATCAGCCATCACACCCTCAGATGGACACCTGGTTTCAACCACAATCTGTGATGAATCAAGAGGCTTTCCAGCAGTGCTGATATGCCTCATATGGTAGATAAATAGGCACACGGTCCTTCTCTCTGTGTAAATGAAACCACAAGGCAGTTTATGCCAAAATGCTGCAGCCAGCTTGGCTAACGTGACTACTCCCGAACACATTAAATACACAGCCTGCAGCCTCCCTCCTGTGACCGCAGCACACCCGCTCCAATAAAAAAGAAAAAAAAAAAAAGCTTCTCATGTGTTATTACTTAAGTTTGAAATGCCATATTGGCTGAATCACATTAAATCTTATCCAAAACGAGGCAAACAATTTAACTGAAATAACATGAGAGATAGAAAGTATGACGTGGTGAAGAGTTTGTGTGTGGGACAACCTGTACTTCTCACTTTGTGAGGACCAGTTTTGGGCTTTGAGAGGACATTTCTGGAAAGTGAGTTTGAGGATTGGTGAGATTCAGTTTCGGTTTAGGCTTAGGTTATGGACCAGAATTTCTCAAAGAGGGTCTTCAGAAGTATTAATGTTTATGTGTGTGTACTTGATTATATACATTCTGGGGACCCATCTCCCATTAGGGGACAAAAAGACGGTCTCAACAAGATAAACCAATATTTTAGATCAAGACTCACTTTTTGGTTGAAGATATTCCGTGTCTATTGAGTAAAATAAATGTTGGGAACCATGTGCTTCTTTGAAAACCAGTAATCTCTTTAGAGTTGTTAGAATTGCAACAACTTATTTATTTGGCCTCTTGGGGGCAGCAGAAACACAACATTGACATATTATCACTTTTTCAGTTGATATGTTGAACTTGCACTTGAAACAGTACATATATAGCTGACACAGAGCAACAATAGTATTCATTTGGAGTTGTATTTCTTGCCCTGTGATGAACGTAATCCAATATTCACTCTCCTTTTAGGTCTTTTTTTGGTATCAACTAATTCTAGAGAGAGATATGTAACTTTTTAGCTGCCACTGCTTAATGCTCTAGCATGTTCACTAGCTAGGCTCTAACTTTTCCTACCATTTAGTGCTGCTAGTGCTGAAAACAGGATCCTGCTGCATCCAAAAACAATGCAGAGGAAAGCGGTGAACAAAAATTGTTGCGGGCTGGAAAACAAATAATGAGTTCAAAGTTGCTAAAAAGCTGAGAGGAACTTCAGAGTTGGTTGATAATTCTCTGCAGGTTCATCACTACGAGCGTCTTTCACACACAAGTGGTCATTTGATTCATTGTTAATATAAAAATATTGATTATCACCTTTAAGCAATGATTGTAAAGTAATATTAGTAATAATTATTCAAAATTTGTTAAAACTTTAATTTTTTGTTATATTGTTTACTTTCTATGGCTCTGAAAACCAAAGACAATCCATCTTTTAGGCAATGAAAAATCCTGCAGTAACTGATGCAACATTGTTATATTAAAAAAACCAATAACATTGGTTTACTCCTTTAAAACATTCAAATATTCTTGCACTACATTTTAAAGAAATTATGACAACAAACATGCATTAGCAAGTTAATTAACAGATTAATTCTTATTCTAAGTATTTTAAAAGGTTTCAAAGATTTTTTTCTTAAACTATACCTTTTAGGGCAACTCAGTAGCAAAGGGAAGTAACTACTTATTAAAGTAAGTTTGCCCAGTGTGTGTGTGTGTGTGTATGTGTGTGTGTGTGTGTGTGTTTGTCTGTGTGTGTGCGTGCACTCACACAACTGACTGTTCTCAGTATAAAACTGAACTACGGCCTGTGTGACTCGTCTTATACATCTGTTGATCATTAGTGGGATTCTCCCTCTGATACTTTCTTGCTCCATCCAGCTCTCTGTCTCACTGTTTGTTCCTTTGTTTGCTGTACGTTCTTCACTCGTCATCCTCACTTCCTACAGTGGCATCTGTGCTTTACATTTAAATCACTTTTATGGGACATGTCTAAACATTTTCTGTTCTATTGAATGCTTCTTTTTTCCCTTGCTATTTGCTTATTAATTTTCCTTCTTTACTTCTGTCCAAAACCTCAATCTGCTCTGATAAATCTCAGGAAGGACTTAAACTAAAGTGATCAGGATAAACTGCCCCAATGAAAATATTTAATGCAGAATATCTAAGAATATAACCAGTGGGATACCATCTCAAAGCCGCCTGACGTAGGTAAGCACACAGAAAATGAAACATGATGCACAAGATGATTTTTTAATTTCCCATTTCAGGCTCTTTCACTTGATAAATAAATGCCGGAAGCCTGGAGAAGGTCATTTTCAATTTTCCACTCAAAGCATGTCCAAAACTTATTCTACCATAAAATGTGTGTGTACGTTTCTGTGTCAGCATATCTCATTATCACACAACCGATGTTTAGTTTCCTGTGACCAGCGTTGTGTGTGCATACTGCATGTGTGTGCTTGTGTGTGTGTGTGTTACATGCAACCTCATATAACCCTAGCATGGGCCGGTCCGAGAGCTATTAGGATATTGAGAGAACATTGCCTGTGGTTTACCAAAGCTTGGCCACAGTACTTGAAAGAAAAATTGTGTTAAATACAGAAGTAACAAGCCATGTTCTTCCTTTTACCACAACGTTTTCATGTAATGCAAAGCTGCGCTGCATGCTTATTTTGCTTGTTCAGGTCATTGTTTTCTCTTTTTTTGTCATTAAGCTGATCACTAATTTGGATTTTTATTTCCACTTTTATAGTTGTTCAAGGATTTACATTTGGTCAGCCAGCAGAAACAAGTGGTTTGGCTGGTAGAGTATTCTATAAGTATGTTAGCATGTTAGCGAAGTAACGTTTTTTCTCATTTTTGCTTGCATCTCATGAGTGCATCTGTAGCAAATAACAGTACACTGGTAGATTCCTAATGCAAGACAGATGCATGATGGGACACGTCTGTCAAGGCCACAACAGTGAACCCTACAGCATGTCGGTCAGCAGAGCCGCAGAGCAGCAAACTGCTTCTCTTGCCATGTGTTTGAGGAAGGATTGTAAAATAGGTGGTGCCTTTCAGCATTGCAAATTTGTGGTCGGGACTTCACCAAGCACTGGTTAGAGGAAAAAATGAGGGAGCAAAGTTGTGAATAAGTTGTGCACTGGTCAAGGAAGCACACACACACACACACTCATGCAGCGATTGGCAGTAATCCACAACCACAACAGCATGATGCCATTTGGAGGAGCCCTGAAAGGGATTGCCTCCCTTCTCCTCCTCTTCTTCCTGCTTCTTTCTGTTATTTTCCCTCCCTAAACCTCCTCATTTATAGGTTTTATCTTCCTCTACCACCTCTTCTTTATGAATTATTCCATTCCTTTTCTCTTTGTCTTTCTCATTTTTTCCTTTCTTTTGCTTTCCTCTTCATCTGCTTCCCTCCGTATATCTTTCTCTGCCTTGACTGTTCAACTTTCCATACTTCATGACCTTTATCTCCTCCCTCTTATTTCTTTCCCACTAAAAATAATAATAAAACAAAATAAAATAAGTCTAAATTAAACTGTGAAGGCAGCTCGTACCCGTTGTGGTTAATTATTTTTGTCTTTCTCATTGCCACGGATTTCCCCCACTGCAGCCTCCGGCTAGCTCATCCACTCGATCCCTCAGATGGGAAACACATCAGACACCATAAGATCTGCTCACATTGACAACCACTTGTATCTGCACTCTGTCTAAAGCTGGATAAACACACCACACCTGCAACTGAGATCTGTCTGGGAAATCAACACGAGATGGAAAGATCTAATGGCTTAAAAGTAATTCAGTTGAAATAAATCTCTGATTTTCTGACTTCCACACTGGTTTTACTTAGATTATGGTGTGATTTAAAGGCAAATCAGATCATATTAAGACAATACCGTATGTCATATGGAGAATGGATACCAAACTGAATGAAGACCAAACTGAACCCATATGGATGAATATTCAGGGGAAAGAGCAAACAAGATCTTCTATTTAACTCTTTCCCTTGTTTACTGACCTGGAAGACCAGCCATAGCCCAAATATTTACAATCATTGAGATTTAGACCAATATTTATCATTTTATATAATGACTTGGTTTGGAATTAGAAATCTTGTCATGAAGTGCCACACCATATAGCCATATAGCACATGGCATGTAGAATATATGTAACGTATCTCATATGAATTGAATTTTAGCTTGAGTGTTATTTCACTTCTTTCCATACTTGAAAAACAAATATCTCCAGCTATGACTTTTTAGCCTTTATAATTATTATCTTTATAATTTTGGGACAGACACACAGGAGGACATACAGACCTGTGACAAAGGTCATGCAGTAGCTTGGATTTGTAACCCGAGGGATAAATTCTGAAATTTTGTTTTTCTGGATGATCAGCCGGTGTCAACACTAGAAATTGGGACAGTGATGTATTCTGTCATGATGAAATACATTCACCCACTTTGATATACACCTGGCCGCTGCTAGTGTTCATGAGAGAATAATCTGATGTAGTAAATTTGTTTTTCATACTGGTGATACAGGGCACTAATCATTTGAGCAAGTGTCTTTATTTCAGCTACCAAATCTAGTTTCTGTAATCTAGCCAGTGGCCATGATTGCTAGCTAACTTTAAATCTAATCTCACACTGCTAGACTGCTGTCTCATCAATAGAGAAATCAGGGGAAAACTTGCCAAAAAGGCATATAACAGGCTTTTGGAAAACCTTTGACAGCTCTTAGATTTATTCTGATTTTGAAAACACATTCTCTTGCTTGCACCAATCCAGCACTAATATTTAAACACCCATTCAGGCTTTTCCTCCCCTAACTGTGCTAGTTTTAAGTAGGCTACTAAGAACAGCCGGGGTTATTTAGGAAACTTTTCTGCCTTAACTTCCTCAGACTTGTGGGAATTTAATGAGCGCTGGCTACATATGTTTACTTTGTTCTTAGTTGTTGTTCAAAAGATTCATTTATGTGTCAAAGTTTTGTTAAGTTCATGACAATCTTTGAGTCCCAGGGTTGTGGCGGCCACAAGAATAAGGTCAAGCATCTCTAAATTTTGTACAGCTTGTAAGAGCACCATAATTATTTTGAATTGGTGCAATCAATCAATTCCTAAGAGTGTATGTCACTTCTTTCAGTTGAAGGCCATGTAGCCTTGGATCAGGAATATCACTGTACATTATAATTATTTCCTCTCTGTGGCAACTTGTCACAAATACTTCATTGCTTTTCCTTGTAATTCGATTACTCATGCCTGTTTTGTAATGGCAGATGGGTGATATAATGGAACTACTATGAATCCTCACTAGGGAGTGTGTCTCAACAAGAATTTGAGCTGCAAGCCAGACACAGTTAATGAGGTTAGCCAAACAACACGTGCACTATAGAGAGCGACGCTGGAAGAAGAGACAGAGATGAGAGGGATGGATGGATAATAAAACGAGCAGAGAAAGAAGCAAACAGAGATGGAGAGAGGGAAGAGAGGCGGGACCCAGAGGAATAACAAAGGAAAGAATAATACAGCCTGCTCATAAATCATTTTATTTCTTCTTTTTCTTCCCCCCTGACGGCACTTCTCACTCCTCTGCCATCCTACTGCTCTCTGCCTGCCAAATACCGGAGTCCCACTTGGAACGTCACATAATTACATCAGTTAAGGTAACGATCTGTGACATTTTACTGTATATTGTAAATGTCTGGAAACCTACTTTCTTTCACCAACTGGCATAAACAGTAATACAGTGACTGAATCTGTACCTAGACAGATTTACCTTTCAAGTATCTCATATTACATAAAATCTGTGATTGTAGTATCATGATAAGCAGTGAGCACAGTGCTCTACTAGTGTCTCGTAGGTTTTTCAGGGAAAAAGTCCTCAAGGGAAACAATGCACCTTATGTTTGCTTTGAATGGATGTTCAGCCTGAGCAAGGATGGACACCAATAAAGAAAAGAGAAGCACTAACTACAAAAAACCCAAGTTTGATCAAAGGAAAACTTGAGGGGAAAGGCCTGACAGTCGCTTACAAATGATTCCTGGAAAGTGCATGTTCCTTATGTAAAAATGCCATTAATTTTGTTCACAGTTTCTTCTTTGTTCCTAGACGACAGTAACACCACTGGAGTGTTTATCCCAAACACTCAGTACCAAGCACAGAGAGGAGAAACCCCAACATGACCTGGTATGGCTTAACTGAGCTGGTGACCATCTCCTTTTTAAACTAATGAACTAAAGACAAGACATACACACACACACACAGATCAGACCTGAATCACACACACATTTCTCTCAGGTCTTCACATGAGTAGCAAAGAGACCTTATATTGTAGACTGATACACTTATAGTACGCTGATAATGTTTTTTAAATTCATCTAGAAGGCACCAGCATACCTGTGTCGTCATTTATATGGCCTCACCATCTAAGTTGCTGAGTTATTTAACACAGTTGAGCTCAGAGCTGATAACCATGACACCAGATCACAGAGGAGATTGACTTTAAAAGTTCCTCATACAAACTGAACTGGGGAAGACTGGTTTCAGGTACTGTGCACCTCATTACTGGAATGAACTGCAACACAGTTTAAAGTAAGATACTTGTGGGACTTTAAAGTTTTATTAGCTGCTATTCTTCAGAATGTTTGTGATTGTTTTAAGTCGTGTGTCTGATGATTGTTTTGTGATTGTGATATCTTATTGTGATCCTGTGTATATATTCAAATAAAAATACAACACAACTGAAAGAACTTAATGTGGGTACACTAAAAGTTAGACTAGAGTGATAAAAATGGGTTAAAATATATTTCCCATAATTATATTCTTATTCCCATATTAACTTAGTGGTAAAAACAGACCAGGGTTCTGTACATGCTGATTGGTTCTTGATGTCACAGTAATTAAAACAGCTCCTAGCTCACATTTCAGAAGACAGATTTAAATTGTGTTCAATTAACAATAATTCCATGTTAGAGTAGATACACTATCAGTCGGTAGTCTTGAAAAGTAGGAGTACCCTCTACCCAAAGAAACATATATCATATGATATAATCTGTTCACATATACATATAGAAATTCCATAGAGTAATGTATATAAATACCATAACACACACACACACAGAGGCCTCAGTTCTCAGAGAGCAGTGGGAGTGGCACATCATCCACACTGTTCCCCTCATTCACCCTGCCTAATTAATTAACATACTTAACAAGTTCATGCTTAACGAGTTCAGCTTGAACACAGCCACTAATTGGCCGTGTCAAACTGCATGTGTCCCATGCTAATTAGCTCTTTGATTGGGGCTTCATAGAGTTAATTAGCCAATTAACCACTTCAGTCGTCCAGTTCGCTCTCACTGTGGCTTATGTTTCTGATTTTGGGTGGATCAGACAGTTGTGAGGAAGGATTGGAAAATATATCATCTATCTGTCTGCTTAACTAAAGTAAAAAAGAAAAGAAAAAAAAATCAATAAAGATATACAGTATTAGAGGTTGAGCAAAACCTGAAACATTCAGAAGAGAGAAACAGCTAAATATTCTCTCTGTATTCATGGCAGACATCTTGACATGTCATAGCAGAAAAAGCACAGATGTGATTAATAATCTTAATAACGCTTCCAATAACAGTTCCTGGTGTTGTGCATTAGGGTTCACTGGTATGGCTACTGGGCACTTACATACATGGAACAGAGCCATTGTTAATGTTAATTGTTCCATTTGGACATTTCTTGCCATAACAAGTCAAAACATCTGCTGTGAAGAGGTCATATTTTAGTAATATTGTAGACTGTTTTCATTGTACAGTATATGATACTGTCATATAAGTGTCCATCCATGACTAATTCATGATTTTGGTGAGTCAAGTAACTTGTCCAGCCTTAGTTTCATACACATGGCATTTTTGCCAGAATGAATGTAGACAGGCTCAAAAAACATGACAGCTTATGTATGGCTATTATCTGTCCTCACAGACATACAAACATACTGACAGTGACACTCATATGTTCACATGTACAAATGCTCAGACTAGCCAGGCTACATCAGCTCTCAAGGTGCAATGATTTCTCTGTCACTAACTGTAGAGGTGTGTGAGCTGTCTTAATAATGTAAAGGACAGAGGTGGAGTAATGGGTCAAAAGGTTAGAGAAGTGATTGTGGTACTGGGAGGTCAGCGGTTTAAATTCTCACAGCAGATTTCTGAGAGGGAAACATAAAAATATTTCCATTCCTTCTCACGTTTCCTGTAAACATGATAGAGATTCCTTATTGAAACCACACGGGACAGCTATGTAGCCCAACTGTCCCTTTGGTCCCCATGAGGAATGCTAACAATAAGTGCAAGCCTTTGTAGGCAAACTGAAGTCAACTGTAGATACTTGTGGCCACACGTGCCACAATGTAGGAACACATTGTGAAATGTGTCTGATCCCTTTTCACACCGAACACACCCATGTTAAGAATTTGTTTGATATTTCCCGTCCATGTGTCCTTCATATTTCTGCCGTCGATGTTTCAGTATGAAATGTAAAATCTGGCTCAGCGCGCAAAAAAAGATTTGTTAAGTGATGTGTAAAAGAGAATGTGAGTGAGGTTTTCAAGTTTTCCTTTCATAACCATATCAAAAACATAAACCAAGCTCACTACTACAGTTCCCCTTTCCTAAATGTACTCAAGCTTTCCGCATAATGAACATGTGTAAACAGTGTGCTCTTTCATTGTATTGTCTTAAAATACTTTCTTTAAGAACTATGGTAGTCTCTGCACTGTTTGCATTCTCAGCACGAAATCAATATTTCAGAATACGTACATACCTTTTAAGGAATGTTATGACAGTATATTTCTCTATAAATAATTCCTTCGGTGAAAGGAGCCAAACAGGTGCAGTAATAATTCAGCCGGCACACATTAAAAGTGACTTACAGTGGCTACATACAGTAAAAACAATGGTCCTAAGTTCACTACAGCAAAAAAAAATGTAATTGCTTTAGCAAGGATCAACAGCTTTGGATTTGAAGATATTTAAGAAGATGACAGATGGGATTGGTTACAAATCCTAGGCAGCTTTGGCTCTCTTCATTTCCTAAAGTGACAGCATGTCTAAAGTATTGTCGTTTTTTAAGAAGCTGCACCATATGAGATCTGACCCAGGAGTACCAGGACTAAATTCATTTTCCAGGCAGTAAAGGAACGCTGCAACTGTTTGGCAAATGTGCAGCTGGTGGCAATATTACAAGTTTGCCAAGTATTTATTTAATTTAGCACAAACTTGAGCATATTGTGTATCACTGGCGCAGCTAACAATACCATGAAAAGGTCTGTATGTCTTTACTCTGCAGTATCCAACAGCTGGTATACTTTTAAAGGAAACTACAGTAATACATTGCAACAAAACTCATTGCAACAGCTGTTTAGGTTTCTCAAAACTATTTTTATTTTGGGGAGTGGAGCCAGATGCCAGTGGTAGGTTATAGCAAGTAAAAAGTGAAACCAGTACCTGTAAATGGCTCCAGCCCTACTGTAGCTCATCATCCTCTCAGAAGAACTATAATCCAACAGTGCAAGCTGGGATTTGAGACCACTTAGGAAGATGACAGATGGGATTGGTGACAAATCCCCTTATCCTCAGCTCACTTCATTTCCATAAGTGTCAACATGCCTGAAATCTTGTGGAGAGACAAGAAGTTACAGCAAGGCGAGATTTGACTCAGGAGTTTTATGAATTAGACAGAAACAGTCGATCAGTCAGTGTTGCATACTGGGATACTCATACTGCAATGCAACATTACTGAAATTCAGCAACAGCAGAGGGTGTTTGCTGTCAGCAGTTTGGGGATATGAGGGTGTAGATGAGCATGTGTTTAAAGATAAAGTCACCTCAGTCATTTTCTGTGGAGGGATCTGAAAGCCCCACTAATAAGAGCTAAACTTGCAAAAATGCAAAGCACACACGCCAAAGCAAGATGCATATACACAAAAGTCACAGAGCAAGACACACACCAAGAGAGGTAAGCAGCAAGTGAGTAATAAGCTTCACTTTGTGTGGTGCTGTCATAGAGACACACACATACACACACACAGGAGAACGGATTAGAGGATTTTGGGTGTGTACTCTCTTGCATAATCTAGGCTAATATCACCGTGTTGGTGTTGTTCATAATTAATGTTGCTCCAAGACCGTCATTGCAACTGACCAATCACGTTGTTGTGATGTCGTAGCTTTGTGACTCCAGGAAAAAGACCTCCTTATCTGCTCACACGTATACTGTATGCAGTAGGTATACAGACGGTAAACATTAAAGGTGCAGTGTTTGGGATTTAGTGGCATCTAGCGGTGAGGTTGCAGATTGCAACCAACTGAATACCCCTCCCCTTGTAGTGTGTAGAAGAACCTACGATGGCCATGAAACTCGCAAAAAATGCGAAAGGCCCTCTCTAGAGCCAATGTTTGGTTTGTCAATTCTGGGCTACTGTTCAGATACTGCTAGCTACAAAGGTAATTGTCTATTTAAGCCAAATTCCACATCCATGAGCCAGTTCATTATATTTATGGTAATTATTTTCATTCTCTCATTCAACCCCCTACCCAAGGTTCCAATTCAATTTGATTTCTGATTCGATTTGATTTGAGTTGATTCGATTCAATATCAATTCGGTTAGGGACATTTCAGTTACAATACCAAGAGATTCTCAGAGAACTAATACTGTAAATTGTACAAGGAACCCTCTAACCCTGTGCATTATTAAAAATAATGTTTTTAATTGACCCCATCTGTTACATTAATGAACTTTTTATTTGTTAGCTCAGTTAGCCATTAGCTCTGTTAGCTCAGTTAGCTGTTAGCTCTGTTAGCTCTGTTAGCCATTTGAAATGCACGGTGTATTTCAAATGCATATTAGCCGTGTTGTTGTTTCCACACAGCGGCTGTCAGCAGCCCAAACTGCAAGAATAAACAGTCTGACAGCAGCAGGAGCAGCAATGCGGTAAATTACCATTAAATAAAGATAAATGAGTCTGTCTTACCAAAGGCTAGCCATGTGAGACTAACTGGGTTAAGTTAGAGCTTCATGCATCCACGAGAAAAGGCTTACAAAAAGGTTTATAAATTGATTTCAGCTTAAAAGATCGATCTCGTGATTAAAATGTCCTATAATATTATTAAAGAAAGTATTTTTAAGGCTTACCTTCTGTTCTCCACTACATACAGTATGCGTGTAAGTGGGCAAGGAGCTGCACTTTTGTATATTCCAGTCTATTTCCCCAAGACGCAAAGCTATGAGATCACAATGTGATTGGTCAGTTGCAATGATGGTCCTGGAACAACATTAATTATGATGTCGTAGGAACAACACAAACATGACAATATCAATTTGTGCTGTCAAAGAGAGTAGAGGTAACACTCACTCTACAGTAAACATGCTAAATAGTGAGTGTGAGACAGAGAGCCAGATCATGAGACACACTGACAGTTTAATTGGCTAAAAGAAGAGTGTGAACTTATGAATGAGAGCAGGGGGACACGGTAAGAGAGAGAGAGGAAGAGAGAGCACACCAACAGTGGTGTGTATGGGAGTTTTTCATGGGAGAAAGAATGCAGTCAGGAATTCTTTTAATTGTCCAAACTCCGCCTCAGTGCTCAGCCTACTCACCCATCCCAGGACACACATTAACACATACACAAACACACACACACACACTGTAGATACAGACACATACCAGTCATTCTGTCTGCACAATGCTCCATTGCCAACCCCCGTAAAACTCCATCTCTTACTGCTTTTCCTGGCAAACCTGCACTCTTAGCTCAGGACACTATTAACAAAAATGACTTCATGACATACTTTTCCGTAGCTACGTCCAGGTCTAGTCAAACTGATTAATGCAAATCTCCTAACATAGCAAGCTCACCAAAAAGCACAGTAAAGTAGACAGAAATGGTCTTCCCTCCTTCCTTTTTTTTTTTTTTTTTTTTTGCTTACTGCTATTCTTCCTTTACACAAAACTGAGATGTTTTGTCATATAAGGCCAAATATAATGCAATGTGTTTGTGATTTTGTTGTTGATGCATGTTTAATTTCTGTATTATTTGAAGTGGTTTAGCACTGTTTATCAATTTATATTAAAGAGACTTGATTTTCCTAATCATGCATTCATACTGCAAGCAACCCTCCAGTTTCAGTATCAGCCTAATGAACATTTCAAAACATCTACAATTTTGTTGTCTTGAACAATAACAGTAAAGCTGATTCTGTTCTGATTCTTTATGTGCAGCTGTTCTGCGTGAGAAATGTACAACACCAATGCAAGTAGTGTAATGTTCAAAATGTTCAAACAGTGCACAGAAAAATCAAGTTTCACGTCCTGTTTTATAGTAGTGTTGACATTTTTATTTTGCCTTTATTCCCTAATGTTAGTCTTAATCTTGAATTTAAAAGTATCCTGTGTATTATTACTATATGTCTTCAATCCTCACCGAAACATATAGTGCGTATTCTTGAAGCATAACATAGCACATATGTAACATAACATAACACAATATATTTCAAATAAATTCACAAAGCCGATTTTTTTTTTTTATCTACATTGTTTACTTGCTAGCAGTCGTCTTCTTCTTCTTCTTCTGCCTTTTAATGGCACGTGCTTTGCTTCTTGGTGTGCTCCACAAGCTATCAAGTCATGGAAGAGTGAGACTTGTGTGATCTACATATTTGCATTACTGCCTTCTGCAGTGGATACGAATGTGTATCAGGTCACGTACATGCACATGCACTTGTCTGTGCATCCTTGTGCATGTGCTAATAGAGCATGAGATACACACAAAAAAAGGGATCTGCTCATCCAACTTTCCTCCACTGTTCTCCAAAAGGTCAAAACATTACTCAAACATACCCCAAATCACTCAAGAGGCTGTCATTACTGTCTTTTTTAATGGAAATATCATGATAAGAATTCACTAACTTTGAAACATTAAAGTTTGTGAAAACTTAACTTAGCATCTTTAATCAACTTTAATCAGTAGCTTCAGCGTATTCATGCTCCAACTAGCACACAGCTGCCTGTGATCAGCCGTCACGCAGTAGCGCTGCAGTTTGGTAGCTGGTAAGTTTTTCCATAACGTTTAGCTCTTTCTGACGTTTATCTTGGCCTCCTTCTCTGTTCCCAGCTGTCCGAAGCTGCCCTTGGGGTAGGATTCACTGTGCCCAGGTGTGTTCCTCTGAGTGTATGTGTGTGTGTGCTATGTATAGAGTTACTGAGAGGCCCCTGAGTACAGCTGTCTCAGATCGGGGTGAATCAATGAAACGCAACACTGGAAGATAGCTGACACTTTCTGTTGACACACAGTTATTATACACTCAGCTTAATGTTGAGCAGAGCATGTTGATTTCATCAGATACAGGTGTATATTTACCTTTACTGGTTTTTAAATATGCACATTAAAAAAAAAGAAGTGTAAATCACATTTAAAGATAATGGTCCCATATAGAAATACATACACACATACACACATATATACACACACAAATACAGACACAGAGGCGACAGTCGCAGAAACCTGACATCAGATGTCACCTTGTGGTGTCTTTCTCTCCTTTGTGTCTGTCTCTTTTCCATTTTCCGCCATACCCCCCCGGTCTATCTATCTCGCTTTGTCGCAGGAGTTCGTGTTTCAAAGGAGGAAATTACCTTATTCATACACGAGACACACAATACCAACAAACCATCAGTTATGCCCTACAGCGCTGCTTTGCCTTCCCTGTCTCCAAACCTCTGCTTCATTCCTTAATGAGAAGAGCTCTGCTGCTGCTGCTGCTGCTGCTTGGCACTGCTCCCCAGCAGCAGCTGAGACGAGGCATGAGGATTTTTTTATTTTTTGGAGTGGAGAAGCAATAACCTAAACAAAGGAAGGGCACTCAAAGGAGAAAGTGATGATTGGAATTTGTAGTTGAACAAACATCTGTCCTCTTCTTTCCTCTGTTTCACTTTTTTTTTCTCTCTTCCTTCTCTCCACTTTTCTTACTTCTATTCTTGCTTACCCCCGTCTCTTCTTCGTGTACTTCTGTCTTGTCTTTTCCTCTCCTCTTGCTTGTTCTGTGCTTTTATTATTTAGCACCTGTCGACCATAGAACAGAAAACCTTGTTGTGCGACCCGTAGAAACACACACACACAAAAGCTGTAGTCCTCACAGAACCACACACTTCCGAATGCTGACGCACAGAGACCCACATACACGGTTTCCAGATACTGTATACATGAACACCCCGCACACATGTACACGCCCCTGACATTTTCTGATGCACATTAGCTAATGTGGAAAGACGGATGGGCTGAATTACCACTACACCTAATGACTATTTCATGTCAGGATGAGAGGAAGAGCAGAGGGGAGGAAGAGAGGCCAGAAACGGAATACAGAGTTGGATTCAGCAGATTTAAGTCTTATCTTTCTTTCCTTTACATCCTTCTTTCTTTGTCTCTTGTCATAATGAATTAATCACACAGTGGAGACTGATTGCGGACTGATAATATTTCTGCTCATTAATTATACAAAATGCAAGTTAAAACAAACAAGGATTAAAGATTGTGCCAAACAACAATTAACTCATACTACTTACAAAAATTGTGTGTATCCAAAGTCTGATATATCATATTCCTCTATGCCGTAGATCGTTGTTGTCCAAAAACTATTAAAAATACATCAACGAGCCACACCGTTGTTAGTTTGTTTAGGAATGGCCCCAAAGAGTAATAACAGTGATAAGATTTTAACTTTCAGGAGTAGTTCCTTGTAAGGCAGACGCCACTGCGCAGGCGTGGGAATGTGTTTACGTTTACAGAGATTTGCTAGCTTATTCTGCCACATTTTACAACTTATTGACTTTGTGCGACATTGTAAATTTCTCAAATAGCTTCAGTACAAAGTCAAGAGGTTGTTACAACCAAATATTGCTACAAAAATGTTCTTTTTAAAGCACTGCTGTCATTTGCAGTGTAATTCCAACCCCAGTGTGTCTTGGTGACAGAGTTGCAGAGATGAACTGACAACTTTAAGAGTCTCAGAGTTGTTATGGAGGATGGATGATAGGACCTCACATAAAGTGCACTGAGAGATCGTTACACACAGCAAGGGATGGAAGTGGTTTTACACCCTACGGTTCATTGGCTTTCAGAGGGGTCTTGCTTACTTAACTAAAATTGTGCTTGACATTTTTTTTCCCCCGTTCAGGAAGTGAGCATCGGTGTGTCAGTGTGTAGTTAAACCCTGCTGTCAAACCTCCGCTGCCACACAGCAGCCCGGCAGGACTGATGGACTAATGACAGGGTTTGACGATGATGTGTCTGCGTGTGTGTCTGCCCTGTATTTGTCATTCTAGCACAGTGTTAGTCATTGTGTGTCTCTCGAGCCTCATGCAGCTCACCAAGTTTTAATTGGAGGCTCGCATCCCAGCTATTAATTATGATTAGGGACGACCCCAGAAACACAGTTCTAAAATTTTAAGAACCCGGGGTATTTTTAAGGTCAGTTCTTTTATTGGTACTTTTATACATTTTGGTGTAACTAGTGGTGACGCTGCAGCCTCTCCTTTCTGTCCTCCCCTCTGCTCTCTGTGACTGTGTTTGACCGAGGGCGGGGCGCTCAACTCCGCCACACACACACACACACAGAGCAGGGAGCAGAGCAGAAAGGTGGAGACAGTGAACCAGGTAAAGTGAATAACATTTTACTGAAGTTGAAGACAACTATGTTCGTTACTGTGAGTGAAATAAAAACTAAAGGCCAATAAGAGCACTTTATCAAAACACCTTTTCAACAATGTAGAAAAGTGATATTTTAAACAACTTTGTCCACAGTCTCCCATCCACCGCCAGCATGTTTCACACGACCACAACATGATCATCAGGCTTATAGTGAAGCGCTATGAATGAGCTAAAAAGAAAGCTGTCTGTATGTAGCCTGATGATTTAGCTTAGTTTTTAACGTATATTAAAACTAGTCAAATTATTGTAAACTAAACTACCAGCGGTACCTGAAGACAGTGAATCACATGAGCAGTAGAGGGAGGAGGACAGAGGACAGGATCAATGACTGATAGCGACTGATGTATGTGTTCTTCATTCTCTCTAATCTTTACTCACTATCATCTCAGAAATATTATTTATTATACATTTTAGATTTGTCTCTAGTGAGATATTATTGGGTTTATATAGTGACTTTCTGAGGTAAAGGTTACTGTTGCTGCTCTAGAAACAATATTTAGTTACATTTAAAATATAAATAAATTCTAACTCTACTCTGAATTTATTCTTTTTTTAATTAAGATATTTTTTTAAAAATAGCAATTCTGTAGTAATGAAAAATAACCAATAAGAATATGGATAAAGAACCAGACCAATGAGGAGTATCGATAACCATCCCTATGGTTGTGATAATGCAGCCAAAACACATAATTCACAAGGACAGCAACAACAAAGTACAAATATAACATGAGGGAAGTCAAGGAAATGCTTGCCTGCCTCTGTTCAATCCAGTATTAAGGTAAGCCTGTCTTTAATTGAGATTGTATTTGCTATATTACATATTTTATGTTGTGGGATGACAAATTAGTAGGCAGATTTACTTAATGGTTAGGGTGGATTTTGGTCTTTCGCGATAGAAGTGGCTCTCCTATTGACTGCATGCTGCCAGTGTGGCTCCCATAAAAAAAAAAAAAGAAGAATAGGGAAACAAAAATGTGTTGTTGGTTAAAAAGCCTTTGTGATCTAAACTCTCACTGACATGGCTGTTTTTAGCCATCACAAACTGCAATGTCATGACCCAACAATTATCTGACCAAGAAAAAAGCTGTTTTTAGTTGTTGTTTGCCACCAATCTGAAAATTCTGAGCATTAACAAAAAGTTTCAAAATAAGTTTTGAACAAAGTAAGTGGCTATTGGTATGGATTCCTCCATGTCATTAGTCCATTTATTGTTGGTACGGAATTTTTACGATGCGCATTGGTATTGATTGCGCAAGATCACATGATCAAATTGTTTCAAAAATGGAGGAACATTTTTGATACGGCAATCCTTCCCATTGTTTGGATTAAAATGGTTAGGTTTAAGCACAACACTTGGTTAGAGTTAGAGAAGGATCATGGTTTGGGTTAAAACAATAAAATGCGGTATAAAATATCCCATTTAACGGCACCACAATTCCCGACGTGATGGTAAAAAATGTCTGGTTGTCTACAAGAGGTCTGACAATAAATTCCAGAAACCCATTCCGTGCCAGTAGAACAAACTACTATCGGCACGGAAAACCAGTCTATTCAACAGTCTGTGGACTACTGGCACAGAATCCTGCGCCGTGTCAATAAAAATCACTAAATTATTGCACCGGTTCGGTAGCCATACAGGTGCCTTGAACAAAAGCTGGAATTGATGCATGGAAATGAAAAGGGAAAATTTAGAAATTCCGATTTTCATCTTTTCCTAACCCCACTGGTGAAAACAAGAGGTGCAAAGCCAAAAGTTAGGCCGCTCTTACAGACTCGACGTGTACACGCACCTCATTCTACATTTAAATGTGGCTTGAACAGAGATATCAATAACTCTTGTTTTAACAAAAAAAAGCACACACATACAGACCTTACATGTTCAGCATGGGGTTTTTCTACACAGATATAGATTCATAAAGGTTTACTGAAATTATTGCCAGTTTTAGGTATAAAGTGTAGGTATGTCGGTGAAAACAACTGTTGTTCAGCATGTCACAGCCTGCTCTTTTCTTCTCCTCAGCTGATGTTTCCAGCACACAGACTAAACTCCCTGCAACATGCTGGTCACTCATTATGTCTTTGGCTTTCATCTATCACCATTACTGTCAAAATACAGACGGAGCCACACATACACACAGGGCAAAAAACCCAAACACACAGACTTAATACCTCATAACACCAAATACAGATGCTTTTCAGGACTGAAGAAAATCAGTTGAAAGTCTGCTGTTGTGTCTTGTGCCTATTTGAGCGATGGAAACCGCCTTAAACTGCATCTAGATTGCACATGCACAGTGCTTACACAAAGTACTTACACAACCACAAACTGTAGGGTCTAAATGAGGAAGGTGAGTGCGTTTATGTTGCCCCTCAGGTAAATACCGTTATCAGTTACTGACCTCTGACACTGACCTTATCAGCAAATGGGTACAAATGCAGTTTTTTACCTCCCTCATTACCTCCCCTTACCATATTTCTTCTGCTGTCCCATTTAGTCTTCTGAATCTTTCCATCCTGTTATTTTGAGAAAATGGAACGATAATAAGTGGCAGGGTGAAAGTGAGAGACAAGAAGAAGTCAGAGAGAAGAGTGAAGAGAATGGGAAGTAGGATTGGAAGATGTTTAGAGGAAAGAGGGGATGATAAGGGGAGAATAAAGTCACCTGTATGACCAAGGACTACCTGCTGCCGCACATTTCACATTAATCGATCAATGTCTTTAAAAACTACTCCTCTGTATTTCATTTTCTTCTTCCCATATTCAACCTCTCTTCTACCATCCTCCCTCCTCCTTTTCTCTCTTTCTCATGTCCCTCTTCTTTCTCCTCCCGTACAACTAAAAGCAGTCACATCTGACATGTAAGTAATCAATCATACGTATCATCCAACATCACAAATATATACGTATGTGCACAATCAAATGCATATATGCAGCATGGAGGAACAGAGAATTCACATTTTAGGTGGTCATCAAAAGACACACACACACAAATACAAACATAGCTAATGAGGGAAGCAGTGAGCAGTATATAAACATATGGGCTATGAAGCATAAAAGACTGGCTGTTTGAAGCCCCCTCACCCACACAAGACGTCAGCCAATTCTCCAGTTCATAGTCAGTGGTCACATGAAAGACTGTCAGTTCTGTATCTGAAGATGGCAACTTTTCATGCCAGCCAATAAAAACAGGTTTGAATTTCTGTCTAACTTTGTGTGTTTCTTTCATTACCAATCATTTTAGATATTTAATGACCTTCCCATGCCATTATACAACATAAGGTAGGCGAGTGAGAGGAAAGGATTGTGGCAAATGTTGCTGCAAGGAACCGGCCACATCTTAATAGAACTGAATATGCTTTTGGTCAGGTAAACCTTAGACTGTACGCCAGTTCATCATGTTGTTTTCAATTTATTTTAACTCAGTTTAGCTGTAAAGTAAAGGAAGAATGGTCAATAAAAGAACAACTTAATACTTTTCTGAAAACAACATTGAAATTGTACCTTATGGTGTACAAAACGTGTCAGTGGGACAGTATATTTAATGCATTATAGTAAAGTTTCTGTGAAATTTTTGCACTTGACTTCACTGCAGATGGCTAAGCAAGGCTGTCTTGACTCCCTAGACGCGTTCTCCAGCTCCTCCTGGGGTATCCTGAAGCATTCTCAGGTAAGATGGGATATGACATCTTGTCTGATTGGGGATTTCCCTCAAGTTGGGCTCGCCAAGATTGCTTGAATCAGTCAGAGTCAGTTTTTGTGGGTACAAATGAGTGTAATACTATCAACGCCTTCCATGAGAAAGTGAAAGTGTGTGGCCATATTTAAACAATTATCATGTCTCACACCTCTCTATGATGGCTGATTTTTTCACTGTGCCTTTGAATGTGGCTATATTTGAAACAGCTTTAAACAATTGCCTTCCGACGTGGTTGGACAACATGTATGAAGGAGTTCTTTTTGAGCATACCAGCACCCATAAGGGTGAGACGAGAAACCCTAATACCACTTGTATCTTTGAACAGACAATAATATATTCCAAGTAACCCAAAATATGCCTATAAATAATGGCACAGTCATTAGACAGTATTGAGAAAATCAGTACCCAACTTTTTCTTTGTTGTATTTTTCCCTTTGAGTGAGGGAGTGGTCACTTAAACAGAGTCCATGTTGCCTCTGACTCCCCCTCTTTACCTGAGGATGATGCAGAGACAGTGCAGACAGACTAATCAGCAGGAGTTGCAAGGACATGATCCCTGACTGGCTACCCACCCATGAACAAAATGTACCAGTATCAGTTTTGCAGTGGCCCAGCTGGAAGTACCACCATTGAATTGACCCTGGGTCTCTGCCATAGTGCACCACCTAATGGTGAAATTTGAAACTTTACCTCTAGTTCAAGCGTAACTGGTATTCATTTTTGTTCTTTAAACTTCAAAAAATGACTTTATGCCTTTCTGGTCGATCAAAAGGTGAAGTCATCTGGGGCCCATTATGTTCTTGTTATGGTACATCTGTGATGAATTCATTGCGATAATGTACTTCTGTACAAACAGATGTAGGGAACTAAATTTGCAGTGAATTTTTTTCTACACTGAGTAAGTAAAAAAACAGACAAAAGGTACAATTAGAAATCTCCGTTAAAAGTCCAAACTATCGGTCCAACCTGCTCTGACCTGTTATGTAGAAATAACATTTTCCACTCTTCTACAAATACTGAGAACAGACCTGAAGTCTTTCCACATATTGTACTGTAGCTAACAACTCTCTACGTGTCAAATGTCTTTTCCACAAGTCCTGCCGCCCCCGAGCCTCCAACTAAAGTACCTTATCTGTCCATCTGAAAAGGCCATTTTACTAATGGCCACAGCTACTGCAACATACCAAACATGCTTCCTGCACAGAATCTGTCAGGATGCCTGACTTGTGATTTGCTGCTGTGTTACTGTGGGCATACCTGCTTGTCTGTGTGTGTGTATTTGTTTAATTTCAGTCACTGTATCGTGAAACTCCTCCTTGGGTCAATGCACTTGAGGTTTACTCCACCTCTCTGTTGTAGAGGTATTAACACACAGCACCTTAAATGCCTTTCTACAGTCTGTCAGTGGCACATAAAACACACACACACACACACAAAGGCACGCAAAGCACATGCATACAATCTAACCATTTAAATCATACAGTATGCATTGGGTTGGATTTGTATGCTTAGACACACACACAGAAATACCCAGAAACAACCAGTACCGATGTCCACAAATGCATTCACACCATTTGAGTAGCAGTGCAGTATAAATACACTTTTTAAAGGTTCAGAAAAATATTTTTTTTATGTACAAAAGTGCAAAACCTCAAATTCACAAACTGGGCACATTGGAGACTTTTTAGATTATTTTTTCTGATTCTGAAAGTGTGTTACAATCAATAACAAAATGTCTTTGTTCTCCATCTGTCTGCTTGTTAGTGGGATAAAGCACACACACACACACACACACACACACACACACATACACGCGCGCGCAATCAGACACGCCCATTGTAGTCCCCAGGTGCAGTTTGCAGAGATGGAGGCTCTCTGAAGGTGAACCCCATGGTGAGCAAAGGCGGGGTGCTGCGCTCTGTGAGTGTGTGTATCTGTCCTTTCATGTATTCAGTTGTCTATAATGTCTGTATTTGGGGTTGGCAATCACGTAGACAGCCAGCTTGCTAAAGAAAAAGAAATGAAGATGAAAAAATGGAAGATATATAGACACAGACAAACAAAAATAAAGTGAAGTTTTTACTAACTTGAAATTGTAAGTTTCTCAGCCTTAAATAAACCTTAATACATGAACAAGGGGTTAGATTGATAGAGACCGAGAGCTTAACGAGAGAGGGGGGGGTTTGAAGGAAGGAGGGATGTAGCTTTTATCTGGAGGAGGGGAAGCCAAATTAGAAATGTGGCATGATCCCCCCCCTCCTGGGACTGAGTCAATTAGCCTGCCTGGAGGAGCTGCCAAGAGGCTGGGGCTGGGCTGGGGGATGGTGGCGGTAAAGAGGCTGGTGGTAGTGGGGGTTACTGGTTGAGACAGGAGAGGCCAAGGGCGTAGGCAAGAGGGTTTTCACTGGAGGGATGGTGGATAGACAGGATTGAACATTCTGCAACATGAAGACCTGCTGGGCAAGATATTTCACTTGTAGGAAAATAGAAAAAGTGAAGGTTGAAACATTTACATTAGTGGGTAATACCTGCAGATGGAGGATGTTTGAGCAGCCTTCTCATCAAGCCCAATCACATTTGTGCACAAGGCAGAAACACTTTGGACACGTTCCTCAATCCATCATGATTTAGAACATTAATCAGCAACTATTCTGACAATCAATTGTTTTAATTATTTATCAGGAAAATATGTCAAACATTTTCTGCAAGCTTCACAAACACTGAACAACATTGCTCTGATTGAATACTATGCTAGACTGGGACAAGAAGACATGAAGACTGGTTTTAAGTCCAGGACTAACTGGGAGACACATGAAGGACACGGTGAAAAACTAAGAAGTTTGACTGACCGATCTGTCCTTTTCATGAAGTTACGGCAGACAGCAGCTGTACTGCAGACTCTAACAGGGGTGGATGGAAAGATGATGGTGAGAGCCTGGAGCTGCTGGCAAAATGCCATTCTCTTACCAAGCAGCTCATTCATGGACCAAATCAATCATTACTGAACCAAATCACTACTGGCAATACAGACTAGCCTCAGCCATCAAATACTAATGAAAATAATATTGAAGAATCAGCAACAGTGCTGAAAAACAGACCCCTGATGAATACACACTCAAATTCCTTCTGCGCTCACTATATCTTTTTCCATCTGTGATCCCGAGCAGCTGCACAACAGCAGTAAGCAGGATTACAGGTGGTGAGAAGAGAGGAAGAGGAGGAGGGAGGGAGAGGAGGGAGGAAAAGAGGGAGGTAGGAAAGGGGGTTACATGGAGGAGAGGGAAGAAGGAGGAACAGGCCAAGGGAGTGAGGAAAAGGAGGGGGGGTTATGAAAGAAGGTGGAGGGGCGAGGTGAAAGAAATAAAAATGAGAAAAAAAATGGAAGATGAGAGCAAAAACGAGAAAACGGCAACAAAAGAAGGAGGGAAGAGCAAGGGGTTGTGCCTAAATCTACCAATCATTGACCCACTTTTAATCAAATACTGACATCAGGACTGTTTATAATATAGTCTCTCCAGTGTTCTTCTCATTAGAGCAGACTGGTCCCAGCCATACCAGCCTGACAGAGATGGAGGAAGTGTGAGGGAACTCAGTGGAAAAAAAACCCTGCCGGTATGTGTGTGTTTGTTTCTTTGTGAGCTCAGCAAATGAGATACCAGACAGTCCCTGTGTGTGTGTGTGTGTGTGTGCGCAGTATCATCACCAGTAGCAGCAGAGGGTGGCAGGTGACTTGAGTGACAGGTTAAAGAGGGAAAGGGGAAGGAGAGGAGGATGTACTGCACACGCTCAGTAGCATGTCACCAGGCAGGCCTGCGTCTCCTTCCTTATCTGACAGGCACACTGCAGAACAGCAAAATCCCCTGCATAAGCCCCTCGAGCACTCCTCTGGGACATAGTGTGCATGTGTGTATATTTGTGTGTGTGTGTGTCAAGGCAGAGAGAGTTTCTTAAACTATAGGGGTGTAAGGGGGCTTGTATGTGTGGAATATTGCGTGTGTGTGTGTGAGAGAGAGAGAGAGAGAGAGAGAGAGAGAGAGAGAGAGAGAGAGAGAGAGACGGGGATGGCGAGAATCTCGTTATTTTCCTATTTCCTATCTCCTTGTGTAAAGCCTCCTAATTCCACCTCACCTTCAACACTGCATGGCCGCTCAAGGTGATAGGACAGGACAGGCCCGGAGTCCAACTCACACATGTACATACACGTATGCACACACACACACACACACACACACACACACACACACACACACACACACACACACATCTACACAAATCTAGAGTGCAATTACAGGTCAGTCTGGCAAAGGAGAGGCTGTTCCGCAACAGCGATGGATAGACTTGAGCATTCTAGGAAGAAAGAAGAAATGAGGAAGGACAGGAAGGGTGTGAGCATGTTTGTGTGTTTATGTGTGAGACAGTATAGGAAAGGAAAGTAAGGGAACACAAAGACACTGACAGCGGCTTTTCAATAAAATCCTAACGATACCCATCCCTGCTGACTGGTGTGGGTTTTTTAATGCTGATACTACATAATACTTACATTATAGACTAGAAGTGCCAACGACTGATATTCAACATGTTCAAGTTTGAATATTGAGATGTTTGGGTTATTGGTTGGGTGAAAAAAAACACTGGATACTGTAACCCCCCTTTGAACCATAAAAATAATAAAGATCAAACAACATCGTGTCTTTCATATCAGAGGGTGATGACACTGACTGTTCGTCTGTTTTATTGTAAGACATATTGATCTCATTGGTCTCCATCTGGTGTTCAACCGGACGTACATAAACCAGTAAGGTTTGGTTTCAATACATAGCTCCATTCTGCATCTGCTTTGAAATGCCAGAAAATACCCAGATTATTAATACAATTCTTACAAACCATTCATCATCTTATGCTTTTTCATTACCAAAGAGTAACATACAAAACATTTTCATCAACTTATGCCACCTAAACTTTAGTTATTTAAAGCTTTTGTTACTTAAGAGATTATAAACTATAGATGTAAAAAGATACAGATTTGATAAAATGCTATTTAACTCAAACCCTATTACATTTTTTATCTCACTCCCACTGGAGTAGAGAAGTGTGTGTAGTGACGGTAGTCAGTACGATCACAAGGAATGAAGAGGAGCACGAGTCTTGTCCAAGTCAAGCAGTGAGTCTTATCGTGAGCCAAAAGAAAGCAGAAAGTAGAGCTCTCGTCCATTAAATCATGTTTGTTCTCTTTCTCCTTCCTACTGTGTGCATGTTCACTTTCTCCCCTCAGACTTATACCAGACTGTTCCCGTCTTGCACTACAAAATTAAAGGAAGAGGAAAAACAATCTTTTAGTTGAACGTTTTTTGCAACTATTTGTCCAATATCTGTTTCATTGAGTTTGATCAGGTGGTTATTCTGACTGATGTGTTTTTACACCAGGGTACATAAACAAAAGCTAAAGAGAAAAAGTATCAGCTACATATTTCTTCCTCCTTAACAGCTTCTCGGCCACTCTAGAGATTCAAAACAGCAACCTTCTGATCAAAAACCAGTCAACCCAGTGGTCAAACCTCCAGGTTACACATCCGTCGGTTCATTCCCAGCAGTCCACTGATAGTGATCTGAGATTGTCCCGTCTTCAGCCTAACTTTAACTTCAGGCCATCAGCATGTTTAAGTGATCTGCTTTTATCTGATGACATGGAGCCAGATTACCATTAATCCTCCTGAACCAACAACAAGTGCAGATACGCAGTCGTAATTTACCTCATTCTCATGTTTTTGTCTCTGGTTTAATATTGTGACATCTGGTTACTGATCCATTAATTATGCCCATCTACTATCATCCTGCTCTCATTTTGCTTATCATTTATGCCATAGGTGTTTATTGCTCAGCTGATCACTATGTAACTCAGTTTTTGTTCCTGAGTAGTAAGTTTTATTTCCTAATTGCTTATGCCTAAAGTGTAGAAATGGCTATTATTCCCTTCCAACTTGGCTTTTGTGACCTGGACAATAATATTTTGAAATTAAACTATTTCCAATGGGAAAACAAGCAAATTTGCACATTTTCATTTACATGAAGTCAGAAAAAACAACATATGAATCAAAATTAATATGTATTTCTACTAATGTTATACAAAATGACCACAAAAGATTTAGAAGTGAGGTGTCTCTGGAGATTTACGATTATGCTGTAAATCACTTTCACAAATCAGCCCCTAAATATAGTCTCCCATCATTGTATCCAGTAATTCATATGTTGTTTTTCTGACTTAATGAGAATGAAAATGTGCAAATTCACCTTAGGTAAATTTCAAAATATCACTGTCCTGGTCACAAAAGCAAAGTCTGAAGGGAATAATCGCCATTTTCTATACTTCTTAGGCATAGGCAATTAGGACATAACACTTACTACCCTATTATTCCTCTAAAGGCAAGTAAAAATTTGTTACACTGTGTTATGAAATGCCAATGTTTTTTGAGTGCAGAATTGCTTTGGTAACCCACAGTCATTGGAAAATGAATGAACTACCATAAGCTAGCAGAGAATATTTGGACTGATATTTCTTGTTAACCTATTCTTGAATTTGACATTTCCTCTTCAAATCATGATTTTCTTTTTTTCACACTGTGTTATATGTTTTGGGGCCTGATATACTTGGGAGATGGTCAATCAGGGATCAGGTACAACATTTTTTTTTAACAAGATATCTCAATTCAAAATGTGGTCGGTGAAATTATTGGACAAACCATAAAAGTTTGGCATAAAAGTTTTGGATTTTGTTTTTTTATTTTGGTATTGTGCCTAAGCAATTATTTTGGCATCATAATTGAACATTTTCAAACAATACCCAGCGCTACAGACATGAAGTCTCCCACTGAATGTCTTTCAGATGTTTTTGGTTTATACTGATGATGCTTAATACTGTTCATAACATCTTATTCTCTTCTACTGCTTAGTTCATGACAATGGAAAATCAGTTTTTTTTTCCTGTTATATCAGGACTCAATGTCTTTTTTACCAAGTGAGGAAAACAGATTGTTCCTCTTCATTTTTCTAAACTGCCTGTATGCGATGACAAAGGTTGACTGTTACCTGTCAAAATATGTCATCTTTTCATGTCTTTTCTTGCCTCATTTAGTGAAAATTATTCATTTGTCTGAGTCACGATCAATACTTTTACCTTGTATAGGAATCTACCGTTAACTTTCTCTCACGTGTTATTACACATGTCCAACTTTAGCTTCACTACTCTTCTAAGAAACCTGCCATCCTGGTTTATTTTAGTGCCTCCATTTCCCCTATTATCTTTTAAGACCTCTTTAAACTTAAAAGATTGAGTTTGAACATCAATTAAGGTGTTATCTACACTTTTATCGACACTGATCACCTAGAATACTAAACATCCTTTATCTTCCTTTTTAAGAGAGTGATGAATTAGGGAAGCTAGCTTCCCTGACCTCAGCTTCAACTCATTTGTCATCCATCCATCCATGTGTGCAGGTTATCTACACATATCAAATGACACCTTTAAAACATGAGATATTTTATCTTCAACCGTATCCTATATCTCTAACACAGTCAACATTCTTGCATATACACAAATGCACTGAGGCAGTTATACTACTTTGAGTAATAAAAAACTGATGATCCATCTATAAAGATACAATTTGCAGGTATTTATGTATGCTTTTAATTACTCTGAAGGACACTAGATTATGCGCATCATATGAGCTTTCTGTCCATTTTTTGTTTCGCTTTCTATTAGTGGCGTGATATTCTGAGTCGACCTTGCCACCAGAGGACTCAATTTACTGTAAACTGCAGATGAGCAGTTTGTTACGGAAGCAGGAAACAGATCGACTTTTAGATACACCCGGACATCAAATCAGAGCCAGAAATTAGTTTAAAACAGTCTTAGTAAAAAAAATAGTTTTTAAAATCTGTAAAGAACCCTGAGCACTCATGATATGAATGTGAAAAGTGTACTTTTGAATATAAGTAGTACAGAAATCTTAACACACATTTCTGGAGACACGATCCCATATACTGTAACACACACACAGAAAATCTACAGCTGAACCCAAACTCTGTTTCTCTCTCTCTCTCACACACACACACACAGACACACACATACAGACACACACGCATATTTTACCCTTTATTAACCGCGACTTAACATCAAGGGCAAGTATCATGTTTTTTTTTTTTAATCAACAGAATTTAAAAGGAAAACAATACATAAATAAATAAACAAATAAAAGAAGCCGATGAAAGTTTGATGCTAACAGCCTTTTGCTTTTTATTTGAATGAGAGAACAACCTCCGCTCCCGTCTGTCCCCTCTGGCTATATAGGAAAAAGTCAATATTTCAAGAGAGCAGAGATACTCATTAAATATTTCAAACAAAGGAAAGCTGACATCGCTGCCTCTCTCTCTCTCTCTCTCTCTCTCTCTCTCTCTCTCTCTCTCTCTCTCTCTCTCTCTCTCGCTCTGTACCTTGCCTCATCTGCTCTTGGCAGCCTATTCTTCTACTTTTTTCACTCTATACTTAATACACGTAAAGAGAAAAAAGGCAAATGGGAAACCAATACAGAGCTAATAGACCTACACCGGGCAGTGCAAGAGAAGATATTTATCCCGTGTTCTACTATTGTATCATACTTCCCAAAATCTTTGTGTTTCTGCTTTACACATTTGTTACCTACTTTCTGCTGACTTGCCAGATATTACAGGGTGAGGGAAGGGTTAATGGGTTTTTACACTGAGGAAGGGTTGAGATGGAGGTTAATGGGTTTTAAGGTGTGGCAGAGGATCAGTGAATAGCCACCTTAACCGTAAAATTACCTCGGTAGTCGATACATCACCAGGCAATCAACAGACCCACCTTGAACCCACAGGAGCTGTTAGGTTAAATAAATGTCCACTTTGCTGCTCGCCGTTGTAAAGTGACACAAGAGCGAATGCAACCTCTGACCAGGTGGCAAAAAGCTATTACATGTATGCTGTTCTAGACTGTCTGCCTGTCTGTAATTGGGGGGGGGGGGGGGGGGATCCTGTGGCACACAGGAAGTGATGTGTTTTAAATGTGCATCAGCAGGGGGAAGAGCTGGTTAATTAGTATGAGAGGCAATAGCCATCACGACTGAACAGACAATACAAAGAGTGACACCTACAGAAACTCTTTCTTAGATACACCTGTACAACCTAATGCAATCTAGTAAAAAAAGAGCTCTGAATTTGAAGCTTATAAATTCATAATATGCAATAAAGCAGATTTTGTTGACGCTATAAGAAAGTACTTCTAGTTTCAGTTTATTATTGAGGTCATAGTGGGTGGTGATATTGCACCTGACTGCATTATATTGAAAGGTGTTTCCCATGTTTTGTCCACCTCATGAGCTGGGTGTGTAACAGAACACAAGATAACAACCATGTAAAACCTTGTTGGACCAGCCACTGCATGCAGAACACACCTTACCGCCAAGGTAAACTATAAGGGTTAATGTGTGTGTTCAGTGGTATGGTAATGGAAGGGTTACTGTGCAGGTTAAGGTGGGTTTGGGGTGGAGGGCTTATAAAGACCAGTGAGACCTGGGATTACAGGGCTGAATAGGTGAGATGACAGACACAATGCACACCTGTGAGCTTGAAAACACGTAAACTCCCGCTCACACACAAAACATACCGGTGATAACTGGGTATAAACAAAAAAGATACTCTGCGTGATAGTAACAAAGAACGAGAAGGAGCCAAAGTATATAAAAGAGAGAACAGATACTCAAAGCTTTATGAAGGCAGATGAATAGTCGTAAAGAGGATGAGGAAGAGAAAAGAGAGGGGTGTGAGAAAGGATGAGAGCGAGGCAGAGTGGCATGGGATAAGCCCCTGTCATTAGTTGTTGGATTTCTCTGAAAACCTGCAGAAAAGGCAGAAGTAAATGAGATTAGAGAACAAAAGTGGCAGAGTGCGGCAGGATGGAGGGTAGAGGGAGGAGTGAAAGGATGAGGCACACAATAACCGCATGTGTAAAAGATCCAAAGACTTATAATCTTCTGTATGTCCACTTGTTTCTTTATTCACCACTGATTTATTGTGTGTAAAAATTTGTGCGATTTACTGCTTGAGTGCAAGGTCCTGAGCCTCATATAAAAGCATAAAAAAATAAAAATAAAAAAAAAAACTGTCCACATTTTCAAATTAAAAACATAACTTCATTGTTATTATTTATCAACGCCTAAAGAAAAAGACAGACTCTGTTCAAAAGCAATAATAATTCCCTCTAAATCCCCCACTTCCACTGGTGGACCATCAGGAAATAAGACACACACTCACTCACACATGCAAACTCTTTCCCTTCCTGATTTATCTGAGATGAATCACCCACTGATCAAATCCAATTACAGATAAGAAAACCACGAAATGTTCTCGCTGGCACATTCTCCATCCAAAAAAACAAAGTCCACAAACACTTTGTCCAGCCACGCCATTATATTACTCAAGGGAATCACCCTAATGATCAACATAGATATGAAACGCCAAATAAAGCAGAGCTGACACACAAGTGCATTAGTGATTCCAACACAAACACCTCCAGTCTTTCAAAAAGGGTATTCCCCAGCTTTAAAAACACTTACAAGAACTGTAATCACTTCTTAACAACCATTGAAAAAATAAATAAACCTGAAAACACAGCAAACACATTTCACTTCAGCATACCCCACAGTCAAACACACAACTTCCTACATCAGTTACTCATTAAATGAAAAAAACCTCTGATAAATACCTTCACTTGACAGATTTATGTGGTAATAAGGGCATAAAATACAAAGACAGATGTTAGAGCAGAAGGTTTTGATAATAAATCAAATTCTCACCTTTTTCATCAGCAGCTTCCTCTGCTTGTGTCCCGTGTGAGTCCTCAGCTCCTGCGAGTCACTTTCCCCTCGGCAGGTGCCATCATGGTCAAATAGTCCACAGGAAAGGGCTGGAAAGGGCTATTCTCTAATCTTCTCTCTATCTCTCTTTCTTATACTCCCTCTCTGAGTCCTGTTGTGATTTGTATCAGCACGAGAAAAGCAGCATGTGTGTGAGCGTGTGAGTGTGTGTGTGTGTGTGTATGTGTGTGTGTGAGTGTGTGTGTGTGTGCATGCGCACACAACTCCAAAGGTCCTGGAATTCCTGAGTCCTGCGCTATAAGAGTGAGCGTGGCTGAGCTCCCTCTCTGTCTTTCTCTCTGCACTCCTTTTCTTTTTCCTCTCGATCCCGGCCGAGCAGAGAGGAGGGGAAGACAGTCAGGGGGTGGGACGGAGGACAGAAGCTTCTTTCAACCAACTCTTTCTCTGTCTCTTCTCCCATCCACTGTCCCTTTCCTTGTGTCTCTTTCTTTTTGCCTAACTTTTATGCCCTGTCTTTTGGTTTCCTCTGTGTGACAGATACTCTTTCACTGCTCAGCAAGGCGTGAAAGCAAAGCTCTCTCTGACACACACACACACACACACACACACATACACACACACACACACACTCACACCCTCCTCTTTCTCCCAACGCCACTCCCTCTGCCTCAGTCCAGAGGTAAAGTCACTCCCTTGCTCTGTCACCCAGCCGCAGTGTCTTTCTCCTGCTATAATGATTCAACACGCTTCATCCTCAAAGATACAGCACTGTGAGAGTCCTTGTGTCTGTGCTTGTGTTTCTCTCAGTGACCCAGCAAATTTTTTTAACTAATCCAGTCATGAAGATAAAGATCAGGGTGAGAGTAGGATGAGGGCGCACTTAACGCTCGGATTTAAGTTCCCTCACAAAGTTCACACATTCTTTAAAAATGTCAACTCATCCGTGCATTCGTTTTTCTGCACAGAAGATACAGTATTTGCAACATTGGATATGAAATCTCTTGTATTTTTTGTGCAGCTTGACATTTATACAAAACCTGCATCCTATTCTCTCTTATTCAAACAGCCGAGTTCAAGATTCAGTAATGCATAAGTAATAAATAAACCCTTGACAGTGATATCTCTGACCTTTTTACCTCAGCTTTGCAACTGTACAAAAAGAACAAGCAGCATTGGCTGCATGTACGACTGATGTAGCACAGATACATGATAAGGGATTTGAGGGAAGGTTGTGTTACTGTAATGTAACGTGTGTCATGTCTAAATGAAGATTAAAAAGACGTGCTTTGTGTATGGAAAGTTGCTTTTCTGAATCCTGAATCTTCTGGGGAAACCTTTCCAATTGACCCAAATCTGTGTTCCAGTTCGGACGTCGTCTCAGTGAAGTTACAATTCACCTTAAAATGTAGATTTAACAGCCACACTTGGACTTTGTGGCATTGTGATGACGAGTTCAAGTCACAAATGCATCCTCTAATTACACAGTGGAGTTATTTTGCCATGATCCCTTGTAACTATTTTTGGAGGGTGACTCTAAACTGAGGACAGATTGTCTCACAATCAGCTGACGACATGCCCATGAGCATGGCACTTAATCCCTAACCTGTAAAGCTTCCATATTTGAAAACATGAATGTGTATGGAAACAAAAACATCCTTCCCTTAACTGGCAAAGGCTGATGATGGATAAAGAATAGAATAGATAAATAAGAAGCTCAATTTTAATACATGTTTGGACTATTTTAAAATTACGTCATTATGAGTTGACAGTATATTATCTGCATACCTGTTAATGATTTTTTTATATGACGTCCACACCCCAGAGCAGTGTTTATTTACATCACAGTAAATCCATGAGGGACCAGACGATAAGAGGCAAAAAGAGACCGACATGGAAGACAGACAGAGAGAAAGACTGAAATCAAAAGAGACAACCAGGGTGAAAACCTACACCTTATGGGACACACACTCACACAAAACATGGACTAATTTATTGTATTTATAATCAGGCCCCAGGCAGCAGGGCGCAGCGAAGTATCAGTGACACACACACATACACACACACGCACAAAACACACATTCATGTAGACACTGCCAATAGGGACATTCACACTTACACATGGAGATTCACACTCATGCGGGTACACACACACACACAAACACCTGCTGTAGGTACGTTCATGTAAGCACAAACACTCATTCACACAAAACACACACACACACACATAAACACAGTGTGTGCCGTCTGTCTGGCGTCTAGCTGGCACCATTCAGACGGCCATCTCTAGAGGCTGTGGATGTAGCCAATCACAACTGCCAGTCAGCAGCTTTCATTATCACACACATATACACACACACACACAGTGGGTCCTAAAGAGACTCCAGGCTGGGAGAAGTGTGTAAGTGTGTGCATGTGATTAGATCAGAATGAGATAATACGAAACTATAATCACAGGAAACAGAAAAATGAAACATTTCAGTGATATAACGGTATCAACAGATGTGCACACTGTTAGCTGCTATTAATTGTCTTTCTGCTGTAATCATTCTTCATCCAGCTGTGCTGACTGGGCCAGAAGGAGAAGCTGCATTATCATCTGACAAAGACAGTTCAACCAGCCTTTCTACTTTCCGTGTTACTATTGTTTTTGTGCAGCATGTAGACGCAGCTGCTGCAACTGCAGCAACCAGAGTTATTTCTACATTCAGTTTTCATCCATCTGCTGTTCTCTCTCCTTCCATTTCCTATAAAAGATATGTTTTATTTATAAGGTTTATTATTTTTTGTGTTTTTATTATATATTGCTATTTGATTTGATATGAAAAATAATATTACCAAAATTCCAATAAAAAATTGATTTTAAATAACAGATTTGTTGTTACAAACCTTATACAAAATCATGCATAATTACTGCCGACCAGTTTCCAGGGAACAGTGTTATAGACTACTGCCCAGGCATCCACTGGCCTCCACTCATTTCAGTTTACTATGAACATATAAAATGACTCCACCATCACAATGACAATGTCTGTTTATTTTAAAGTTACAATATTTTTGCAGATCTTTCTGATAAATTTGTATTTACATATGCATTATATATACATATACTGTTTATATATACATGCTAACATGACGTTCACTGTGATGGATTACCAATGTGAGATGAGTGTTTAGTCTGTTAAAGGTGTTTTTTATAGTATGCTGATATCAATGGAAACAAATGGCTGCCTAGAAAACATATTCATAGAAGGTCAGCGGGAATGTCAAGTATGTGACTGGTAGTCAGTGGGCTAAAACATGCTATTGTTGTCAAGGTAACTGTAACACTTTTATTAGCTTATCAGTGATATAGTCAGTACTACTCGACAGTAAGGCCACATTTCACATATGCTACATCTCAGTGGAATACTTTACTCACAAAACTAAACTTGTTGGAAGTTATTTGTCCCATCAGCTCCTCATTAATTCCAACAAATGTTTAGTCTGATTGTGGTTGAAAAACAGTCCCATCTTCCTTGTTGCCTCTGGCCTTGAAAGCGAATTCACCACAAAATACAACCTGCTGAAACACCAGATAGCGTGAAGGCCAGTGCAGGGTGAAAATCTTGGCAAAAGTCTCATTTGTTTACAGAAAATGATATCAATAATATCACCAATTTATAATATTATAAGAAGCATCAATAATCCGTCCACCTGTTCTTGTGCTGAGGCTGTCTACCACCGTGGTTTACATCCTCTCGAAGGGTTTATTGTTTGTTTAATTCCTTCCTTCCGTCCTTCCTTTCTTCTTTCTCTTATTTCTTAAGCATGTGTATACTTCCAAGCACTTGCCTGCATGTGTGTGACTGAGTTATACAACATAAACTGACATCCGATACCAGACAAAAAGGCTGATAAGCCTGTAAGACATTCTCTGATGTCACAAACCGGACATAAGTGCGTAAAAATGTCACGCCGCGCTGACAACATCAACACCTCCACAAATGAGCCGACACGTATTTTCCATCGCAACAGAAACACACACACACAAACACACATATACATGCACACAGTGCCCACACACCCATCTTTTCCCTCTAGTAGCTTGTGAGTACTTCAATCATTTGTTTTTGCTGGTGCCTTTTGAAATCTTGTGGCTTATCATTTATTTATCAGTTATTGATTTGCTAGTCCTGCTATACCAGAACACAAACGTCCTTTCCCTCACTTTTTCATTACACAGAAATAGTGAAGAATGTGCAAGGCGAAGCATATTTTCTTGTCTCTTTGTGTTTCTCTGCCACGCACGCACACGCACACACACACACACGCACGCACTTGATCCTGTTGCCTGTCTTCTGTCACAGCTAACCTTTACTCAGAAGATGCCTGTGGTTTTCCTTTCAATTCCCTCTACCTTTATCTAAAATTGCCCACCTCCCCTTTAAATCCCTTCATCATTCACCCCATCCACCCAGCCAATCCCAGCCTTCTCTCATCCAACTCTTCATCGCCCCACCCTTCTTTTGTCCCCTCCCTCTCTCTTCTCCATCCACCGCTCCATCCTTAATCATTGTGTTTCATATTCTGACTTCATTTGCCCCCTTCATGCCTCTTTTCCCTCCTTCACTACCTCTTTAATCCCCCATTTCTCTCACTCCTCGCCTCTAAAAACTCTTTGTTTCATTTATCCTCTCCTCCATCTATTCCTATTTCCCTCAATTTTTCCACCCATACACCCCTCCATGCCGGTCTTGTTTTTTTCCTCCACACACTTCCCTCATTTGCACCTTTTCCCTCCATTTTTCTCCCACCGTTTCACTTACTCCCCACCAAACATTGCCCCTGCACCCCCTCCTTCCTTCCCTCCCTTCCTCTAACCTTCCGTCTCTATTCTCTGTTTGTTCAAGGCCTCTTTTAACGAAGCCAGCCTCCTCCCAGGTCTCAACAGGCTATTGTCAATACTGACGTCTGGCCTCTCACACACACACAAACACGCACACGGACACTTGTGCATGAGCACGAACACACAAACCCACAGACTTATGAATATGCACCCAAAAGTACACACCGCTCTCTATAAAGGTCTCAGCCTCTTCTGTCCTTTGTCCTGTGACCTCTAATCGTTTAGTTTAGGCTTTATCACTCCCTCACACACACACAAACACACACACACACACAGGATGAGTACCAAGTTCACCAGGTCTCCACCACTGAGCTCTTTTCAGGCCTGTATTCACTGATTTAGATCGACAGGATATTGTAATGCAGAGAAAAGAGCCACATTGATAATAGGCAATTTATAAGCGATAGGAAATTTGCATTTAAATAACCACCTTAAAATCACTACAATTAAGTAACAACACTCATGTCAAGGTACTAACTGTTATTGAAACAGTAATACTAGTTTGAATCCGAGCAAGTTTGACACAGACTGTCTCTGAATTCACAACCACTGGCAGAGCCTGATATACACAACATGCAATGAACATGAACACATATTGAAAAAAGCATTCAATAACTCTTGAATATTTTATATACATGCTAATACATAAAGCGGCTGGGGAGGTGGAGGGAATTAAAAATTTGCAGGAAGCAGGCAGTGATGTAGCAGCAAGGACGCTGTGCTCAGTGTTGGATCACGACAACAGAAGTGGAGCCAAAGAGTTCATATCAACATGTGCTCCAGATTAAACAACAAAATACATGGATGTGTAACTTCCCTCCAGAATGACACATAAGCATTTTCTGAAGTTACGATGTTGGCACCATGACATAACTCGTCAGTGCCTTTCAAAACCATCACAAATTACAGCTATGGCTAAAGTTTGGTTAGGTTTGGGCTAACCAAAGGTTTAGGCAAAAACGACTTAGGGATAAAGAAAGCTCTTGGTTTGGACTTGGGTTTTCTTTGGGTGCTAGAGGGCCCTGTCAGTTGGACACGAGGCACTTGTCATTTTTTGACATTTGCTGAAACAACTGGTGATCAGTTTCTTTGGGAGGACAGCTTTGGAAATCTGCCTTCCACAGTCTGGTTTAACAGGAGGTTGTTGTGCCTTTCAACAATATATTTACATTATTTTACACATTCATTTTAAAACCAAAGTCTCTTATTTTCACCACTTGTATATAGGAGAACAGTATCTCTTGATGATGCATCATTTCAATCATTTTCATAATTGCGTACCTTTCTAGGTGGTATATCGATATGAAGCTGTCTGTAAGCAGTTTACAGGTTGTAACTAGGGGATTTATTAATGTTTAATGGCTCCTTTAATAATGACTTACTCCACTTGCTAATAATCCGTCACGTTTGAATATTAGTAGATTTAATGGATAAATGGATTTGTTGTGTAATGTGAATGTATGTTGGAGAGGTTGTCCTAATGAATTAAAAGGATGAAACAAGTAATTATAGGTGGATGCACACTAGCTAGAAAGATTTTTTCATAACCTGGCAATCCAAAAGTTGTTCATATTGGTATTAAAAAGTATAACAAATATAGTAAGAAAAAAACATATAAATGTATTTAAAAAGAGAAAACATTCCAAATTGGAAAAATAACAATTTAATGCTATTTTCTTCAACCCTGCAGAAACTTTCATTGGAGATTTTACACACATGAGAGACAATAATGACGAGAGAGGACCAAGTGCAATTTAATCATGGAGTGACTCCATGTGACCGTGGTCCGTTGCTTATTTGTTGTCTAAATACAAGTTCATCCCTCTGTACTATTCTCTCTTTCTCTCAACTCATCCTCCCAGAGCAGCACTCCTGCTCATATAAATATTTCACATCCCAAAACTTAAAAAGGCCTGTTACTTTACACTTCAAAGACCCCGGTGTATGCATCACTCCCTCATACACGCGCGCCTGCACACACACCAAATACAAACACACACACACACACACAAGCATGTACATATAAACTACACATTTACAGTAACACCGAGTTCATACGCACACACATTTACAAGTATATAAAGAAATACAACATATCCGCACACACAAATTGCAGATTTGAACACACACACACACACACACACACACACACACTCGCAGACGCTGCTGTGCGCTGCAGGCCCTGGACTGACCAGGGAGGTGTGCAGGCAGATACACACACCTCATTAATGATTTATGTCATGAGGATGAGAAGAGCTGATAGATTCTGCTCTCTAAAACACTCCTATAGCTTCCTGCTTGACCAAAACACAGATACTGCTGAGGGCCTCATGGTTATTCATGGAAATATCAAAAGAAAGCCGGCGTATCACCTAAAAATCAACCATCCAGTATCTTTTCACAAAACTCTCTACTACTACTCTCCCAGTTTGGACCAAACAAAAGCATAATAGAGATCTTGGGGCGCTGTTTAAGTCGAGACTTTTATTTGCCATACTAGTTTCATATTGGAATACAGCATTAGTCAGAAAACCCAAAGTGCAGATTATATTTAGAACTCTGGGAACTGAGTGTCATTTTGCACAGGAGGCCAAATAGTCCGGAAAGAATTCATTTTCTTCAGTGCCTCTCCTATAATTATCCAAAATGATTCAACACCGAAAAAAGCACCCATCACATAGGCAGACACTGGACAAGAAACACTCTCGCTCTTTCTTTCTCTGATTGACCATCAATTATTATTTCAGAGATTTTAAGGCTGTTATTATACTCTATTATATGACCTCAAAGTCAAAGCTTGTTTATTTTGGGTTACGACATATTGGTCACAACTGTTTCCTCACTTTTGAAATGCTACAGGACAGATAGACGTGCTCTATTGAGGAATTTAGATGTTGTTTCCAGAGCTGTGGACTTGCTTTCAAATCATACAGACAAGTCACAAAAAGGAGGACTCGAGACTTTAGGTAGATGTGACTGCTGAGTGACTTTGAGACTTGAGTCTCTAAAGACTTGACCTGAGACTTGAGAGCAAAAACATGCAGCTGAAATACGTACGACTGACTTGCAATTTCATTGTGAAGAACTGTGACTTCCTCGCCATCAAGGACTTGTGAGCTGTCTCTTGGATGTAAAAACAGCTCTGCTATCTTATTTTATTACTGTTAAAGTCATACATTCATTTTCAAATACTTTCAAGGCCTTAATTTGTTTCTTTTTTGGCCAGGAGAGGACAATTTCAAGGCCAGCATGAATCCAGTCTGCCTTACTTTGTACCCCACTCTCCCGTGGCCCGTAAATGCATACAGAAAAATGCGCTCTGTTGTGTGTGATTCAGTGTGTGTGTGTGTGTGTGTGTGTGTGTGTGTGTGCTCACACACATCAAACAGGTGCAGTTGCAGCGTCTAATAACAGTCTAGCAGCCGTCAGTCAGAGCCTTTGTAGGCAGATAGAATGAAGCAGAACTCAGTGGTGTGTTAGACCCATCAAAGCCGTCACACACTGAACCTAAAATCATTTTACTGCTCTGGAGAGCACACAGCTGCGTCGATTGGAAAACCACCTGACCTCATTGAGTGTGCGTGCTTGTGTATGTGTGTGTGTGTGTGTGTGTGTGTGTTTACAGGCCTCAGTATGAATGACAGGTGGCAACCGGAAAGTAAATCTGTGCATAGACTTGGAAATAGTGACTTTTTGAAAGTGTGAGTCGCGTGGTTAGACTGCATGCTTGTGTGTGATGTCGATGTCCTGTGTGCGTGTGTGTCGCTGCTGTCCTGCAGTCTGTGTAATTGCCTGGCTGGGAAACCCTTGACATTCTGACATTTGAGCCCATGGCAATCTCTCTCTCTCTCTCTCTCTCTCTCTCTCTCTGTCTCTCCTTCTCTCTCTCTCTCTCTCTCTGAGATGGGAAATAGTGATCCATGAAAAAAAGACAAAGAAAGTGAGTGAGAGGGAGAAAGAAAGACTGAGAAAGATGAAAATGAAAGGATGTGAAGGAGAGAAAGAGGAGGACAAAGTGTTCCCTGTGCTTCGCTGTGAATCCTAGAACAGTTCTGGGCGATTCTCCCAGGACTGGGGGTCAACCAAGTACCAGAACCGAGAGCCAGTGATCCACAGTGCAAGACTGGACGACAAAGAAACATAACGGAAAATACAAACCAAAAGAGCACATTAGGTCTAAAGAGCCAGAGCTTTTTTCGTTGTTTGTTTTGGCAACTCAGCTACCTTGACCAAACAGTTCAAGGAACTTAGGAGCCACAAGTAAAGGCAGACAGATGACAAATTAATGGAAAAACTTAAATAAATGAAACACAGGTAAAGTTCCTAAATGTCTCAAATGTTCCTGCAGTTGAAATGGATTACTCTTGGAAACATGTAGGAAAAATATAGTTGGCGCAAAAAAAATCATGTTCTCAGATTTCATCACAAGCGCCAGCAGCAACTTATTTTTCTCATTTCTCAGTATCTCTCTTTCTCGACGTCCGAACCTCCCCTTTAAGGGAGGACAGGAATCCACGAGTGTCTGAAGGTAAACACACTAGGATGATCATCCTTCACTCCCTGCCATCACTCACTGCTCGGGGCCCCTCTAATTAGATAAACTGCCTGTCCAAACAGTGAAATCAGAAGCTACTGTATCTAAATTTCACCCTTCCCCTGTCCTCAGCTCCTCTCAACTCGGATCATCGTTCATCTTCATTTGCCCGCTCTTAAGTTTCCTCCTCCTCAGCTCGTCCTCTAGCCCATCATCCTCCCATCAACTGTCTTCGTCATCATACATCATTATCATCCTGTTATCATCACCAATCAGATAAAAAGGGAAAAAAAAGGTTAAAAAAAAGGAGGAGAATGGCAATTAGCAGCACATTTTTAAATCCCTCGTCATTATCGTCCATTAGCAGAGTTTATGAGTTGATACCCCAGGAATGATAATTCAAATCCACTGACAGCTATAAATGCTATGCAACCCTGTTCATAATCTAATTGAACCTAAATATCAACTTTTTTTTTTTTGTAATATTGATCTTTCAAAGTTGCATCAGCTTTTAACTTGGCTTGGCAGGCCATGACCTGCATGTTCCTTCCCTCCCTTAATGATTTCCACTATCTCTTCCAGCTCTGGCAGACTGGATGGCTCGGCTCTTACGATTGCTGTACAATTCTTTATCTTCTCCACTCCCTCTCTCCCTCGTCCATCCATCACTGTCACTGCATGTCTTCTTCCTTCTTCTACTTAGTCTTTGCCTTCCTCAGTCTGTCTCCTTCGATATCAGTCTCTCACCTCAACCTGTCCCTCTGGTTTTATGCCTCCTTGATATGGAACCTGTCAGGGTGTATTTTAGACAAGGAAATTCAAGTATACAGTTTTTTTTTGTTGTTGTTGAGTGCTGTAACAGAACGCTGTTGGAGACTGTCAATGAAAATATAAGGAGGTAACTCAAACAAAGAAAAAAAAAACCCCAAAACCACAGTAAACACTTGACTTACAGAGTTGGGAATGCCGAATCAACGGGTTGTTCAAGCAGACTCGCCATAAACATGATAAACAGTCTGTCCTTCTTTGTTCCAATTTTCTCTTCAGACTGTCTTGTGTGCCTTTTTTCTTGCCTTTCCCTTCCTGTAAAATATTTTTTCAATTACGTATCTGATTTGATTAGACACTAAATTCTTTCAAAACTGAGTATTTCCATTTGAACATTGCTTTTGTTTTGAAACTGTAAATGAGCAAAAGATGTAGGAAATGAGCTGCTTGTGTCTGTCAAAGCAGTGCAGACAAAATATATCTGGTACATTGTGTTAGATTTTAAAACTTTATCAGTCTAAGAGTGAGAATTGTGTAATGACGTAAAACAGCTATTTTTAAATTAAAGCAAAAGCCTAACATACATCTTTTAGTGGAATTATTAAACATATCTAATATTTCCCTTATTGCCTTTGCCCTTTGTGCAAAGGAGGGTTCATGGGCATTAAGGCAGATTGAACATCTTAAATTTGGGTTCAGGTTTAATTCAAACCCTCCACACTCCTTCATTTCATCCCATCCTCTCTCCTCTTTGCCATTTAACTTCCTTTATTCCATCACAGGAATGCTGGCGGAGCACCGGTGCCAAGTAGGACACTGATCTGATAGTGCAACATGATCCTGAAGTCTTTCACTGAAGTCGTTGCTCTTTTTCTCAGCCCTTTACTTTTCATCCATTTCATTTCCCTCCCCCACACGAGCTTCTCTCTTTTCCCATAATCTTGAATTGCTCATCTTCGACCGATCTCCAATTAAATATTTCCTTAATTTCGTCCAGAAACGAAATCAAAAGACATGTCATGGAAAACAGGAAACTTGATACAAAGTGAAAGGAAAAGAGAAACAAATCCAGTCTTTTGCTTGGGTCAGTTCCTGAGTCTGCTCTAAGTTTTTGCATCACTCAGTAAACTGTAGCAGCTGCCATCAAGAGCGTCCAAATTTCAGATTGACTCTTTGGTATTACTGCGTCACATTTAAGACATGAAAGTTCTTTTTTTCATTGTTTTCATTTTTATTAAAATCATCACTGCCACAATACAAATGTTCTTGTGATCTAACTTTCACTTTAAATCTTTACCAGGACAAATCTTTGGGAGGGTAATATAATGTCAACCAGCTACAGGTATTTTGTTACCAGGCAACACTGTGCAGAGACATGAAGTCTACCACAGTGACCTTCTAGATAAAAACTACCAACACTAAAACTATGACCTGTTTAAATGGGAAGTGACCTTGTTCTCTCAGTGTAATGACGACTGGAGATAGCATTGTGTTTTATGATTAAACCAGGATATCCTTGCTAATACACACACACACACAAATATTCACACACACAGAAACATGCAAAACTTTACCTACACAGGAACATGCAGTGAAAATAAAATAGCATTTGCTGTGAAAGATCCATCTAAAAAAATCACAGCTATGCCAAACTTTCAGTGTCTGAGAATTTCTGTAATTTTGTGAAACTGAGAATCTGACATTTACACCCACTTCATGCAGTGATTGGCCAGGCATGAAAAGAAAAGGAGGACTTTTCTCTCTAGCTCTCTTTTTTCTATTCTTTATGCAACTATTTCTGTCACTGTTCATGCATCAACCAAGTGCAAAACAATGAATGTCTTCCAGGAAAGACTGTTTGAAAATGTGCTCTGTTCTCCTCATAGGCTATATCACATCTCCCCCCTCTCTCTCTCTCTATAACATTCGGCCTTTCAGAACAATTATAAACACATTTGATTCCCGACAAGGTTGAACAAAACATTGTACAAACTAGTTCTTTTCAAATATAACTTGTCCCTTAGTTTAAATTTGACCGCTGGACCGTTTGTGTTGATCTGTGTTTATTCACTCCAAAACAGCCAATGTATCAACTGTAGATGTTGGCTTTAAGCTAGCTAGCAACATATGCACCAACCGTGTATGTGGGAGTGCCTGTGTGTGTGTGTGTGTGTGTGTGTGTGTGTGTGTGTGTGAACTCATGTTCTTTCTGTTATTTCCCTCCAGTTTTTTTTGTCTCTGAACATTCATAAAGCCCCGGGATAAGCATGGATTTTTCGCTCAAGTTGAAACATACACACCGTAATGTGTTCACACTGAACACAAAGTTAATGGTAAGATACAAACACAGATTTGCCCACAGGGATGCAAATCAAAAATGTTTCAACTTGAGTGTAGAATTTGTGGTTAATATGTTTGACATTACAGTATAATGTGTGTGTGTGTGTGTGTTTAGGTAGCTACAGCTACAGACACCAGTGCAATTTTTTAGCTGTATATGAGAAGGCTGAACTCCAAATAGGCTGAAATTCCTCCAAATAAACAAGAAAGAAAATTGGCTTTATATTCACTGTGGAGACACTTTTACAAACACCATCTGGAAAAGGGATTCCCCAGCAGCTAATGCAGAGCTCTAAGAGGTTAGTTTGTAAAGACGGGATCACATGTATGTGCTTACTTTCCTTTATTGAATAATGACAGCAGACATGTTTTCAACTAAAACAATTAACTAATTAAGATCTGGACAATAAACTAACAAGTACAGATGTGTGATGGTTCAGAGAAATGTAAGGAGCTATAAATGGCAGAGGATTTTAAGAGAGGATGAGTTTGTTAGTGTAGATGTGTCAGACACTTCTTTCAGGCTGGTATCCAACATCTGAATGTAGCGTGAGGTCTGCTCTAAAATCTCAGGAAGCTTTGAATGCAGTACAGGTTTGAAATACTGTACAAATTGTATAAGTCAGAAACCCATCTTATTTATCAAAATTAATTTAAAAGTTGTAAATATAATTAATTACAACATTGTTCTTTAAATGTGCTGTGATTCCATGTATTTTTATGCCGCGAAAAGGCTTTCATAAAGAACTATTTTCTCTGTATTTGCTTATTTGGAGAAGATGGATTTGAAAGATAGAAACTGAACAGGATGAAGCAGAAATGTCAAATGTGTAACAATCATATAGTCTTGTTTTGCCCTTTTCACAGTTACTGTACATTTTAGCACAGGTTCTCGAAAGCTTTAGCAGTAGCTTTCTTAGGCTACACCACAAGATTCACTCACTGTTGCAGGCGTGTCAGCTCTCGTTAGCAAACATTATCTAAATAAGCAACCGACACTTTCTCCAACAATTCACATCACTTTGTGCCAAGCAGCACTTCGTTTTTGTTTGTATGTGTAATCTTGGAATCAAGTGACACACAAAAGAGGAATTCAAGATATCACAGCAATGATTTCAACAGATTTGTATCCACACCTGATAAAGAGTAAACAGCCTGATCCAACACTGCTTCACTTTCAACAAATAAGACTGGAGCTTCAATTTGCATTAAATTAAAAATGTTCAACTTTCGACCGCTCTCCCATTTTTCACGCTTTCAATGCTTTGAGAGGCAATTGACTCATGTCTCATGTGTCACACTATGTTCGGTGGGTCTTCACCTTATAGGGCTGAATCGCTATGGTTAAGAAATTCAGCTAAATGACTGAAAAATAAAATGTAGACAAGCAATTATATACAGAATGTAATTCTACGTCTGCCCATTTTTCGTGCACATTTCCAAAATCTTATCAGGAAGCGCTGCTGAAATATTACTTCCTGTGTGAGGCCTTCCTGACCTTTTTAGGGGGGCAAAGTGTCCAAATTTTCCTGAATATGTGTGTGTGCATGTATACAAGCACTGCATGCACCCTGCCTCACTCACACCACTCACACGTGCACTTGGCTGTTATGACACGACGGACAGATAAGCCTGGCGCTCACAGACCAAATACACTCACACCGTGCCGTGGGAAACAAGCACAAAGTGTGTGTGTGTCTGTGTGACTGTGTGTGTGTTGTGTGAGGGTCAAATTCCAAGCCTATGCTCCTCCATTTTCCACCGTCCAACAAAATTGTCTTTGTGTGTGTGTGTGTGTGTGTGTGTGTGTGTGTGTGAGTGTATTTATTATATATCCTCATATAAATTCCATCTCTTTGTTTCTTCACACACCACCTCTTTTTACAATGTGTCAATTTACTTTAATACATGGACACAAACATGCTCATGGATGTGTGTGAGTGTACGCATGCGTGTGCATGTGTGTGTGTTTCCAGTGTTACCCAAGGACACTTAAACGCTGATAAGTGGAACGACACAACAGCCCCACACCTAGAAACCTTGAGAGCAGTCAGCCGAAGTGTCTCACACACTAACAGATAAACACTCTCTCTCTCTCTCACACACACACACACAAACACACACACACACAAATACACAAGGAAATAGACACTTATGGTTATAAAATGGTCTCCGGCATGAAATGGAAGACAAATGAACAATATTTGAAGCACACAAGATGGGACAGCAGCATATATATGATACACACACACACACACACACACACATATAGTGATAAGTTGCTAACACTGACTTAATACACACAATAAAGTGCCTGAACACACACACACACACGCACACACAATAGGTTGCACTCTGCTCTACCCTATTTTTTTCTATTTCTCCAGTATTTTCCATCTGATTCTCTTTTTCATCCCCCATTTTTATATTCACTCCCTCCCTCCTCCTCTTATTTTCTGTCCTGTCCTTGACTTTCATCGGTCTGTCTTTGTTTGTGTCTGTCTTTTCTTGTATCACTTTCCCCTTCATTCTCTCTCTCTCTCTCTCTCTCTCCTGTCCTGCCCTTGGCTCTCACCGCTCACTCTCTGTTCTGTCTGTTCCTGTTATCATCCGTGGCTCTTTTATATCTGACTGCCTTCTCTACTTTATCTCCATAGACAACAGCTATGCACACTGAGAGTGCTCTGTATGCTGATTTCTTTTACAGGTAAGGGATTGTATTCGTAAGTGTGTTAGTGCACATGTGTAGGTCCCTAAAAAAAGAGGAGGAAGCAAGAATGTGAGAGGAGACCACAGAAGGTTCAAAGTAGGAAAAAAGAAGGAGACAAGGGAGACATTCACCAAAACCATTCAAACTGAAATATTGGACTTAAAGATAAAAGTAAAATCCCTTTATTGTTACTCATACTTGCAAATTTAAGAATAAAAGCTATTTATCAACTTTATTTGACATACTCCAATATTTCAGAGAGGTCTGGCCTGGTCTCTTATGTTGCTTTAGAGTAGCCTGTTAGGGCCTTATATAACTGCAGTACAGAGACAAAAGAGAGTATAGACGCCTGAAGTGTTTCAGATTTACTATTCAGTTTAACTGGTCATGATGGAAAGTGCATTTTCTGCAGCAAAATGTTTAGTTTAGAATCGGGTAGTTTAATGCTTACCAATTGCAGCTGCTGCTTTCTTTTAAACTCTTATCTCCAAACACACTTTCCACACGATGTTAAACCACTTTGTGAAAAAGGCAAGAATAAAGCTGGTATTGATTTTGTTTGCAACCGTTGGATTTTTTTTGTCTGCACTTGTGAATGTGGTAATAGATTCATTTAATTGTATGTTTTCTTTGATGTACCACCTTTAAACTGCTCCAGGTTGGTTCTCTTTTTGTTTCCATTTCGGCCACTATCCTATAATTTCATTTCTAACTTTTTACATTATTTTTTATTCTCTGAATATTATTTCACCGAGAAATGTAATGATTTCTTTAAAATATTGGACAATGGGGCAGTTTGAATACTGAATATCTGGCAATTTCTCTGTGAGCATACCACCTTGAGATCCTTTGAGAGTTGCTCTTAAAGGTTACTCTTACATTTTGAATAGGATTTAGTTGCTAGATAAATGTCTTATTCTCACTTTTAGCAAAGAAAAAATGTTCCTAAATTAGCTCTTTAAAGCATTTTTATGTGTTTGTTTTAAATCGATATATCTTAAAAGAGGGAAAGGAACAGTATGTTGGGAAAAAGAAGGAAAGAAGCAGAGGAAGGAATAAGGGAGATGAGCAAGGGAAGAAAGGGTGGAGCGATGAGAAAATTATGTTGTTTTGTTGGAGGGTGCAGGAAGATTTTCACAAAGGATTGAGGACACAGGGAAGGAAAGACAAAATATGGAAAAGAAGCTAAGAAAGACAGAAGGAGTGATGTGTGTTATGTATAGCATCTCTCAATGGGATGCATACATGTACATCCCAGGCTATAAGTAAATAATGAATAGATGTGAGTAAAAGTAGTAAAACAAAAAAAACACAAAGGTGGGAAATGAGGGAGCAGCTGGATTGGGGGATTGAATGGGAGTGCTGCCGGGAGAGGAGGGGATGGAGAGATTGAGAGCTGGAGGGAGAGGAGGAAGGTGAATGCTGGGTGGGAGGGAAGGGATAGAGGAAAAGGTAGGATGAATGGGGTTTCATGGAGGATGGGAGAATGTGTGCAAAGGGGATAAGAAAGTGACCTAAAGGGGAAAGAACGGGTGCCAGAAGGATCGGATGAGAGATTGAGATTGTTTTAGAGCGACAGAAGATAATAGAGGTACTGGGAGTAGATATCACCATTGTTGAAGACTGTGAACTTGTGCCAGATATGATTAAAGACTCGGCCAAAAAACCCTTAAGGATCGGTAAAACCCCTTGCTGAAGTCTGTGTGCTAAAGGGATAAGTGGGTGGGTTGGTAGGATCAGGAGAGAAAGAGAGGAGAGAAGAGGAGGAGGGAGAGGGCTGAGGAAGACGAGGAGGAAGGTGAGGATCCCCTTAGGAGGCTAAATAGGCTTATGTAAGTCCCCTCCAGAGACAGACGAGAGTCATGGCCATTTACTTCTGTTTAAATGCACACAAACACACACACACACACACACACACACACACACACACACACACACACACACAGAACCAGTGACGTGCTGGCCAGTCTCCCAGACATCTCCCCTGAGTGTATGTACACACACACACTGGCACACTTAGACAAAGGCTTGGATCTCCAGACACACTTTCCGTAAACACAAACAGAAACTGTGATACAGAGAGACAGTGGAGAGCTAGAATATATGGCAAGATAATGCTAAAACAAGCAGATAAACTGGACGAGGTTAACCCCAAACCTCAAGATTTTACATTCAGAAATAGGCTTTCTTTGAGTTTGGACAAGGATTTATATGCTGTATATGATAACTGGCTAAAGATAAAATCTGAAGGTCAGAGAAGAGGAAAAGGAAACCACAGTAAAACAGAATTTCTCTTAAACACACACGAATAAACTTACTTACACTGAGCAGATAGAAGATTGAGACATTTGTAAGGTTAACAGCTCAGTTGTTTAGGAAAAGCTGTCTAATGTTTATCAGTGACATTTTTTTAATTAGAAGTACAGTATGATTTAAATTACTGGAGTACTTAATGTTTACAGTATGTTTGCATTAAGTCTGAATGTAAAAAAAAGTTTGTAAAAAATTACTCACAAAGCTAAATTGAATGTTCCCAGTTTCAAGATTTATTTTCCTGTGTTGTCTGTTTTAACTGTTTCCTTTGTCAAATCCTCACAAATCATCCTACCTCATTTCCTCACCAGTGAACCGCAGGTGAAAGGTGATACGGAGCTCCTGTAAGAGTTAATCCTGTTGTAAATTGACACACCTGCAAGAGCATTAGAGAGGGATGATAGAGAAAAAACACAAAACAGAGATGAGCAGGTGCAGCCATGAGAACATGTTTTAATGATGGGTGTTGAAACTGGGAAAATCCCACAAATTATCACCAAACTGTGGCATTTGAATCTATATAAGTTTTCTTGTGTGCATTTCTAAAGTAGGAACCACCACCACAACTGAGCGCTGAGCCCAGTGTTGAAGTGGCTTCAGATGAGTCAATTGTTATGGCTACTACATCTTTACTTCAAAGTGACAGACAAGAATTCTCTTGAAATAAGAAGTCAAAGCATATTTTTTTTCTTCCAGACATGAGACATGAGCCACAACGTTGCACTGGGTGACACTGGCTCCTTCATCATGAAGAGTATGGGCTCAGTAGTTTGTCTAGAAATGGCTCCAAAGACTAATAAAGTAGTCTATTTATAGTGCTTAGTTAGCTTGTTATGCTACATATCACAATCTTGTGACTTTGTACTGAAGTTCTTTGAGAAATTTGCAATGTAGCACAAAGTCAAGAGTTCACTATATGTAGCACAACAAGCTAGCGAAGCTCTGTAAATGGAACTGCATTCCCATACATGAGCAGTGGTGTCTACCTTACACGGCACTACTCTCTGGAGACTGAAAATGTGATCACTGGTGTAACTCTTTGGAGCTGTTTTTAAAAAAATACCATAACCAAACTATTTGTAACAAAGGAACATGTTACCCAGTGCAACAGTGTGGCTCAATGACTTGTTTTTAATAGTTTTTGGACAACAACGGATGTACAGAGGAATACAATATATCAGGCTTTGGATACACACATAATATTTGTAAGTAGATCAATTCATTGTTGGTTTGGCTCTGCACATGAGATTTGTTGACAACAAGAAAATATAGAAAATTGCCAGGCATATCCTTTAACATCAACATGTCACTGTAACATCTAATAGTTGTTAACATCATGTTAACATTCTCTCTCTAGACATGATAAACATGCTAATGTTACCATGTTAGCAAGCTAACCCTCACCCTAATGGAAGTTTAGATGACAACGGACAGCTAAGCCTGACAAGCTGAGTCTGAGATGTTTGAAAATCTAAAGATACATACAGCAGCATTCATCTGGATCAAACGCAGTACGTCAGTCTGGCTGCCAATTTTCCCAGTGGACAACTGCAGTACTGCAGCAACAACAACAAAATAAATTACCTGAAGCACAAAATTTATTTTCCCCATAGACTACATTATAAAAAAGACCTTTGTAAAACAACACACTTTTAATTGCAAACAAGACCAATTATCACCTTTTGTATTACTACTATTGTTATGTGAGGGAGTGATGTAAGAAATACTGCATTGAAATGCGCAGTGCGGAGGCAGCGTACACAAAGGGTAAGCAGCTGTCATTGAAAGAAACAACAACCATCGTTAAGTCCGGTATCCAGTTCTCAAAATACATCCACGGGATAAATGTTACTCTAACAACAACAACCTCTCACACCATCCTCGGGCCAGACTTTTCACTTTTTGCCCTAAAACTGATAAGAATCTAAGAAAAGCAAAGTTGTTTCCTTTTCCACCCAAATTTGTTGACTGGAGTGTAATGACCATCACAGCCTCACAGGGCCGCTAGCGTGGTTGCAGAGTTTTAGTCTTGTTTGGTGAAAATTCAAAAACCTAAACTTTGCTTGACATCTGGATGGAAAAACTGATCAAATGTGATTTGATTAAAAAAATATTTATTTAGTTATGTGGCAGCTTTACAGCAAAATATGCAAACCATTGACCGCTGTACAATAGCAAGATGAAGTTTCCATCACAGAGACGAGCAAACACCAACATCTTTTCCACATCAAATGCGCTTTTTCAAAACACACACACAGCCACATAAATGGCAGGGTTCCCACATCCCAAAAGCCAGAACAAGGAGTGAATGATGTCATTTTTTATGTATATATCCGAGAATGCTATTCATTAACTACTTAGATCTTAAGGTGGCCCAAGTGGATCATATGAGATCACTTTCAGCAATGGCCACTAATTCACTCACACTTTTTCTATTTATTCTTCCCTCTCTTCTTGTTTCTCACGCACACATAAACACAGTCCCTGTTTTTATCACCTCACAAGATGTGTAGATAAAAGGCAGATAGAAAGATAAATAAACTTGTGTTGTCATGTCATGTGCAGCAGTGAGCTCATCGTTTTATTGAACTCGACATGTGCAGCTGTCGTTGATGTCATCTGGTGATACACAATAGGACTGACAATGACAAACTAATCGACGCAGACCAAGTAACAGATGACAAAGTGACACAGAAGACCAAGAAACAGATGACAAAGTATCACCTAAATATAACAGGTGGTCCTGAGCTGCAAGAAGTCATCATTTCAAACCTGTAATTTTGGACAGCACAGCCTTGTACTTGTGAAAATGAACAATTGTTTCCCGAAGCAACCACACAAGACAGACTCATGTCAGTGTCATGAAGCGACGAACCTCGGATCTGATTTAATTTGAGGGCATCTCTCCACCTCAGCAGCCATGGTAATCACTAATGACAAGATCCTATAAATGTCCCCAAAAACAATACAGACAGCACATGTCACAGTGGTCTGGACCAGTTAGTCAGAACCACCCACTTCATTCTTGACCCATGAGACTGCCATTTCTATCGCGTGTCCTCAGCAAATACAGGAAACAATGATTCATTCAGAGAAATCAAAAGTGTCTTTCTGTTTTTGCTCTCGCTGCAACTCATTTCACGCTGCTTTCATATTTCAATTTATATCCCTTCATCTCTATAATTCGCTCAAGGTCGCGCTTCCCCTTCTCCTGCAGCCTGTCGGAGAGAGAGATCTGTGTGTGTGTCCCCTTGTGCACATGTGTCATATTATGCTTGCCACATGAAGGTAGAGGCAGCTTTTAATTCTAAAATGCAATTCCAGATGACTTATTTGTAACTGCGTAACAAGAGACCATAACAATCATTTCCTTTTGGAGTTTGACAGGACTGAAAATTTGATCCAGGCCCAACCAGAACACCAACACCTCTATGAGCCTGTGTGGCAGCCTACTGCTTTTAATGAGCCCTAACCAAAGCCCACAGTTCCGAATAATGTAATACCGATGCATTTTATGACATTCTCAATGTGGTAACTTAATCAAGTTTGTATGATAGCACACCTGCAGTGTATATCAGCACAGGAACTACCTAATTTAGATTTCCTTCAAGTCTGACACCTTTTTTGTTCTCCACTTTTCCCAAGTCCACCAGATATGCCTGCTGTACTGTATGTACCTCTTCCATCGCCCCTCAACTCCCTTTTTAGATTTGCTCCTGCTTTCCTCATCCCCGTTCCTTTCAGTTGCTCCTGCAGCTTTCTTTCATTCCCTGCATCCTTTCCACCACCTCTTCTAGCAGCTAAAAAGGTCTCAGACCTCCATAACATAACAAACCCTCGCTTTGACCTTCAGATTATTCCTCGCTCCCTAAGTCTTCTCCCCTCTATCACCTAACAATAGCCTCTCAATCCTCACCTCCTCCCGTTATTTATTTTTTTGTTTTCTTTTCTTCTGTCGAACTTCCAACACCTTTTTTCTCACTTATTTCATTGTTTTTTTTACCACTAGCCTTTCCCGCCCTCTTGCTCTCATACTTTCTTTCAATTACCCAGCATGATATTTTTTTCCTTTTTTCTTTCTTTGTCTTTGATCTGTACTTCCTAATCTCTTCCAGAGGGGATACACTGGTTGGTTTGCACTGTTGGAGATCTGGAAATGACATCCAAAGCCTCACACCTCAGTCTGACTTACCAATTTTCATCCTTAATTCAGCGCTATACAGCATGGTTCAAAACATTTATTAGAATTTATTAGTTTTAGAAAGTGTAAAAATTAGATTAGATTAGATTAGATTAGATTCAACTTTATTGTCATTGCACAAAGTACAAGTACTGAGTCAACGAAATGCAGTTTAGCATCTAACCAGAAGGGCAAAAGGAGCAGTAAAGTGCAGTGCAGTGTAATTTACATACAGTATATATAATATATGAATAGAATAAACAGTAAGGGTAGGTATGAACTAGCTAGCTAGCCTGTTGGTTCACAATGGAAGTTGCGAGTGACATTACCACCAGTGAGGAGGAAATTGTTGCAAATTTATTATCCACACCGTTTTCAAGATTAACTTTGAATGATTTTATTTATTAACAATATTGCTTGTTTTTGGTGGTGGGTTCAAAAACGCCATGATTGCTGTTCACTGTCCATGATTCTGAAGTGTCCGTCACTAATGGTTGCTTGGCTGTGTGCTTTTTGCTTAAGAAATTTGCTGTTTTTTGTTTTGATGATAACTCTCACTCTCTCCGTGCTGTATGCTTGTTGTATTACTACAGCTGGACAAGCATCTTCAAGTTGAGCTGGAATTGTCATAGCTAACTTTTGCAGTACTATAGCAGAGGACACAGTATAATCCATGGGCCAGGCCAGAATTTGGTACCATCTAAAGTGGCAAAATCTCTTTGCTACCAGTTTGTTTGTAGGGTCCATAAGTACTTTGAAACATGATAACCGTTTCAAATGAGTAGCTTTACTGATTTCTTAGGACAATCATTGTTTTTGTCATTATCGCCACAGTATCCACACGGTAAGTTTGTGTGCAGTCTGTTGTAAGATCTTATATATCAATATATGCAATAATTAAGTTTGAATCACACATAAAATTACAAATGCATAGACTATAACATATATACAAAGAATATAAACATGTTACTGAAAAAAACTCATAGAACCTGTCATTTATGGGGGGACATTCACTCTCTTGGGCACTCTCAAATCCAGATGGTTTATTGCAGAAAACTGACAAGGCTGCTCTTGAGTGAGTTAGAGAAATCAGCATCGGCAGTTGAAGATATTGGAGAACACTCTGCATGCATCATTGATGCAATGAGCCTTGTTCAGAAACTGAAAGGTGGTAGTAAGTTTTTTGGAGAGATCGCTGGTTCTGTGCTGAACTCCACTTTGCACGAAGGAGGAAACAGTAAGAGATAGATGTGGTGTTTGATGTGTGCTGGAAAACATGCTGAGAGATGCAGTCGTGGTTCAGCAAGTAGCACTCAATGGAAGAATATTGCCCCAGGACACAATGTTGTGCAGTGGAGAAAGCTGTTAAGTAATACAGAAAGCAAAACAGCCTTGATAACATTCATTGTGGACTGGTGGAAGCAGAAAACCGGGTGAAGCTTCAGGACAAGTGGCTATTTACAACCTGTGGAGAGACCTGCTATTGTCTGAGCAAAAAAGACTGGAATGTTGTTGAAGAGCTGAAATCTTCCTATGAGGAGGCAGACACCCCTATGCTCCTGCATGCAAATCATGACAGCCAGAATGGCTATCAAATCACAGTTATTGTGAGCAAGAATATGGATGTCATGATCCTTTGTCTTGGATACCGTAAGAAGATAAACTGCATGATGCTCTTGTAGGTGTACATGCCTTTAAGTGCAAGTGCTTTATAAATACAATAAAATAGTATAAATATGTATAGGTAATTTCTAGACATTTGGGCTCTCCACTGAAACAGATGAGAAATATCTTACAGTTCCAGTACCACTTATTCTTACAGGTATGCTGATGTTAGACTGGATGCAGGGACCCCCCACACCAGTGGCCGTCCTGGAACTTATGGCCTGCAAGTGTAGACAGACCTGCAAGCTTCCAGACGGCTCCTGACTTGCCAACAAACTAAAGTGCACAGAAATGTGCAATCTACAAACCTGCAGCAATCAGAGGGAAGAGGAGGATGTAGAAGTTGTTGTGACTATGATGATAATAGTGACAATAATGATGAATAAACAGAATATGAATACTCGAGAATGGATATTAGTATAACAAAGTCAGATATGTCATATTCCTGTGCCGTAGATCTCTATTGTCCAAAAACTATTAAAAACATGTAAATGAGCCACACCGCTGCACTGGGTGACATTGAGAGTGAAGTTCCTAGTAAGCCATAAGCATAAGCATATGCAGAAACATGTGACGTTTACAGAGCTTCACTAGCTTGCTACATAACACCTCTTGACTTTGTACTACATTATAAATTTCTCAAAGAACTTCAGTATAAAGTCAAGAGGTGGTGTGTGGGTGAAATGTAGCACAACAAGCTAGCAAAGCTCTGTGAACAGAATCACGTGTCCATGCATGCACGAGGGCTGGTCCCATTTAGCGTAAAATAGACCCAGATTAGAACAGGAGTATAGCCGTAGTGGTTGCTATTTTAGTGTGTTTTCAGTTCATGAAAGTTAATAGTAACATTTTGGTCACCTAAAAAGTCTTGTTCTGTGTTTGGTTGTACTAAAAGTTGTTCAGTTTTTACAGTACAAGTATATTTTGTTTTAAGCCTGTTTTTGTAGGCCTGAAAGCCTGTTTTTCAGTTTTTGGAGAATGCCAACAAAAGCCCTAGATGAGGGGCAAATCGCCATTTGCTCAGCGCTTGCAAATTAGCAATCAATTGCTATGGGTGACTGTTCAAAGACCTGATCTGAGAGACTCACCGATGCATCACCGACACCCAAAACATATAAAGCAGGCTAAATATCTGGACCTGTCGGGGAGTCCAAATCCTGTAGTGTGAAAAGTGTTGTGCCTGGCAATGAGTCAGCAACGAGCTACAGCCAATGAGAGCACAAGACACAGGCTGAGAGGAAACATTTCCCATGTCACTTTTCACATGTTTTTTCGCGACAAAACATAGTTTGCAGACCAGACAGACTCATCAGGGATTCCTCCTGGTGCAAGAGCTTGTAATGTGTGACCTCCTGTTGCCAATCAGTCATGTAGCATGCAAACCAGAACAGCTTCAAGATTCCCGATTACAGGACAGAAAGTTGTGTATTGTGAACAGTACAGTGATCTGACAACTTTGAAAGTCAAGTAGTGTGTGCTTGGCATAAGCGGTATGCGCTGTGTGGTGATCGATTCTGTGACGGCCTGGCTCATCTCATTATCTGTCCTCAATCAAACAAACTGCAGGAATAAACCAACAACATAACATCCTCAGTGTTGGGTCTCAGGTGTTTCAAGTCCTGTGCCTGATTGCTTGGCTCCACCGGGATTGATTGCACCTGTGAGGGAGTCACAATAACTGGAGATGTTATGTTGTTGGTTTATTCCTGACGATTCCTCCTTAGTGATATTTTGTAGTACAGCAGCAATTGCTCAGTTTATACAGCTTCTACACAGCTTCATGCTGATGATACACCATCTTTTTTAAGTTGTCTTGACTGAATTATTTGTGTAACTGATGCCTGATGATTAAACCTTCCGGCTACATTTGGAAAACTATTTTCATGTAAAGCTGATGTCCTACAGTGTATGTATCAGTGCTTTCCTGGAATCATACACCAAACTTTGATGAGCTGAAGGTATCTTCCCTGGATTCTTAGCCACTTTATTGCATATTGCGAGCAATGCTGCTATGTATGGATGTTGTTTGTCCATTTTAGCCCATTATCCCCCAGTAACTGGTGAACAAACTGGGCCCACTTGGACCAAACACTCCACTGTGCAATTGGATCTTTGACTTTCTCTCAGACAGGCCTCAATTTGTATGAGTAGGCGATAACACTTCATCCACCGTCTCACTGAGTACCGGATCTCTGCAGGGATGTGTCCTGAGCCCCTTACTGTTCACCCTGATGACGCACAACTCTTGTGCAAAGTGGAGTACGAATAACATCATTAAGTATGTGGATGACACAACAGTGGCGGGCCTGATCCAGAGCAACCAAGAGAACACTTGCAGAGAGGAGGTGAAGTCAGGCAAGAGGTACAGCAGCCTGCGTAGCAGCACTGTCAGGTTCAGTAAAATGTAATGTGTGCAATATAACACAATCATGTGTGCAACAACTCTCCCCCTTTCTTTTCATGTTTATATTCCTTACACCCCACACCTGTGCAATGTCCAGAAATTATTCAGTTTTTTATATATATTTTTTTACCGAGCTCTCTTTTTTTATATATTGTTTTTTATCTGTGTTTTTAACGGTACCATGCTTGTAATTTCGTTCTGCTTTGCATCACTGATGTTTTTGCTGAATGACATTAAAAAGAAATCTTGAATCTTGATCTTGAATCTATGTTTATTCGGTTCTGTTCCTGAGAAATTTCACAGTCAGCAACCTTTCGCTAACCTTTCTCCTCCGCATTTCACCCAACCAGATCTTTTTCTGGTGTCTTCCCATCAGTTCAGCCTCTTTGTCTTTGCCAGTATTTTCCGTAATGTGAGCGTGCTGCTCTCCTCTGGAAATACTCACTCAGCAGCCTTTGCCTCACCCTTGTTTCACCCCATCTCGCCCGGCAATGGAAAGAAACTAATTACAGCAATTGCAGTTGTGGATATTTTTGGTCTTGTTTCGTTTACTTTTCTGTCAGTTTTTGTTGACAGAAACGTATATATGACTCGCAGTTCTTGTTCAGTTGCATTATTTTTGAATAGTACTATAAGGCTTAACGGAGTATAAGGTGCTACAAATCTGCACATACAGGAAATCCTCCTGTTACCTGTCTCCCTCTGACATTGACAAATGTACAGTAAATACGTGCAGATCTGTTCGGATGGCCTTGTAGAATACCTGACACTATGAGATGACCTTAACTCTCACCCTAATCTGTTGCGGCGTGCTGCTGTTACACGCTCTGGTAGTTTTTTGTTGGAGATCCAGAATCTGTTCACAGTCAGCAACTTTGACGAAACCTCCTATTTTTCATTCTCTGTGAACTTTTCACCAAGCTCTCCGAGAACACACTTCGACATACCGTCATCTTTCTTATAGCTAACCTTTAATGTCAAAATGGCATGATTTTGACATTTAAGGCCATTGATATCTATGGTATTTCAGATACATATACAAAGCACACAGTAGTAGTCATCTTACGTCTTTGTAATTTTCCTTGTTTCCCTTCTTTTTAGCAACACAAAGCAGCAAGTTTTACAATCAACTCCTTATAAAGGTTTTCTTTTCTTTTCCAGTTACTCAAAATGGACTAAATTTATAGTGGTAAATAAGAGTTTTAGACAAGTTGTAAATGTACAATCAAAACTACCAGTAACAGCCAACATCCACCTCACAGTCACAATTTGCAGGTGACTACCATAAAAGTCATGCTTCAGTTCAGAAAGAAAGAAGAAAAAACATGTATCAAGAAGCAAGCTCAACTTAGTTTTGCTCCCTGGTCTCACTTAGCCCAACAATGGAGATCCTAAATAATCAGTATCACACAGCTGATTAACAACTGGCTCAGTTAACTCTGGGTTTTCCGATCCAGCTACAAGCATGACCTGTTAATTTCAAATGACATCATCAAAAATGGTGATACCCGCTGGAAAATTCAGTTACAGACACAATAAACAGTCATACTGGCAGATTCATGATACCGGAAAATCTGAGTTAAGCCCAAAGAAAGTTCGCGAACCCACAAATCTCACCTCTTGGTTCAGGTCCCAGTTCTATACCCTGAACCATAATTTAAACCCTAAACTTGCCTTCTAAGAAATGAAAGCCTGTAAAATGTCCTCATTTAGAATTTTTCTCTCTGTTTTTTAGGATGATTGGTCTTAATGGTTTTAATGTGCACAATGGTATGTACATACACACACACACACCTGTAAAGCCTGTTTTGTGTTTCCTGGCAGAGCTGCTGTCCGTCCTAATTAACAATACACCACCTGCTCTCCATCCACAACTCAGACACATTTCTCTTCTCCACACCCTCACATCTAGCCATCACAGCGTCTGAGTCCAGAGAGCTCCGTCCCCCGTCCGTCACAACATGATGCAACACTGGTAATAGAGAAAAGACTAAAGACTCGGCTTGTTGAAATATGACCAACATGTTTTCTGCATATAGAGAGTTGGACATCATGTTCCATCTTTATGCTTTTCTTGGATAATTTTTGTTCAACCTGTTAAGTTCATTCTTTGTTTTTTACTCTGTTTCTGTCCTTTAGTTTATGTCACTCTTTCCGCTTTCTCCTCCCCTCCTCTGAACACAGCGAGGCCGCCAGGCACCGCTTACCACAATTGGCCACTTGTGGTCAGATCAGTTGTGCTCTGAATCCAAATGTCATTTACTGCTGGCTTCCATGATGTTTGCTGTTTAGGCTCAAACAGATCAGTGCAGAAGCTGCATCTGAATGGAGCCTTATACAGGAAGTAAATTAATAAGCTTTATTTACATGTTTATTTACACACAACAGTTGTCAGGTCAGACTGACTAACCATGCGACATTTGTCCACATCTTCCATGTCACAGTTCTTTTACTTCTTGGCTGAGAGTGAAGTTTGTGACTTGAAAGCGGACTTTTGGAAAATACCATGGTAGTGGAAGTGAAACTGGAATGAACATTTCCCAGACATAGCATACTGGCAACCACTCTTAACATCTCCTGGAAAGTGAATCAGCTCTCAGCCTTTACTAACGTTATTTCTCCCTTGTCTCACTCCTATTGTCCCCTGTGTTTTTTTGTCTCTCTTCACCGTCCTCTATCTCCCTCTCATCTCTTCATTGCTTCCTTTTACTTTGTCCTCCTCCTCTTAGTCAACTTTCCAGCGTCCATCCTCTTTTGTTTGTGTTCCTGCATCTGACTCGACACACCGCAGTGTTTTCATAGTTAACTTGTTAAAACAGTGAAAAGCAAAATACAGACATGACCTCACTCTCCTTTTCTCCCCTCGCCATTTTTTTTTTCTTTTTTAATATCCCATGTTTGTTAGTGGAGGAAGTTACTGTTGAATAAGGTGTCAAGGTTGATTCTGTGGACATCATGTGGAGGTGTATGTCAGCATGAATCTGCTTATCCTTTATAATGTGAAGATTTTTTTTTTTTTTAAAGAAACAAAGCATCTATTAGTCTAAACTCATTTTTGTGGCTTTTTTTTAACCATCTTTTTTTCTCCTACCTGGTTTATAGAATTCAGTCTCCTGTCAATGACAAGATTTCACATTCTGTGATTTATGACTATAACTATACTTATTCATGACTATAAATATAAGTATAGGCTCCGAGGGTTAAGCTGTTGGCCTGTTCCTTGCAGTAAGTTTTTTTAGTGCATTTCTCTCTTCTTTCTCCGGCATATGGCACTGATATGTTTTAACAGTCAATTTTCACACTTCCTCTCCATCCTCTATTCCTCTCCATATGGCAACTTTTCTGTGTATTTAATGGTTAACCTGCACCATAAACCCCCTATGGCTAAAGCAGATGTCTGCCTGCTCCGTCCATTAACAATAATGTCAAAAATTCCCCACCCCTCTTTCGCTTTTTGTGAATTTCCCCAATTTCTCGTTTTTCCATTTCCCTCTCACACTTTCCTTTGGTCTCCCCAAACTCCTCCTTTTCTGTTTGACCAGTGACCATGTGTGGACTATTTCGCCATGTTCAGAACAAAATAACAACGCAGGGGGCTGCACTGTGGGGTGTGTTGCTTCAGGTAACAATGAGACATGAAATGTTATCCTGGAAGTCTAGCTTACAGTAACCCAGCATCTTGGAAGTCAGTCAATTAAAGTGTGGCAGGTTGACAAGATTGTTCATAGAACAGACTTTGCTTCTAAGACGCTTGATAGGTTGTGACATGACCAGGACTTCTCATGGCAAAAATATGCCAACTGCAAATAAGACAACAATAGAGGGGTGTTCAGTATGAACAAGACAACTAAGAAAACCTAAAAACACTACCACCCAAGAAGCAGTCACCAGTGTCGTCATGCTACATACAAGGAGGTAGAGGCTAGCTGCTGTTGCCATCTTACCATAGGCCTCTTCCAAAGTATGCAGACCGTTAACTGTATATAAAAATGGATGTAGTGAGATGTGATGTCACCCTTTGGTTTGCATTGGAACCTGTTTGAAGAGCTGCTGCTTATGGTCTGCGCCATCTTTTCCATTTGGTCCCAGGGCCTTCCAAGTAATGAGTGCGGGTGTTGCCTTTCACGCTTGGTAAACACGCCCTGCTAGGGCCGAAGTGAATGCTAGCTTGCTGGGAACACTGAGTGGTGCACAGTAACATTAAACTTACTGAAATATTGTGACCATAATCCAACTCAGTGCAAGGCCAAGAACCGGGGAGAGCAGCAGGTGAGCAAACTGTCAGTCACAGCTGTCAATCCACGCCCGCACGGCAGACATCAAAGCCTACTACAAGTCTTCAAATCTTATTAACAGAGGAATCATTTCTAAAATGACCACAAGCACACTTATTACAGGGTCTGAATTTAGCAATTGAACAATCCTCAAACCGTAGTAGTTGCTGCTTGGTGAAGACGGGACAAAAGGCGACCAGCATGTGGAGTTTTAGTTGACTGAAAAATAAGCATGATTTACCAAGACTGGACCAAATATCACATTTACATTTTGTTATTTGGCAGATGCTTTTATCCAAAGCGATATACAAGCAAGGCAAGACAATCAAGTGTTAGAGGACAGTGACTCAGAAAGAGCTGTGGTCCAAACTCTCAAGTAGCTGACCAGGTACAAGTGCAATGAGAAAGAGCGCTAGACAGAAGTTTTATATATATATATTATTAAAGTAAGAAGCAACTGGAAGTAGAGAAGTGCATAAGCAATTCCATAACAAGAAAGAAGTGCAACAATCAAAGTGTTAAAAAGGTTAAGCGGCTCCAGTGCTGAGGTGTTCACATCTTGATATTAGAAAATCTTTTAAGCACATCACTGCATGTTGTGTTAATATGAAAGCTCGCACACGCATCTGCGTGCACGCATGCATGCAGACAGACTCATGTATATGATGACTAAATATTTTATGCCAGCCAAATTCATTCATGCATACATCCATGCATGTATTCAGACAACTGAACAACGACCTTTAGCAAACCGTTCTGACAAACAAGTAATCTCACGAATAAATCATCCCGTCTAGACTTCTGTATGTGTGTGTGCGTGTGTGTGTGTGTGCATGTTTTGCTTTTGTATCCATTTTTCACCCCTTTCTCTCTTCTGCCATCAGGGTGACTTCCTCACTGTATCGCCCTGAGCCCATTTCACAATTTTATTTTCTTCCCTTTCCTCTCCTCTCCTAGATCACTTGTTCATTACACCTCTAACCTCACGTTCACTCCTTCAAGCCTCACGTCAGTCTACCTTCCAGCTGTACAGATTAGCGTCCTTGAAAAACTCATTTTCATTTCATTTCTACATTCAATTCTATCTATCATTCAGGATGTAGCCTGCTGCCCTCTCAATGATGTACATTGCTCTATCTCTCTACCTCTTCCACATCCAAGGCCACTGCTATATTTGCACTGCATGTAGAGCAGACATAAATTAATGATTACATTACATTAATACACTGGAGAGACTAATACATGTATGACTACCTATGTTTTTAATCTTTTAATAAACGCATCTTTTTAAGGCTCTCTTTTAACTGGGGCTTTAAAACTGCATATCACTCATTGTGCAACCACATGTGTAATTGCAGAAGACAAAATGAGAATATCGTTTTAAAGTGTTGCACTCCTCGACTGTAGTGTTAGTGTATAATTTGAAACGTTTTATTTGCCTTGGTTGTAAAGTGTTTCACAGCTGTTGTAATGGTGCACTATCTCCCTTTGTTCCTACATCTTGTTCTCTCTGACACAGTCCACCTTAACCCAAGACACACGTGTCACAATTGTACTAATACAGACACACACACACATCATTAACAGTCCATCACAGTGTGAAAGAAACGACCCGTACAGGTGTGGACAGTCAGACCCCCTGACCACACACACATTGTTGTGTCTGCAGGAGAGAAAGTAAATGTTGTGTTGTCTTCAAGTAGAAAGGCCGGACTCTGCTAATGTGAACTCAACATCCACAATGAAGTGATTGATGCTCTGCTCTCTTTGAGGGGATTTTGTCTTTCTCCACCTATCCATCTAGTTAACGTTTTATGTGACACGTCTATTGATGTATTTTCACTTTGTCTTATACTCAGTGTGGCATTTTTGGTTGATATTCTGCTGTGTGCCTATGCCAAAATCAATTAATGAAGATCAATTTATCATCATTGTATGCATATTTACATTACAAGAAATATTACATATTTCACTGCATTAAAACCATAATATACTGTGTATGAGTAGATAGCAATGACTATTATACAGCCTGGTGCTGAGATTTATGCTGTTCATATCTCACTTTTGGACTGGAGGATGGTGCTACAATTTATCATCTAACATTTGAAAAAATTTAATTAAAAATCACACCTTAAAGATTGAGAAGCCTCTTACTGAATCTAATAAAATTAAAAACCATGTTGTTAGTCTTGTTATTAACTGTATAATCATTTCTAATAGATGTTTTATTCTTTAATTTGTTTTTTATTATTTGAATTTATTTGGGTTTTTTTTTTTCAAGATTTACATCTGGCCGAAATATCACTGTGTTTATGTTAGGTTACATCAGGTTGACGAAAGTGAGAGATTGCTTAATGCCACTTTTTATTAGCTTTACTTTATTCACTTTATTAAAAAAAAAAAAATAAAGGCTACACAGGATAATTACTGTGTCTAACCACATCTCGCTCCGCACACAGCACTGCCAGTGCTTTTCTTGTGAAATCCCTTCCATCCCAATCACTCTGCACGGCAATGTCTCCCTGTGAGAGAGGAAAAAAAGGAGTTAATTTATCACTGAAAGTGTTTATTTATACTGAAGCGATGAAGGAAGTTTTGACCTTATGTCCCCTCTACTGTAGGCTCAGTGGTTCTAGAGAAGTCTTTGAATTGTCTTCCCACTCAGACAGCCTCAGAAGTGAAAACATCACATACCAAGACAGCCAAAAAGCAAACCAACGCATCCATTTTTCAAATCGGAAGCAATTTCAAATATGTGCTTTGTCAGGATCTATTGTAGTCTGTGTGGTCTGTAACCCCCTCCTCCGCTTTCCCCCTGCTCCTGTTGTGGAGCTACTAGGGGGAGGTCTGACCCTAAGCTCCTGCTCTCACCCTTAAAACACACACCTCCTGCCTCTCCTTTATCACACACTGTTTTCCTCTCCTTTCACCTCTCCACTCTCTCTTTTTCTGGTTCGCTATTCAGCCAGCTGTTCTGCTCTGCTTCGTTTCCTTTCCAAACAAACAGCGAGCCATTTTCTTTCTCTTTCTTTACGTTTCTGAAAAGAAACTTTTTCCTGTTCTTGGTACATGCACAGCTTGGCTCTGCGTGTGTGTGAGTGACAGAGAGCAGTGAACCACAAACGACTCACAATATGTCAAATTAGGAAAAGCTAGACTGCAGCTCAGCAGTCGGTACACCTGGTTGCATTCATGTGTGCTAGTTAAAAATAAAAATCAGATAACAAACAACCTTTATAACAGTGTGTGTTTATAATATCTGCTTTGTTATAGTGTTGACATTTGCTTTTTAAGATTTTTAAAGCAATCGTTCATGACGCTAAAGTAACCGCTCCTTGATTGCACATTAAAAGACAATAATCTCCTCACAATGTAGCTGTTCTCCCATTGGTGGTAGACAGAATGGGGGAAGTCAGGAAGAAGGAGAGGATAAGGTCAGAATTAGTAGTGCATCAAAAAAAAAAAACAGTGTGTTGGCATAGCAGGGGTTCAGCGGTGGGTAAAAAAAGAGTTTAAAGTTTAACTTGGATCAACTTTAGCATGTATGTACAGTATGTTAGAAAGAGAAAAATGGAAGAAGTTAGGAGGAATCTGCTCATTTTAATGTGATACTTTTGCTGGTATGAATGCAGTGCTGGAAAGTAAGTAAGTACATTTACTCAAGTACTGTAGTTAAGTACAATTTTGAGGTACTTGTATTTTACTTGAGTATTTCCATTTGATTCTACTTCATACTTTCACTCTACTACATTTCAAAGGGAAATATTGTACTTTCTACTCCACTACATGTATTTGACAGCTTTAGTTATTCTTCAGATGAAGATTTGACACAATGGATAATATAACAAGCTTTTAAAATACAACACAGTGTTAAAGATGAAACCAGTGGTTTCCAACCTTTTTGGTTTTTGACGTCTTACAAAAAGCAGTGTGTAGTCGGGGTCACATTTCATATGTCTATGAGTTGTTAACAGCTCCATCAAATAGTGATTTTCCCCTCTAAACTTCTCACATGGTTTCATTCCAATAAATGTTCAAATGATCCAATATTTCACCAAAAATCAAAGATGAGAGAAAAAGTCCAAAAACTGAAAACAGATTTGTGTATCAGAACTTTGTTTTTTCTTCTTTCCTCTCCCATTAATCATCTCACGACCCCTCAGATTTATCTGCTGACCTTTTGGAGGGGCCCAACCCCTAGGTTGGGAACCACTGGACATGCTGCTTACACACTGATCAGTATAGGGCCATTCCCAGGTCCGGTCTGACGGCTCCTCTGGTCCAGCGGCTGCGAAGGATCCCGCCCACGGTGCGCTCCGTCTTGTGTGCCAAACTCTCGCTCGTGGGACTCCAAGGAGCCTTGCACAAGCCTCCCACAGCTTGCATACAGACTAACAAGCTAACCTGGCATCCAGCCCTCATAGCAGAACTGACTAGGGGTTGGTGCTGATGCTCAGTGGTCAAAAACATCTCTGTGTGAATATTTTGTCTTGGTTGTATGTTTAAACTCTCCGGGGTCACCACATGGTCGAGCTGGCTGCCATTTCACCTGCAAGATAAAGTAGTTCTCCACCAATTATACAATCTAAAGGTGCGTCCAGCCAGACTCCATTCATAAATCTCAGGTTTAAGAGGACTCGGCTGTAGGCCAACGTTGTTTCCTGCCACAACACGATTTAAATTGTTTCTGTGTTTGTCAGGTATTATTGCTCCATTCAACTGACTCATAATCAGACTAACATACCTTGATTTAAAAAAAAAAAAAATGGCGCTAATACTGCATATGACTGCATACCGTGGTGTTGAGCCACCCTAAATCACCGCAGGGGAAATTCCTTCACCGTGACAGCTCTACTTCAGTATTAATAATCTAATGATGTCATATATAATAATATATCAGTCAGAGGGACTCTGAGGGACTCACTTTACTTCAATAGCCTACTTTGACTAGATTTTGCTGTGAATACTTATGTACTTTTACTTAAGTAGGATTTTAAATGCAGGACTTTACTTGTAATGGAGTACTTTTACATTGCTGTATTGGTACTTTGACTTTAGTAAAGGATCCAAGTACTTCTTCCAACACTGTATGAATGCATCACTCCTTATGGGTTTAAATATAGGTCAGGCTCTTCTCGCAGAGTCAGCGCTCAGCTCGCTAACACACACTCACACACACACACACACAAATACAGACACTGCAGTACTTAATGGGGAAGGAGTGGACAGGCCCTCCAGTGTAAACTAGTGTCAGGAAGCACTTTACATCAAGATTCATGTCAAGTTGTTTTTCCTCCTACTTGTATATTTCTCTCCCACTCTGACAACTTACTGCATGCAGCAGTCTGCTGGCCAGGAAAGATGCAGCAAGTCAAACAGGGCTGGCTGGAGTTGCCAGAGACAAGAGACATCAATAAACTGAACTGAGTGTGAGAAAAAATCAACCCTAGCTTTAAAAATGGAAACATTTTAAATCAATCTGTTGAAGAGCCATGGTAGATGTTTCCCCTCTATCTTGTCTATGTCTGTGTATGTGGGTTTGTGCATATGTGTCTAGTAGTAAAATACCACTGAGAAATTCCATACTATTCCAGAGACAACCAATGATAGCCCTGGTTAAAGTTTATGGGAAGTTCGGGTTGTTTTAGGACTTCTTTCCATGAAAGAGATTTAGCAGGAAAGTTACAGTTTCAGCTACTTTTCTTGAATAATAAATGTGTGGAGAACGACTGCAGAAAGCATTTAAAGTTTTGATGCACTTTTGATTAAGTGAAACTGCTTATTTAGGACCATAACTGGTGAAATATTATATCAGTTATTGAAAATGATGCGGTTGAGATGTAAAGTGACACCTCTGTGCTAACGAGGGAGTCCCCCCGCAGGCAGGCAGGCTCAGACTATACCACTGTACCAGGATACCTCAGAGGGAGCTTCAGGGGCATTTACTGGTCAATGTATTCAGTGTTATGAGATTCTAGGATCATCATGTTAAGACACAGATGAGGGTGCCATTAGTGCCTGTCCTTACCTGCTTTAAAATGCATTGTTTTTAAAAGAATAACTATATAATAATTGATGTATTATTATTTTCATTTATCAAGGTTTGTCATTGTTCACGTTTGATTTAGTGGAAGTTTAAATCATTATGTGTCATTCTATTTTGGTGACAACTTACCAAGCACCTGTCAAGTGTCTTTCACTGAAATTTACAAAGATCAGCTGTCAGTCGAGTTGGGGAATACTATTATGATGTTATTGCGATGAAAGTTCTGTCGACAAAGTGTGATTTATTCACTGTTTGTGGTTCTCTGTTGTTGTTTATTCACAGCAAATTGAGGAGAGTTGGTGCTTGATAGTTGGTGTTAAAACACAGTGTTAACTTTGTTTTCTGACAGTGATTTTAACTGACTGAACCGTCTTATTTGTGAATCAATTCCTAACCTGGCGGTAATCACGGAACAACACTACATGAAAATCAACCTGCTACGTTATATCAAACAGTAAAACAAGTATATTTTATATAAAACATTTTGTAGATATCACTGAAACAACAAAGGCTAAAAAGTAGCTCCATCACTGCTTTTATCATCACCTTCACCTCTGTTCATCCTCACTGCCGCACAAACAGAGACAGAGGCAAAAGTACCTCACCTTGAATTTTAGTTTTGACTGTATCTAAGTTTAAGTTGAACTTGTAAACTTTCCATTCCCCAAAAACGTGGACAGTCCATAGTTCTTCAACTCTGAAACTAAAACTAATTTTATTTCCCTGCTCCCTCCTCTCTAGTCTCTAGTCTACCCCCACCTTTCTTTTCTCTGCTTTGTACCCCGAGGCTATTCAGCACAACCTAATGGCATACAGTGTATGAATATACTGTGTGTATATTCTACTGTATATACTGTTGAATGAAAAGACAGACCAGGAAAAAAATAGGGGAAAACCTAAAAGAGAGAGGGGGATGAAGGCAGAGAAAAACAGACACATGCATGGAGACAGTAGGTCAAGAAGTAAAGTTTGAGGGAGAAACTGGAAAAGACAAAATGAAACATGAGATGACACACATAAACCAAAACCATATAGATGATATTTAGTATCTTGAGTGGTCATTGAATTCAGTTTTCATCTAATAGTATTTTTTTGCAATTCATCATATCATACATTCCAGTATTTCACACAAAAAACCTTCAGGCTTTTGCATGTCAGAAAACATGCCGGCGCTTGTATGTATGTGTCCTTGTATGTGTGTGTTGGAGCTTTTGTACAGTATATGATGTGTTTATGTGCCTCCGTTGTGTTTATGTGAATGCATGAGCGTATCTGTTGCTGTGTAAAAATGCAGGATTGTGTCCCTCCTTCTGTTTCCCAATGGCCTGTCCCCAGATACGTACATCCTCTTACTCATCCAACTTATTTCATCATGGAATGAGCCATGAGGCTCCATAAACCTTTCACCACCGACAGGACAATAAATCTGACTGTGAAGGAGAGGGGTGAACATGAATGATAACAGGGGTGAGGCACTTACTCAAGTACATGCACTTCAAATCTGTCTCTATATGTTAGCAGCTGAGAATATTTAGGAGGCTCTCACACTACGATGAAACTCCCCAAAGGGCTGCGTCAGTGCAGATGTGTTGTTACGGTTTACAGGTAAAAGCTTGATTAAAAGTCAAGGCCAGAGAGGAGCAGATAATAGTCCTGCTGACAACTTGGAGATTGTGTGTGAATCACTGTTATTCTCACATCGAGGCAAAGTAGTGAGTCACGTTTGAGAAATTTGTTTAGAGGTTTATGTGCTGTGTCACAGGGGCGCAGTCAAAAAGTTTTATAGGTGAAGGTTGGCTAACTGGTGCTGGGAGGAGCTACGTTACTATTGTTCAAGACTGAATATTTACTATTAGTTTACTAGTTAGTTATTTATGGTTTATGGGCTGGAAAAGCAGCAGACTGACTGCAAGTCAGGCGGGGCTGCGCTATGGCTGAAATTTCATAAACTGCAGTTCTCAAGGATGCAGCGTCCCCTGTGGTGCAAGAGGGAAGGAAGAGAGACGTTGGTTGCTTGTAGCTTACAGTGGTGGAAGAAGTAAACAGATCCTTTATTTAAGTAAAAGTATCAATACTACAATGTAAAAATACTTCATTACAAGTAAAAGTCCTGCATTTACTTAAGTAAAAGTATAGAAGTACTACCAGCTAAATTTACTTTAAGTACTAAAGTAAAAGTACTCATTTCGCAGAAAATCAGGCTGTGACTGATATGTTAAATAAATTTAACAGAGTAAATTATTAATACTGATGAGTCATTGCAAAAGCAGCATTTTAATGTTGTGTCTGCTTGAGGTGCAGCTGGTTTGAACTGCCTTGTGGTCACAAGATCAATCTGAGGGGTCTTGAAAGGATGGATTGGGTAGGAAAGAAAAAACAACATAGCTACATAAATTTGGTTTTATTTTTCAGAACTTTTCTTTTCTTCTTCCTTTTTTTCCTTCTAACCTTTGCGTTTTTGTGAAATATTGGAGAGTTTGGGCCTCAAAAGTTATTTATTTGAAACCATGCAAGGGGAAATGTCTCTTTGGTGGTGACTGTTAATAGCTCATAGACATCTGAAACATGACAAGGAGACAAATACACACTGATTGTTTGTAACGGGCCACAAGCCAAAAAGTTTGGGAACCACTGGTTTAATTTTTAACAATGCAGTGTAATTTATGAGCTTTATCATTGCGTTATTTTATGTAAGATTTGAAGTAATACTAGTAACTAAAGCTGTCAGATAAATGTAGTGGAGTAAAAAGTACAGTTTTTACCTCTGATATGTAGTGTAGTAGAGGTATCAAGTGACATAAAATGAAAATAGTTGAGTATAGTACAAGTACCTCAAAAGTACTTGAGTAAATGTACCTACATTCCACTACGGCTAGATTATCAAACGTGTTGTCATTAATCTGAACAGTACTCATGTCTAGAGAAGCAACATCTGCCACAAGTTAAAACAAATCTAAATATATAAACTTCCAAATGCATTATGTTAACTTTTTCTCAGGTATAATTAAAATAGAGTTTTGTGGGTTTGAACAGAGTTTGTCCATATCATCACCAGCAGGTCTCTGAGGTTGAAATCAGTCAATTGAAAATCACATTTGGAAAAATACTATCTCACCTGGCTAATCTGGCTTTTAGCAAACCATCGTCCCCTAAAGTTGATCCAGTCAGTGGCAAAATCTCTTTCATCTTATTTGGTCTGAAAAACTGGATACATCACAGCCTCCTACATCTGTCTACAGTTGACCCTACCCGAAATATCAAAGTTAAATAAAAAAGGCTCTGTAATTCCTTTTACACAGTCCATTACAATAAGTCTAATTTCCATTATCATCAACATTCCAAGCAGCCATCAGTAGGAACCACATCTGTTTCCTTATCACAGATCCCTACAGTATGACACTGATACGCCTGAGTATGAAGTTTGAGCACGTGTGAAAGACGTCACCTGAGAAAAGAACTGAGCGCAACACAAAGTACAAAAAAGATTTATAACACTTTTTTTGTCACACACACTTAACAATACAGGTTGTTTAGGTAAAGTAGGGATCCATTTACACTTCATTTAGGCCACATGCCAATCATCAAACAAAACTTCAATGTCACATTTACAACTATTGTGGAGAAAAAAAAGAGCTAGAAACAAGATCTGGGAAAATACCTTCATACAGAAGCCGCTTCCAACAGCATGACTGAAAACAGATCCTTTTACACTATATTCAGGCCAGATGCCAATCACTGATGAAATTAGGAAACCTTTAGCTGAGAAAGGTTGCAGATCCGAACAGTAGGCTGGTCTTCAGATTTCAAAAGCAGATGTGAATGAGTTGGCCTCTGGTCTTGAAATATAATAACTTAATGGAATCAAAGTATGAATACAAAGACTGTGTAAACACAGTATCATTAAGGATAAAATGACATAAAGTCGTGCTGGAAAAATATTCATTATTCATCGTTGAAGTCTATTTTCCTTGTGTAAGTGCAGTCAATATATCATTTTTAAACTGTAGGTGCTGGCACCTATACACTAGCAGCTATGGATTTATCATCAGTACATTAAAAAAGAATCAGTTTAGTCGCATTCACTGTATCTCTGTTGTGTCTCTGTTAATGTCGCAAAGCCATGAAAATGTGGAAAATAAGAAATTTGACGGCAAACAAAAAATGCCCCAAATACTCAAACAAACTGTTTTTATGGTAAATTGCTTCAGCGTCAAGCTGTAAAACATTTATTTTGCCTAAATACTAATTATAATTTCACTGTGAATAGTAAAACAATATAAAATGCTTTTTTGATTGATTTTTTTCTACAGTATACAATATATTGTGGATTCATGTGTTAAATTATAGCCTTCTAAACCCTTATACCCTATAACCTTTTGTATAATAACTTTATTTCTTTTAGTTTTAGTATTTCAATACATTACTTTCACATTATTCAGTTTGTTACACCTGACTTGCTTTTACATAATGAGTTCTTCACGTACAATAACGGAATCAAGACCAACATCTCACAATGAGTTTTTTCATTAAATTGTATTTTGTAAAATGCATTTTGTCAAACACATCATTTAAAAAAAATTCACATCCCTCATCTCATCTCTCATTTTCTCTCAACCGAAACTCACACAGAACTCCTGAGGCAATAAAAAACAGTGTGTTAGTGGTATGAGCACTGCGGCTATTGGCTCACCTGGACAGGTAGAGACCTGTTTGGCTGACAGGAAGAGGAGAAGGAGGAGAAAGGACGTGGCTGGGGTTACCTGTGAGCTCATCGTGCCCCGGGCAGTGTGGTCGAAACTCACTTCACATGGACCGAGAGAAAAGTGGAGGTGGAGGTAGTAGATGTCAAGGTAAGGGTTAGAAGTACAGAGGTGATGCAGGGTGTAATTGGAAAGGAGGACATTTGATCTGATTTGATTTGATCTAATGCTGATCAAATGTGGCCTTTAAACAGCGTCTACATTTTATGAATCAAGACAATAAAATAATCCTACATGTATTTCTTTAATATATATGTACTGAACAGTACTGGCAATGTTAAAATGCTAAAATGTTTACCAAGATGCTAAAAATATTCTTCCATGCCGTTAACTAACCTGTAGTCCCTCAGGTTAACCTGTTGTGTGGTTGTCAGTATATGGTGAGGAGTTAAAGGTCAAAGGTTAAGGGTTAGAGGCCAGCAAGATGAGCAGGGTAGTAAAGAAAGAGATCTGCACATGCCTGCCTCTACGCCCCCAGGGCCTGATATCATGTTTATTCCATAAACACAGACACAGCTTGTGAGGTATACACACAGTGCACACAGCATGACCCAGTGCTCTGACACACACACCATACAAATAGGTACAAACATAAAGAAAAAAAAGCCCAAACATATCACTGCATTCAAACAATCACATGACCTTTAACATGGCTACACTGCACTCACATGCAGTGTAGGTTGGGGGATTTTTATTTCTCTTTCAGTCCAACACTTTGCTTTCTATTGCATCTCTCTTTCTCTTGCTCCTCACCTGCTGCCCATGTAGGGTGTTGTGTGCAGACTGGTTTATTCTTCCAAAAGAGTTCAAAATGACAGAAAGTTACACAGAACGAGAGAATGACGGCACATAATAAGCTACAACCAAACGCAAACTGAAACAGAAGACAGATCAAGAGAGAAACATGAGGTGTATTTGGACATTAGAGTTTATGATCTGCTCAGATTTCAGAGCCTCTGATGTTATTTATAAAGACAATGACACTAGCAGTGCCAGGAGTATAGAGCAAGTGCTCTCAACACCAACCTCATTTTTCCAGTATTTGCCAAAAAATAACCCAGAATTTCAACAAGTAGTAGAGAGATTTAAACTCATCTAAACACCAAGATTTTATGTTCCCATGAAAAAGGCTCTGCTCTCAGGAGTTTATGGGGTCCTCTGGTGGCAAGGACACCTCAGCATAGCTTCCTGACTTAGAAAACTATGAGGAAAACTGGGGAGAAAACGCAAAAGAGCAGTTGATTATAAAACCAAAAGCCAAGTCCGGGTAATTTTAATAAAAAGCTAAATGTTTTTGCTTCACTGTATTCATATGATATCTTTCTTCAACCATTGTATATCCAGTATTAAATCAGATTTTTATTTTTTTCTGCTGTTCAGTCATTTTTAATATTTTATTTCATATTTTCAACTATTTTAATTTGTGAGAGACTGACTAAACACAGTCTTGGCAGCTGTGTTTAGAATTTTAACACACTGTTAACTTTTCAGAGGAGCAAACCAACCTCTGAATCTGAAAGACAGACATGTCTACAGAGTACCTGCTGGCTGCTGTTGTCAGGGTGTGCATGCTAACAGAACTGTGTCCTTGAACACACAAATTGTATTCCCATATGCACACTCACACACAGATGTGTACTATACAAGCATCCACCTTTATGTTGTAAAAAATGCAGCCAATATTAATAATTCCAGTCATAAAACTGACAAGTTGACACATGTAACATCAACCACAAGCAGGTCATGTAGCTACAAATGCATGTTGAACAAAAAAAGGATTTAAGCTCGCTGCCAACAGCAGCAATTAGATAAACTCCTCACATTTCATTTGACGTAGGTGTGAAGACATGCCAAACACAAAACACAGTGTCTTTCAAAGAACTTGTAAATGTTTTTCAGTGCTAACAAAGGCCAAGTTCAGCTGTTGTGACTCAGAATTAGTAGATATTTGGAGGAAAAATCCCCTGTGTAAGCACTTAAATGCACCAACCTGCCCGGAAACAAGGCAGACAGAGAAGACAGAGAAGAAAAGGCAGAGAGACAAACAGGTAAAGAGACAGACATCCTTAAAACATCTAGGGTGCACAAGGTCAAAGGTCATGGTCTCTCGGTGACCCCGAGGGGCCTGTAAACACTTAGTCTGATCCCCCATGACTGAGAAAACAGCAGTGACTGACGGGACAGCGGCACCCTAACCGAAGCAACTGACAGGTCTCCACGGTGACCGACAGGCGTTGACATCATCACCACGGTAACTGACACGTGATGATTGACAGGCTGTTACGAAATGTATGTGAGGGATCTGATCCATGTTGAGATGGAGAGAGGAGGGATTAAGTGCAAAATGGGTTCATGGATTAGTAATCTAATCACAATATCCTCTGCCTTGATGTGTGATTACACAGTGCTTGACTTCATGAGACTTATACACTTTTATCACTCTCTTCTGATGACTAATGTGACCTCTAACAAGAAAGAGGAATATGTAACAGGTTAAGGGTGGAGGTTACAATAACCAAATAATTACACTGTGACCACTAAGATCAAAATCAGACTCAACCACAGCGTATCAGCCAGGAGAACCTTTACAAAGCTGCTTTTCACAAGTATCACTCTGGTGTCAACTGCCAATCAGATTTTCATCCTTGTCACGCGATCACTGTGATTATGTTTCCTGAACAGTAGTTCCACCAAAATGGACAAGAAATTGATTGAAAGTGTGCCACTTATATTTATTTGAATGCTGACAGGAATAAAGATCTCTAAAGATGAAGCTTCAATTGAGCTGATAAACTCTTATGTGTGTAGTTTTTTTTGTTTGTTTTTTGGTTCTCAAAAAAACTGAGCAGTGCTACATAGCTAGCATGTGTTAGCTTGCTTTCTCAAATCATTAAAACAATGTAATATGCTAAATTAAGGAACATAACAAGGTTTAGTCATGTGCTGGTAAGTAATAAAGATTTAAGGTTAGTATAAACATGAGTCACTGAAAATGTGTGTGTGTGCTGGTGAAAGAGAGTGAGCAATGTGTGTGTGTGTGTCTTTAGTAAGGTGCGGCCGGATAACTGCATGATGCTACTTCACCCTCAGAGCTCACAAACCGCAAGCTGGCTCACCTCCACTGGAAATCACTGCCAATGCTTCCCTGGTACTACAAACACAGCTGTGAACACACAAACACACATATACAGAGTAACCTGGCAGAGCAAACACACCTGACAGCAACAACACAAATCATACAAAAACCTGGCGCACAGAAACGCATATTAGCTGACCTGATAATAAAATGTAACCTCAATAAAAAGAAATCAAATGTAGGCCTTTTTTTTTTTTGGAGGGAAGGGGCAATATTTCATATATCAGCAACATTGTGTAAATCTGTAATTTATTTGGACCTCATAACTACAATAAACAACAGCAAAATAATAATATAAATACAGTACTGGTCTGGTTACTGATGACATGAATTTACTATGAGTATTCCTGCACTAATGATAAGAACAAGGTGTTGGAGCTTTATCTTATGGCGGTTTATGAATTCATGATACTGGTTTCTGGGGGAAAGAATAGTCTCTGCACTGCACATACCCAGTCTACCCTGCGCTCCACCACAGGTTTCAAATTTAAAATTTTATGCATCTGTCTTACTTATCTCTTTCCTCTCCCTTATTCCCCACTCTATCCTTCACTGTCCTCCTGCCTCTCTCCGGGCTCCTCCTCCCCTTCCTGTCAAAAGGGAAATGAAAGAGGGATCATGCCACACAGAAAAGAAAAGGATTATTTGTTGGTTAAAAATCCTTCACGTCTCAACTAATCCTAAGTGTTTAAGTTCTACTAAGCTCCCCGAAAGACCGGGGAATGACAGGAATGGCTGTGTGTGTGTGTATGTGTGTGTGTGTGCATGAAATACTTTCTACCTCCATCCAAGCCCTAATGAAGCTCTGCTGGTGGTTTCATACCTTGCGTCCCAAAACTGACCAATGGCACACAAGGTCACCATCCAGCCAGAGTGTGGGCTGATCCAATCAGAGGAAAGTGCAGCAGGGGTGTACGAGGTGGCCAGAGGACATGAGGAGGAAGAGGAGGAGGAGGAAGTGAATTTGCTCCCAAAAAAAACCTCCACAAACTCTTATGCTGGAGCATAATCGGATTCGGAGGGGCTTAGTGGGAATTTGCCAAGAGAAATTGTCTTATTATTATGACTTCTTTGTTTAGCGGATGCCTTTATCTTTGGGCTGTATTAGGGGGATTATTCCTTTATTCTGCACTCCAACCCATAATACTGGGAAACTGTTTCCTTGGTAATTAGGTCTAAGTGCCCTTGTTTAGTTTGCACAGTACCACGGTACAGTTATTATCCCCAGCATGAAGTGTTATCATGATTCGGTACCCCACGCTAGTTCATAGTTAAGAGGTTAAAGGAAAGAAGTAGTCCACCTCAGCGATTTGAATTGTAACTGGTTTTAAGCAGGAACCTCTTACTCTGTGGGAAAAGTCTCTGCATTGTTTTCCTACAATGGGTGAGCATTCATTAGTGAAGCCACCAGGCACAGTTAACAGTGTAAAAATTTGCAACAAGTGATGCCTACTGTGCTGGCAAGCAACAGTAAGGAACATGAAGGATGAGTGTTAAAAATCTGTACCTGTGAAAAACAAAGAAAAAAGTGGCTTGTTACTGGAATAAAAAGTTTGCAATGTGTGTTTGAACATGGTGGAACTCACAGTCATCACAGTGTCGGGCCGTAAATCATTTCTTTTCATTTTAAACAGCATGTTTGTTCACATATATTAAACGCTTGCTTTGTTTGCTTATTTATGTCAAAGCTTGTGAACAGAGAGTTAAATGGCAACGTTTAGATTATGATTTATTTTTGCTGATCTTGACTGCAGTTGCAGAAACTCTAAGCGGCCTTCCGCTAACATAACTAGTCATTATGCAAGAGAGAATTTCTGTCGTTACTTTGACAGCTGTTTATTTTGATGCTTTGTCTTGTTGAAGACATGAGTGGCTTGACACTCAAGATATGACACGACATGTTATGTGAATCTGAATGCACTGTTATGGCTTTTGTTTCATACTTTCCTTTCAGCGCACTAATCCACCACTACAACACCGTCTGACACCAAGGAGGTCCTGGGTGGCTTACACTCCCAACCAGGGTAGCATTAAATCAGTGTTAGTAAATGGACCCTTAAACCCTGCTTTTCTGCTTAAAGATGCTTTAGGAAAGCATTAGGCAGGTAGACTGACAGGCAGGGAGAAAAGAGGGAATCCACGCTCTAAACTTTGAGATGCAGCGGTGGTGATGATAGTGTAGGCGAGGTTTCACTGTGGTACGGAGTCTCCTGTCAAAGAATTTGCATAAACCCAGAAAAGGTATGGGCTAAATTCTTGCATTACTGTGGATGAAGACGTTACACCTGCTTTATGATATTAAGTCAAAAATAAATGCAAGTTATGTGGATGCAACACTCGTTTATACATGATACTATTTTGGACCAAAACATTATTTATAATGTATTCAGTCCAGAAATGTGTCAAATAGGGAAAATATTTTCGCCAACGAAAACAGAAAGCAATGCCAGTATTACTACACCAAATCCAAGGTAAAAACCAAGAGGATGCAGAGCTCAGGATAATGCATTTGCCAAGAAATTGCAGCACACAATGTTACCTTGGAAATAATTAAGATAGAGAAACATGCCTCTCCCCACAGGAGATCATCAGTCAGTCCAAGTGAGAGACAGAGAAGATGGAGAAACAAGGAAACAAGTATTGAGAGGAAAATGGGAGCTGGAAGAGGACGAACTGGGTAAACATCATTTTAGAGTGATGGTTATCACACCTGCAGACTAAACTTGGCAGACAAAGTTACATTTCCGCAGCTGTATCAACAAGTATCAACAATTGTAGGAAAGGAATGCATGTATTACATGTCTCCTTGTCTTGCAGTTTAATTCAGTTAAGAAAGCAAACACAAGGAATAGCGTGAAACTATTGGCAGGACTGTGCACTGCGTCATATGCACGAGACAAACAGAATGGGGATCCAACTGTTCCATAGCACAACTAGAGATTGGAAACTCCACAAGGTGCCTTTAAACTCGGTGGCAATGACACAGTTTACATTTCATTTCATATGCATGAATGACTTGTAAAACTATTCATTTGTTCCACCTATGAACACATATAAACATATATATTTCCCCAAGGTAGGTTAATTGTACAATTGAATGATGTCTGATGGGTATGGCTTTCAGATTTTCTACAGACCACAGAGCAAGAGAGGGAGAGAAATGGGGTTTCATAGGATAATAACAACCGTCTAAGTGCTTTATCTCTTGTCTCATTGTCTCTGAATCCCAAGGACAAACTGCTGCAAGCAAACACGGCCGGTCACAGTCTGTCAGCTAAAGCCTTGTTCACCCTCTAATGACTTTAGATCCAACATCCATCTCTAACCGCACCAAGAGGAACACACACACACACACAAACACCTTCGGTATGTAGCTGTATGTGCCTCTCCATCTACAACAGGCAGCTACACAGAAACAACTGCACATAATAAATGCCTGTGTCCCCACAAACATGCAGTCACCCCCGTCATGGCTAAATGTGACCATCAGTCTCCAGGTGGTTTACAGTCTAAATGTGTTGAGGCTAGTAGAGCGCAACAAGGACAGGTAAAGACGCACGGCAACAGCTGTTCTGACTTTCTATCACATTCCTCTTCTCCCTACCGCTTTTTCTTTCTTCACCTCCCTTCTCTCTCTCGTTCTCATTGTCCAACATTTGTCCCACTGCCTTTCTCGTCTCTCGTGAGGACGCACTGCTGCCTCTGAAACACAGAGATGGTGTCTTACAAGAGAAAAGTGCAAGATTTTAAACAGTAATCTAGTCACTGACTGCGTTTTACTCTCGATATGAATGCAAAAACAGATTTATTCTCTTTCTAAATCCCTCTTTTTCTCTCTCCTGTTTTTCAGCCAACATTTTTCACATCCTTCCTGTGTTTGACCCTCTCCTGGTTTAACTCCTCTTGGCTCAGTGATAAAGGAAATACCTGTCTTCAGCTGACACACACAGGCAGCGCAGAGCCGAAAACAGTCACACACAATGTCTGTTACACCAGTGACTCCTTGAGGCAGCGCTGCTCCAAGAAAGGATGGTAATGTTGGTTGGTCAGTTACTCTGTTGGTTTAATATACTGGTCCGGAGTAAAATATCTCAAACTGCCAGCTATAATATTGTGATCACATAGCTTTTCAGTCATGTGATCACATGATTTAAAATTGCCAATCAACCCTCTTAAAACACTGACTATTCCTGTCTTTATACTAAATGTGCAAGTGTGACATTGTGCAGAGCAAGGTCATGGGAGAAAGTGGGAATCCCTAAAAACTTGGTATTTCGGTGCCTTACATCCTGCGTCACACAGTGTTGTGTGTCTGACGCGTGTTCTCGTTGGCTTGTGTTGGGTCATCTCATCACTTTTTGGATAAGCTAGCAAAACTGTAACCCAAAAAGTTGTTTATTAACCTAATCTTTGCCTAACCTTAGTAACCTACGTTATTTGTACAAAACTAAGGTGACTCACTCTCTATCATGGAAAACTCATGAACGTGTACTCACAGCACGGGCGACAGTCACAGAGCTAACCGAAGCGTGCACCGCTACGTCCTGCAAAACCTCGCCCATCCGGGTGAAATACCAAGTTTTTAGGGAATCCCGGGAGAAAGTGGCCGCACTCTCCTGGGTGACTGCATGAACCAGTCAAAGTTCAACTACATTGAACACTGAGGCTAAACTTGCTGACCCCTACCAACAACGTTACAACAGTGACAGGAAGCTAAAATTATGGCTGTTCCATTTTCACTGTAGAGAAGAATGGAGGAGATTTCATGAGTATGTGAATTCCTGGAGTTACTCTACTCTCCATCCTACTTGATTTTTAAAAAAGCATGGCAGAAAATATGAGAGAGGAATGGTTTTAGCACATTTTAAAATTAATATTGTGATTGTTGACGTTCAGATGTCTGTAGCATCCTACTTAGCTGCTTTGTAAGATGGGTAATACTTCACATATTGCACTTCATTCTGCCTTCTAACTCACACTTTTAACAATGTGTGCTTGCTTGTGCAGCGTGAATGAACATACTGAATGTATGAATGGACAGTAGAGATGTGGATTGAAATGTTTTTATCCATATTTTGAGACTAAACCATTGGAATTCACTGATAACCGAATGTATTGAAGCTGATCACAGCTGCCATTATCCATCAAACCAAATGACAAAACTGCAAATAAATGATTTTGGGTGGAGTATTGTTTTAAACACAACAGTTTTTTTTTAGTTGTGTTATCTGTTATTTACTTTGTAAGATATACATTTGCAAACACATTTTTGTTTCTATAAAGTTGATATCGCCTAAATGCAATAAATGCAATCTGATGCTACTGCTCGCTTCCACCCACCAAATACACACATACGAAGCCTAAGTACCCACACATGAAGCCAACCGCAACACAAACAAGGTGCGCGATATGCTACAAATGGAGAAGATAAAACGGAGCAGAGTGATGGCGGAAAATCTCTTTTCCTGACTCGACAGGTGCTCTGACACGGTACAAAGAGCATCTGTCACTCACACAGAAAATAACTGGGGAAAGACTATAGAAAATCACTGTATACAGTCCAGCAGTGGAGCTGACACACAAACAGGCAGGTATACCTGAGTTCAGTAGATGGATGTAAATTCACACGTAACACACACACACACGATAGAGCACACAGATAGAGCTTTCAGATGGACACACACACACATAGCAGAGAGAGAACCATGTCTTTAATCAAGCCTAGTGTATCTGTCAACAACACTGTGAACACAGGGCTCCACCACAACAGAGAAGCCCCTGTAGGTGTGTGTGTGTGTGTGTATGTGCAGACATGACCAAACAACACACCCCTCCATCCATCATGTCGACAGGACAAATAAAGTGGAACTGGTCTTTAAGTAAAGGGGACACGTGTACTGTAGCCTGTTGGCAGAGGCCGACTTTACAGGAAGGGCTGGAATGCAGCATCTGTTAACTCTGCGTGATATTAAATAAAAAACCTTTTTGTGATTAGTGTTGAGTTTAATATGAATCGTGCATGTGCAGATGCTTAGAAATTATTTTTTCAGCCCTTGAAAGACACCTAAAATACACTTCTTGTATCTAGTGAAGCAGGTAAATGCTATTTGTCTGAAACTGCATGCAAACATAGGTGTATGCAGAACACACACACACACACACACACACACACACACACATACCAACAGGTTTCTCTTGGCATACAGTCAGATGCAGGCGGAGATGGTGCAGACAAGCTTTGATGTGGATATCAAAGTGTTGTGAGAAGCTGTAAACAGATAAAAATACATTAAGCTGTCATGTTAGTGTACGTTTAAAATGAGATCTATCAAAGTATGAGTGAAAATAAAGATGGATGACTTATTGCACATAGAAGAAGCTCAGATGTGGAATCAGAGATTAAAGTTAAAAACAAATGCTTTCAACTTCAGCTGGTTACTGAGGCTTCTCTGTATCCATTGGTTCAAATAATGAATACAACCAAAAGCCAAATAACAGCAGTTGAAACAATCAATAAAGGACTAAACACATTTCAATATGTGTAGCCAGCAAAAAAAAAAATATTGAATGTCTAAATGATTTAAATAATTCCTGGTTGAAAAGTGCACTACTAATGAAAAACAGTAGCAACAGAGTTTGGTGCTGAGTGCAGAATTTATTTCTGTGGTTGGAGCTGCAGTGTTGTAATCAGTATGTGGGTCAACATCCTGATTACAGTCCAGCATCGCATTCCACTTCTGTTACAGTCAGCTGTGATTAGCATGTGGGTGAGCCCATGAGCCTGCAGGGTGTGTGTGGTCATACCTGTGTGTGTGTGTGTGTGTGTGTGTGTGTGTGTGTGTGTGTGTGTGTGTACACCTGCCTATGAGCGTCTGAGTCTAAATGTGTGTGCCCACTGACTTCTGTGTCTGCAAGGATGTGATTATGACTTTCTGATAAAAACACACACATCTGGAAACACCAAAATGGCATACTGGCTGTGAACGGTGGCTACATCTGCCACTGACGGAGCTCAGTCAAGCTCCAACTTCTTCCAGAGTTGAACTGACAGCACAAAGGAAGCAACACGTCATTTGTACATTCTTTTTCGTTTAGACGCTGATGTGCGCTGTGGAAACCCTCCTACATCAGCTGTCAAGAGCTGTCACTGAGTCTGGCCATCACTCAGGACAGTAACAGGCTGCAATGAACTGTTAGGTCTGCAGAAAACATTACTGTTGCCAACTTGGCCACCATTAAGCACTTATACGCCTTCGTACACCTTGTGCGCCAAAACTACCAGACACGAGAACATGCTATCATTCTCATATGCACATAAAACCACCTCCGTATGTAGAGTAACTTATTATTCACACAATATTTATTCCACTACCTGCACTGTCTGATCCACAACCCTGAACAGTGCATAGTAACAATATAAACCTCTATATAAATGTTTTGTTGTCCTGTACTTTCCTGTATATAGTTGCTATATATTTAGGGCTGCAACTAACGATTATTTTCATTATTGATTAATCTGTCGATTATTTTCTCAGTTAATCGATTAGTTATTTCATGTCAGAAAATGGTGAAAAATCTTGATCAGTTTCCCAAAGCCCAAGATGATGTCATAAAATGTCTTGTTTTGTCCCGACCAGCAGTCCACAACCCAGTTTAATGTCAAACAGGAGTAAATAAACCAGAAAATATTCACATTTGAAAAGATGGAATCAGAGAATTTGGACATTTTTTAAAAAAAATGACTATATCGCCAATAAAGCTGATTCTGATTGTTATTTATTCTACATAAGTGCAACATATTTCTGCTAATATAACCAGTCTATGATAGCAACTTTTAACTCACACTAGAAAATGTACCTTACTCAACTTTTTATCAGTTAAACATCAAGTAATCCAAAACCCACAAGGAGTCCCGGGACATATTAACCTGCATGCAGCTCGCCTTGAGTCTGCAAACATGCCCACTTGTCCCCCCTTGTGTGTTTGTGTGAGAGCCCGCCTGTCTTTGTGTGTGTATCAGGTGTGTATCAAATTCAGCCTTTGCTAGGGGTGCAGACGTTTTCCATGAACGTGAGTTTGGGCGATTACCTGCATTACCTGGACCTGATTCCTATCACCTGTGCCAGCTCTCCTAACACTCTACGTAATCTCTGTCACTGCCAAGATGAAAGTTACACCATCTGATATATTTGAGCACATTATCTGCATATCACAACAACACCCAGAGGCACTGAGTGAGAACTTTCAGGGGGCCCCAAATTGAAAAGAACCAAAATGTTTTCTAGGAGATATCACCTCTTTAAGAAACCAAGGATTCAGCAATGATTCACCATAATCTTGCCTGTCAAATGGGAGCGGGGAAAGCTTAGTTTAGTCCTTTTTAATGTGCTGACTTTGGTGATTTCTCTATGAAATGTGTTGAAAACAAAAGTTTAAAAATTGCAGATGAAATATTAAAAGCCTTAAAAGAAAATAGAGATGTGGAAGTAGGAGACAGGAAAATCTAAAAGTGAAGCAAAACTTGGCACAAAGTCTTCTCTTCATTGGCTGTGATAAGACTGTATAGGGTGAAATTGTGGTTCACAGCTTTCATACTGTAGACTTAATGCTTATCTGTTGCAGGGAGAGGTCATGGGGAGTAAGAAGGGAGTGAATTGGGGGACGGTGTGGAAAGAAAGCAGTCAGAGGGAGAAAGCAAAGCAAGAAGAGTCCAAGAGCACCATCAGCTAAATTAAATTGAGAGGGAAAGGGCGTCATGAGAGCACGAGACCACGGAGGAGGAACAGAGAAACTGTCACATAAATCTGCAGCCTCTTTTAGATAATAAGCTAAGTGAAGAATGGAGAAAATGAAAAGTATGAACACTTTTCACTTAACCCCTCAGTTAATCCGTCCTCACATGGAAATGGCTGCCTCCTCCGTCATTCAGTTTCATCACAGCTCCAGGCTGGTTTTTTCTGTCTATCACTTCACTTTCTTTGTCCTTCTCTCCTTTTCCATCCATCTAAGAGGCCCTCTCTCCCCCACCTCTGGTCATGGTCCACTGTGGCATGCTGAGAGGCAGGTTCAGACAAGCCTTCTGACCCCTAAGCTTCAGGCTGAATAGGCTTTACCTGCTCACTAGTGTTTATGAGAGACCTGGTGACTTTATAAAGGCTTTGCAATTGTGTCACAAATCTCCAATCAACCATGTCAGGTTTTATTATGGAAGCCAAGTGCAATTGGATTTGCTTTGTGCAAACAAATAACCACAAGAGGAAGAAGCAAGCTGGGTGAAAGAAATAGCTTCTATTTCATGCAGCTGGAAACTTTCATACAGTATTTCTTCCTCTGACACTGCTTTACAACAACTCCAAAACAAAATATAGAAAGAAATATTATAGTGTAGAGGACATTTTCCAGCTAAAATAAATTTAAAAACCCCAATATTTATTGCAAAAATGAAGCCACATCCAGGCATTCATTATACATCCAAGAATCTACTGTAAAAAGTCATTTCAAATAGCTCAACCAAAATAAACATCCATCTGTTTTATAATTATATAATTAGTCTCTATCCACACACACACACACACACGCACACACACACACACACACACACACACAGAGAGAGAAACACAGAAAACACTCACACAGCTTCTTAGAAAGAAGTTCCTTTAGAAACTGGACCTCTCAGAGCTATAATGTTAGTCTCAGTAATAACTGTCACTTCTGTTGGAGCTGTGACTGGATAAAGAGCACAGAGTTCTCTCTGTCTGCTTGAAGGTAATTTTAATTAATCTCTGTTTTTCTTCTAAGCCCGTAAATCCTGCTGTTACACATTACGTCAGTCGATGGTCTGTTTCTACACACCTGGCAAGTTATAAACTCCTGTAGTACCAAGCATATTTTTATATTTAGAGCATTGTGTAATTCTAATAATAAATCGATTACTACATCTTATTAGTTATTGCTAAGTGACAAAGAGAGAAATAGTGATTGCTATAAGCTACTTTCCCCACAAAGGTGTGCTGATTTTTATTCTTAGCTCATATTTTAAAAAACTGTGCACCTTTCTTCTCAGTATAACATGTTGCACTGTTACACTGGTAATGATCTTATCTGTATTTATGTCTTGCATGTTTAGTATCGTGATGAAAATGCTCCTCATCAAAACAAATGATTAGTTCCTTGCAGCAGTAATGCTGCATTCAAGCCATATTAGCAGAATGGGAAGAATGAGATAAGCTCCTGTTATTTCAACTTTGGGATCATTCATGCATCATTCTGGTTGATGGTTAGATGGTTACACCCAATGTTGGCCTGAGTATACTTAATTAAATTAGCTGTTTTATTGCATTACATATTTAATTAAGTCATTCTCAGCTGAAACTGAATGGAAACCAGATGTTTGTCTTGTATACCAAATAATATCAAACATACAGTACAGATGTTTGCTGTAGCTATCTCACAACAGCTGTGTGTGGAGGGTGTGTTTGTGTGACAGCTCAGCCTCTGACTGATTTAAGAACTCAGCTCCAGTTTTCATCTCATCCCTAAACATTCATGAAGTGGAGCAATAAAGGCTAAAAAAGGAGGAAATTTTTTTTGTTAAAGTTGAAATATTTTCAACTTGTACAGTGGCATCTCTTCCTCTATTTGCACCACCCGGGACGCTATCATGTCTACTCATGTCCAACTTTATGATTTTTTTTTTAATCCCTGTGAGTTACAAACACTTGACGGATTTTACAACACTTCACTTCAACTGTTGCAATTGTTTTATTCATGTATCATCTTGTATGCAGAAAACAGCGCTAGCTAGCTTAGCCAACTCTCAAGTAAGTGTGAGCATATTTATTGAGTCCACGATACAGATTTGAAGAAAATGCGATTGTTTTTCTACTGTATATTAAAGATCATTTAGTGCCACTATCAAATTTTAAAGTCTTATTTTACAGGTCCTGATGGAGAATGGAAGTCACACATGCAGGCATTTGTATGGTCCTGGATATGGATGTGTTGTACAACATGTTCGTGTTGGTAAGCAGTAAATCTCCTCACAGCTCAATGAGCTGACAGAGGAAGGAAAGGTGTGATGGATGGAGTGGGAGAAAAGAAGATGGGAGGATAAGCGAATGAAGGAGAAGGTCATGCGTCCCACAAACACCAGTTGGGGAAAGAAACAGCTGACTTTAGGGCAAAAAGGTAGAAGCAAGGTATTTTGTTTATGGTGGAAAAAGCAGAGCTGGGAATGCAATTTGTAAATGTCCAAAGTGTTGATGGAAAAATTAAGCCACCTGAAACTTGCTGCAGAAAAATGCAAGTCAAATGAGATGACATATGGTGTATTTAATGTTTGGAAAGGTTAACGGTTCAGAGTTTTGAGGCTGTTATTCCATATTTGACCCAAAGAATTTAAAATCATTACAGAAAACTTTTGACCCAAAATGTTTACACGATAAAATATCTGCATTCAATGAACAAGGGGATGAAGAGAACAGTGATTCAAAAATCTGCAAAACAGAAGTAAATAGAGTCAAAAGAGTCTTGTGTAACTGCCTGCTGGAGACACTGAGACTCTGAAAAACACTGGTCACACTTCAAATGGTTCCTGGAAATATTTTGTATTTGAAAGGTGAAACATTTCAAAGTCCCGAGGCTGTTATTTAGTTTGCAGTATGCACAAATAAAAAAATCTCGAGGTTCCAGCAGAATCATAAATAAACATAATTTCTTGGTTGAACTATACATACAAGACTAATCATATAGAATATATGACTGTGTGGGATTCAAACCCATAACCCTTCTTAACCAGCTGAGCTCCCACAGCTTTCTGGGCTACATCATCTCTCACACACAGAATAATTATATGGCAATATGCAGCTCAGATGAGACTGTGCAATACAGTTTTAATAATAGAAAATGTTTGTAGGATATTTTTATTTAATAATTTTTAATCTGAAACAATCTGCAAACATATCCTTTAAAAATAGATGGATATAAACACACACGCTGACAAGGAAACCACTACAAAGACTTACGCTGGAGCAGCTGATTGAAACAGAATCCCTGTTACTTCATCTAAAACAGGCATCCTTCTGTGGAAATTATTTCAAACAAGCTGCAGGAGAGACCCCTTCAGGGGCTATTATCTCTTTTTATGTGTGCTTATTTGTCTCTATGCCTTTCTCTTCTTGAAATGCACAAATACTGATACATTAATAAACACAGAAAACAGGAGAATCTCACTTGCAAGACAGAGGGTCTGTGCAGCAGAAGAGAACAGATTTCGCTCTGGGCTTGATGCTGGTTCAGAAACATGGGCCAGTGCTCCAGAAGAATGTGCCAGCAATAGAAGAAAAGCAATGTCTGTAAAAATATAATCATCCTTAAATGCCCCAGAGTACATCAGGCTTGTTTGTTCAACTTTATAACTCTGGACTGTTTTAGCAGAAATCTTTGTGGGTTTTATTTCCATGACGTATTTCTTATAAGGATATTCCAGAGACAAATGCACTTTTTTTTTTACTGTAATACTTAAATATTTTCTTTTTTTTACTTCTTGACCCTTGCTGTTTTTCACCATTGGCTGCCTATAATGTTATGTAAAGGACCACCATCTAAGAAGTATAACTACTGAAATGCCCACATAAGGTTAATCCAGGTAAAATCTCCCTTATCGTTTTTTTTGTTTTTTTTTTAATTGAGGGATGTGCTCTCTGGGAAAGCACAGTTAAGCAGATGTGTTACCAGGATTTAAAAACACAAATAAACCAATAAATGTGGGTGAAATAAGCATTTAAAATGGACAAACAGGACATGGAAAAGGACAAAGAACTTGAGCAGATTGACAATTCCCCATTATACCTCCTAGTAACACTGCAATAGCTGCATTAATTTGTCTGGTATCAATATTTATTTCTCATTACAGCCTGAGCGGCGCTGCCAGGTGGAACCAGAGAGCATCTCGCAGGAGAAATGAGGGACCTATCTAGATCTATCCATCTGTGACACAAATGAGCGTTAAACACAACGATGCTCTCTGGGAGGATTGTTTTATCGACCGTTTATACTCTGACATTCAGCGACTCATATTCACATGTTCCAGCTGCTGGTTTCTATTGGAGCAGTTGAGTGTTTATCACCTCGTTTGATGGCACCTCAGAAAGTAAACTTCTTCTTCCTGGGAGGAAAACTCTACAAGTCTAAATTCATTGACTTGCTTGGATATTTATTAAATCCTCTTACTTTCCACGCCTGGATCGCAAAACTCCATGATATTCAATTAGTTAAATTTTTTGTTCAATTTTCCAGCTACAGTAGATGCTGCAAATATTCCAATCAATATAGCAGCTACTGTGTGTATGCATGTGAGCGTGCCTGAAAAAGCGAGAGAGTGCACTTTATGGTGCTAACGGTTGTGTTTGCCAAGCATGACGGGCACCTTCACCGACTCCCCAGACGGATGAAACTCACACCAAAATGCTGATGACACAGGGCCTCCCATGCCAGCTGGCAGGGGCCCTTCACGACCTCTACACACTGAGAAAAAAAAAACATGTCACAATCCTAGAGTCTGTTTATCTCCATATATTGTTTCACCTGACACACACACACAAACACACACAGCTAAACCGACTGCGAACGTGAGTAAAAGTATGTGCGGACATGAAAGAATAAACTCACACACATGCATGTAAAGACACCAGATACCACATGACAAGATGGAATTTTATTGATGCCAGAGGAGAAATTGTGTTGTACATTACAAGAAACATGCACATCTGCACAGCTATATTCTCTTCTCTTTGCCAAAATCTGGAGGCTGAACTCTTGGATGTTTGACAAAGAGAAATAACTATTAATATGTTTTGCTGGCTCAGCAGGCAGAGGGGCATACTGTATAGAAAAAAACACTCAAAGGACACAAAAGACTCAACGCTCTCAAACTGTGACTGAAAACATCACAAGTTTCTCCTCAGGAACACCTCTTATTAGCACAGGATGTATGAGGATGTTTTGCCCTGCATAAGAAAGACAATGTCCCTCTCTCTATTTCTCTCCCTCTGTGTAAAACACACACACACACACACACACAGCTCCCTCTATCCCCCACTGCTCCGCCAATTCCAAACCCAAAACTATGCTATCCATCGGTCCTCCACATCTGATGTTTTTTTCACGCATAGGATGTAAACGAAAACGAACACAGATAAACAAACACGAGCACACAACAGTGTTTCAAAATCAGCAAATGCTTCCCTTCTCCTGGGTCAAGGCCATTAGTTTGGACCACCATGCTGACTGGAAGACCATGAAACCATCCATGAAACTAAATCCAGAAGGGGCCACAACAGAGAAACACAAAAAACATGTGCACGAAAGCAATCGGATGCTCAGAGGCACATACACACACACACACAGACAAACATGCGCACACAGGCACTTAAATGATAGGGGACCTTGTAAAACTCTTAATCCCACGTCAAGCTTCAAATAAAGTTTATGGACTTTTTGACACCCTTGACAAGATGTCCATTGGCGCAGCTGAATTAGAGTATTTTATGGAAATTATAATTTTATAATACTACATTATTTTAAATGTAATTTATGTTATGTGTCTTGTGAACTTGCCAGCCCTTACAGCCCTGCTGCTGCTGACAGACTTTTCTCTTAAACCTGAACACGTCCTCTAATACTTTTCACCAAGAGTTTCTTGGTTTGGTACCAAAACAGGCATGCCTGACTTACGATCCTCAATCGTTTGCCAGTTTACCAGAATCACTTTCAGGTTTCCTCATGTTCCTCCCAAACCAAAGCTTTTATTTGTGCCACAAAAGAAGCTGCCATCATTTTGGTTTGTCAGTGTGGTTTGTCTTTCTGTCAGAAGTTCTCCCCTCCTGAAAACAACCTGAGAAAAGCTCTTCCTTCTAAACCTCATTATAAAAAACAACACATTCATGAGCACAAGCGTGTACATATGCTTGTACTCATGACTATAGTTTAAATACAAGTAAGCTAATCCTGCATACACAAGTCCAATATTGCACTTTGTCAAAAAAAAAAACTGTGACAATAATGACCGATGACAGTTATGAGCTTAAGTTAGAGAGGGATCTCCAGAAGAAGAGTGTGAGATGTTTCCCTAATTGCTCTGTAAACAGCAAAATGTACGTGGAAAGTGTTTGTGTGCAGGTAAATCCACACACCAAGACACCAGCACACCTCTGGAAACACCAAGCAAAAAACATGTATAGAAATTTAAATGTAAGAATAACTGAAACTGTCTTTTCTAATCTCTGAATCAAGGTATTCTGAGTTGAGGAAACAGTAAGTTAAATATTTAGTTTGGAATAGTGTGACTTTATCAAGTCAGCAATCCTAGCACTGTGCTGAGTTGTGTGTGTGTGTGTCTGTGCGCAGGCTTGAATTAGTAATAAATCAATATTTGACTATATGCTTGGCCCGTGTGTGTGTTTTGTATGAACTCTATTACTGCGATGTTTGTCTATTGTGTGTCTTGTGGCTGTGTGGGTGTGTGAATTTTAAAACGCGACTGCAGCAAGCGCCAGTACAGTGTGTACATCAGTATATCTGTATCGAGTGTGTCCATATTCAGTGTCTTTATTCAGCAGTGTGTGTGTGTGTGTGTGGTTGTGCGTGTGTGTGTGTGTGTCCTTAGTTTTTTCCCTGACTCAGCTGTTTGAGTGATCCAGAGATCAAAGTGTGGAGAGTCAGACGAACACTGCAGCAAAGTTTCAGCAGCTGATGAATAAACATGAGGCAGGAACATTTATGCAACTTACACATACACACATCGCTTTAAGAGCAGCGAACAATACGCAAACACCGCTGCTGCTGAATCTCAACATAGGTGCAGAGAGACGAACACGGACACACACCGTACAGGGTCGTTACGTCATACTTGTACGCATTTTTTTATAAAGTGTCAAACACAGTAAGAGCAGAATCGTAGCACACATACTGTTGACACACAACAGTGATGTGTGTGTGTGTGTGTGGTTGTGTGTCTCGTTAAGTAGGTCTCAGCTCCTGCCTGTTTGTGTTTGTGCTTAGAGAGTCATCAATCCTGCATTTAGGAAAGACAAACATACACAATGTCCCCGCAGTCTGAAACCCACCCTGGATGAAACAGTTAAGACACACACTGACAGACCCACTTAAATGCACAAGTGTACGAGAGAGTAAACACACACTCATAGTCCTCTCTCTCTCTCTCTCTCTCGCTCGCTTTCCGCTGCACCCCATAATGAGCAGAAATCTTTGGCAAACACTCCACTGATGGATTAAGTTTTATGGACTTCGGTAGCTAATAGCAGATTAATCTCCAGACAGACCCAACAATAGAGGGTATTATGGTAGAGGGGGGAAAAGAGAGAGAAGGAAAAAAGGTATAGAGAGAGAAACAGTAGCAAAAAAATCAAACTTAAACTGAAATCTGTAACTCTCTGCATCTTACATGTTATGAAGGAAAAATGACAAAACATCTAGTTTTTTTAAGTTGTTTTGTTTTTGCAATTAAAGCCCCACTGATATGTTACCATCAACCTCCAGACAAGCAAATCATATTAATCTACAAGGATGTAACATTTAGATTCATAAATCTAAATGTCATAAAGGAACTGGCACTTTAATATTTAGATTTAGGTTTTAGTTAACAGTTACAATTAGCATTTACGTTACATTTAGTGATGTTTTACAAGCCTTCTAAATCTAAAATACCTTATTTAAAAAGTTAAAATTCCTTTTTTTAATCGTTGCTTGGAGCTACTGTAAATGTGGCAAAAATGTTTTGTTATTTTAAGCATGTTAAGCTTTACAAATGGCGTCTGATACATATTTAGTATTGAACAGTGTGTGTATGGTTCCCAGATGCCCTCTGAGCAAAGCACTGATATTCACTAATATGAAATATGGATTTGCAGCCTTCTCACTGGCCTCAGTATTCAGCACATGTAGATAAAAGCCATAAAAAAATTTTAAGTAGGCTACTGCATAATCCTAAACTCATTATCCACTGCAAAATTATATACATCATGTACTGACAATGTCACACTTAAATCCACAGTTAGATGACACACACACACACACACACACACACATACACACACACAGACACACACACAGTATGAATCACTGAGCAGTGTAATGATAGGTGTGTCCGGCGCGGCATCTCTCCAGCCATCGGTTTGACTAATGAAAAAGCAAAGCTTATCAATGAATTATGCATCACACATTTTATAAAACGCTCCACTGCATAGATTATTAATACATACACACACACACACCCATACGCTGCACACATGTATAGACAGACACGCACATATGCTGACACAAACACAAAAAATGCTGAAATGATCAAAAATCTGTAAAAAAAAAAAAAAAAAAAAAAACATGCGCAAACAAAAAAGTCAAAAATAGTGCTTATTGAAGGTTATATACTGACTAATACTGCAGTCTGCTGATATAATGAATGTTCTGCAAGCACTCAGCCAGGCTAGTAGCATGTTTTAGCTAAAACAGAATAACCAACACACTCCAAAAAGTGGTGCGTAATTGACAGCATTTAATGTATAATACATAAAATTGAAAGTTGCCAGACCGAAGGCCTTAACTGAATGGTCATCCAGGTTAGTCATCAAAGTCAAAGGTGACTGGATTTGATGATCAAAACAGCATATCCAGTTCATAATACTTCTAGAGATTTTCTACTAATAATACATAACATAGACTCCAAATTGTGCAGCTTGTGTTTGAGACAGAAAATCTAAAATCTGAGAGAAACGTAAGATGTTGATGTTAGATAAATCCTTGTAAATGCCCTGCAGGAGTTGGACAGGTGGCTGCTGAATTCCAGCAATTCCTTCTGTAAACGTGACCCGTTATGCTGAGAAATAGTGTTGTCCGTCACAACTGTATAACCATGTCAGTGTCCATCATAATGAACTGTGATGACATCATTCAGATTTTTTTTTTTATTGTACAGCAGAGCAAAGAGTACTGCACAGTCTACAGTCTTGAGCCTAAAGAGGAAGACGGCAGCTGTTGCAGCAAAATCCATTACTCTGCTTTTCATCTACATGCTCATTATGTCCTAAATACTCACTAATTATAAGTTACATGGTTGAAGAAAGCCAGATTTATGTTTTCTGTTATGTCATACAAAGGCCTGAAGAGACCAGAAGATGTGTGTGTTGTCATGTAGAGAACCTGAACTGTAGCTTAGTCCCAGCATGCTTTACAGATGTACATTTGACAAAAGGTTAATGGTGAAGCAATTACCTGCTGACAGAAGAAGAGTTAAAGCCGAACAAAGAGAAAATACCTAATAGATTTATGTGAAAAGAGTAGAGGGTTTTAAGCACTCAGCCGCATTTTAAAGCAGTGACTTCTGCTTTGAACATTTATATTGAGGCTGTAAAGTAAAACTAAAACAAACAAACTGTGAGTACTGTGAACCCAGTTTATTGGCTATAAATACAGTCAAGCACAGGGTCAAGTATCAGGTTTTGAATTTGTGTTGTGTGTAAAGTACAAACCATTACAGGCCTGAAAATGTGTTTTGAAATGAGTGTGAATTACAAAAACTATGACAAAAACATATTAAAATCATTTTTTCACAGCAAAAAAGGATGATGTTTTTAACCATTAAAAACTAAATTATAATGTCTTTTCTTATCCAGAAACCTGCACATCCTGACTGGTAAAACAAGATCTATCCACTGTCCAAAACCACTTCCTCAGAAGTTGAATTAGCTATGTTCCTCCTTAACCTGATGCACAAATAAAATCAGCATCTTACATTTGAGCAACATGTCTCTGCTAATGTTTGCTACAGATTATAGGAAGGTAATAAGTAACCAATTTATAGACTAACTTCATTTACAGTCCCTCTGGAAATTGGAAAAGACACAACAGCAAAACAAAAACCACTAAAAAAAGGCAAGCTAGCTATCTGAGCTAAGCTAGTGTTGCATTATCAAGGACTGTGAATGTGAATCTTTTTGTGTTTAGTTTGTATGATATCAGTAAAATGAGTGCAGGCTTCATGTACGGTGTCAGATTACTGGGGTTAACATGCAGTTGCAATCAGGATCTCAAGTTAACTAGTTCCATTTTGAAAACCGTCTTTCGTAAAAAACAAACTTTTTATTAGATGATCTTTTTCTGTGCTTTAGGTATGGGATAATGCATTAAAGGATGATGGGGAGGCCAGAACTGTCCAATGTGCAGCGGAGAGGTGATTATGGACACCTCAAAGGGCATTATCCTGCTTATACCATGGTCACTTGCCAAAGAAAAAAAATAAGACCGTTGATATATATTTTCATGCAATCTTTAATCTTTAATTTCTTTAATCTTTTTGATTAAAGTTTTTCACAAGCCATAACTCAGTTTCCCTGGTGACACCTGAGGGTTTGACTAATACCTGGAACAATCATTACTATCCCATAGGGTTCTTATGCAATGGAAATGGTGTTCACTACTCCAGTAAATAGGATGAACCTTAGATACAACTTGGCAATGGTAGACATTTCTAGTCCAATCAGCTCATAGAACCCTTTGGCTCAGCTATGAGCCAGAAAGCTAACGTTATGCTAGCAAGTTTCAATAACATTACGTACGGTTGGCAAAAATAAAAATAAATAAATAAATATATTTGGACAGTATGTTTAACAGCAAGACTATCAAGATTTTCATGAAATGATAGGTCATGTGTACTGTGAAGTAGCAAGTTGAACAGCGAATAGGACGTGAGATGATCGTTTTAAAGTATCAGTGAGTTCAGAAGGGCAGTGTACTTCTTGCAGTTTGTGTGTTACAGTCGCCATCCTGTGGTGTTCAGAGGACGAGGCACTGAAGGACTACACTCAGTGTTGTAAATTAGATATTCAGATTTTTTTCATATATTTCTAATGTCGAGGTGTCAGCATGCCTTATTAAATAATTCACCTGGTGTTAGCTCCTTGAGCCGCCTCTCACTTTTCCTTTCAATTTCTCTTTCTTCAACTGCATCCCAACCTTCAAAATTGTTTCCAAATAGATTAAAATAAATGTTGAAGTCACTCATTGTTGTCATTAGATGTTAGCTTGTTAACGTGTTGCAATAAATTGTAAACAGAGGCTTTGACTGCATCCCTGTTACTATGGTTACTCATTTTAGCCAGCACATTAATTTAGGACGGTGAACAGACAGTTTCATTGGAACTACTCAGTAGGTGTCCATTATCAGGAATTAATGGACACCCTGCAGCCAATCAGAATCGAGTATTCACCCAGACCATGGTGTAATGTATCTTTATTTTCCCCATTTTATGCATACTTTTTGTGTCATTTTATTCATCCTTAACAGTTTTGCTGAGTTGGTTTTTAATGTTATTGCTTTTACTTGTGCAGCAACATGTAACCTTGTTAAAAATGTGCTACATAAATAAAGATTATTACCGTTGTTGTTATAGATGTTATACTAGATGTTGCACCCATGTTAGCCAGTGATTTAGCTGCTCCTTTCATTAAGCCATACAGTCAAATGTATTTTGTTCACAAATAAGCAAATGGAGAGCACAAGGAGATAATGCCAAGTGAGCAAGAACTGACCAAATTCCTTCAACCATGTGATAGATGTAAAAATAAAAAACAGTTTGAACCATCAAAGCAACAAGCACAGTGTATCATGAAAGACAGTTTAACCTCAGCTTAGGTGCACATGTGCAGTGAAGGATTTTTATGAGTGTTTGAGGATGAGTTTATTAGCTTTCGGTAGTTTATCAGATGGTCGAAGTGGGTTGAGTTTAACAAAGGCCAAATACACGTTGAGATATTAAAGAAATTTAGATATGAAAGAGCAGATAAAAAAGTGTAACCAATCAATACAGGTCATAGCATCGGGGAATACGACAGTGACAAGGAGGTAAGCCAGGCCCAAAGTGTTTATAAGTGTTTCAACTGTTTAGACAAAGTGAAAGCTTCCTACATACTGGTATGAGATCCGACACCGACAACGGAGGGTCCGAACCAACTGACTTTGAGTTCAGAGAGTCCATTCACAGCTGAGGGAAGCTTAGGACTTATTTTTCTAAAGTTGCAGGTGTTATGATACTTAGACTTTGGCAGGGTCATGTCAGACATCAGCGTGGATGAGTTAGGGGTGAACCTAAAAGAGTTTAAGAGTTTAAAAGAGTACGCATGAGTGAGATTTCTGAGTGAGATGTTGATGAGGTGACAACTTTATTATTAAGGTCAAAAATGAAAAACAGTTGTTAGAAAATACAAGTCCATACATGATTTGGAAAATGTTAAGAATTTTTTTAGTTAATGGTGAGTTAAGAAGATTGCATAGTACACATTTTACTGGGATGAAAACATCCCTACAGTACATATAAAGGTAATTAGTAATACACGAAATGAAGCAACAGGTTGTGTCGTCCTTTCACTGCTGAGGAAGGAACCGTGAAAAACACATGTTGCTGTTATTCTGAATTCTCATCATACCTGAGCGCTGACATTTTGGAGATGTAAACGTTTTCACCTGACACCAGAATCATGAGTACAAGGTCTGGAGGCATTAAAGAGCTGACGTGAGTTGAAGAGTATGTTAGTTAGTAAGTTAGGTCATAATTGTTTTCATATTCGCTGACAGCAGGACAGAGAAGCTGCAACACAACAGACTGAAGGAATGACAGTAAGTGGACAGCTTCATTATCTCTGAAAAAGAGGTACATGTCAAGATGAATTTATCACATTTGTTTTAAAAGATCTGGTAAATTTTAATGTCATATTACAGCATAATAAAATAAAGGTTATTTGACATTGAAGCTTTGTCTTTGCAACACCAAAATCCTATCAAAAATCAATAAGGTTGGGTAACATTTAGATTTTATTGATTCTGATTCCTGTTTTTCTTTGTGTATTATATCCCGGTTATTGACATATTATTTCAGCATGGAAAGGAACCAATCTGTTTGAAAGCAGACCGCCATTACTTCCAGCAGATTAACCAGCCGCAAAAAAAAAAACATTTCTCATGAAGACAAGATGTCACATCTGGTGAAAGTTTGCATTTTAATGAGTTATCTCCAATGAGAAATCCACCTCGTTTGAAGGCGCTGCTGCTTTATGACACGCCACTCTCCCATTCAGGGCTGGTTTTCATCACTGTTTGTAACAGAACCAAAGCAACAGCTTTATGATACTTCATCTACAATTGTCTTAAGTTCCCCAGGTTTCTCCAGCCGGAGATTGCGTGCGGCGAATGGGTGTTTTGAAGTTGATCCATAATTTTGAAGGATTCTTGTGTGTGAAAACAAATCCACAGTAATGATTCCCTCCTCCAAACAAATAAGAAACCAACCTGGGTTTGAATTCAAATATTTTGAGTGGTGCAAAAGCAGAATCTGCAATGACTCCTCGACTGTGAGTCATGACCGTCGTTACAATCCATCACTTCATTTACACAATTAAAGGCGGCCATGAACTCTCTCAGCTCTTATCAGCGAATTCAGGTAAAGGAATGTTGCACAAAAACAAACATGCTTCTATCTTTGATTATCACAAAAGTCTCTAACCAACAGGTCATTTACACTTGCGTCATCATAGTAACCAGAACCACAACAATAAATAAACAAACAACAACAACAATGAGGTCAGAAGATATTTTATCACCAGCACAAAGACTTTGCAGCTGTCCTGTCCTTCTTTGGTGCGAGTCGTTCTCCGGAAAAGAGCGTCATGCTAAAAGCCTCAACTGTAAACGGGAGCCAAGAAATGTCCCCCCCACATATTATCCTGCATGGCACTGGTACAAAAGTAGCTTAGCATGGGAATAAGGAGATAGATAAATGTGACAAAAGACAGATGGAGGTGAGCCAAATGGACGGAGGAGGAGAAATGAAAGAGATTTGTGTGTGACGGAGTTCAGATGGCTTCCACAGCTAAAAAGGGCAGAATAAAAATATTCTCATGAATACTGTAGTCTTAGGTAGTACAGTAGATAGTACAACACAGGCTTTAATATGCTAAATTTACTGCACATGCAATGGAAAACTACAAGGATTATTATATTAGCTGTTCACCAAGAACATTTAAGAATATAATTTTAGAATATCTTAAGGTGTTTTATCGATTATTGGATCATAAAAACCTTTTTTCTTACAACACATGAAAAAGTCAGCCACTGCAGAAAAATTATTCCATCCTGATTCCAATACAAATCAAATTGTTTAAAGAAATTTGTCAGAGGAAGTAAGATTAAAGCACCAGAATCAAGATCGTTTTTTGAAACAAAGTTGATTTGTATTGGAAACAGACTTAATTTCACACATCAACACATAATTGTGAGCACACATAAACACATGCCCCTACAGACCTGAAAGCAAACACAAACCAGACCCCAGACTTCCCAGCGCCCTCATAACCACCAAACCTCCCCACCTACCTCACTACATAGACAAAAGCCCCACCTGTTATAGACAACAAATGAAAATCATCACACTCCCAACCAGCTGCATCATAAAACCACGTGAATCCCTGAGACACACCAACCGCTCTGTTGTGATTCATCAGCGTTTATGAGGCTCGAAGCACCGAAAGTTTTACCAAATAAAGAAAGATGAAGAGAAAAGAATATACACAAGAACAGAGTGAGAGAGAGAGAGAGAATGACAAGAATGACGAAAAAAGAAACAAAGTGAAAGGTCAGGGCTTACGTAGCGCTGACATAACGGAACGTCCCATCCTTTCCTGAGCGAGGCCTTTGCTGTTCAAACAACCTTTAACAGTCAGGGGGTGAATCAAAAGGCAGATGGTAAAATGCTGCTTCCCCCCCCTGTTAAGGCTTGTGTTCACAAGCTTGTGAATGAGCGCTGTGTACACACACAAATGCAGCTCTGTGGTAAAAACATGGAGGCAAAGACAATACAGAGGATCGAGGGCAGGAAGAGAGTCCAAAGGTGGGGCATCAAAGGAAGGTGTAACGATGAATGAAAAGCCGAGGGCTTCATTTTATGTGATTTCATGTACTGCCTGTCCCCCCACCCCCCACCAATCCTCTTTTCAAAAACACACAGTCGTGAACACGTCACATCTTGGCACACATCCAGTGGCCACAGGTGAAGGTCTTGGCTTGAGGGTGTGGATGAGCAAAGGGGAAGTTACCATTACAAAGTGTGAGGGGATGCAGATGTTGGAACTTTATGGTTGAGAATTTGATTTATTTGTCTTCTAAAACTAGTTTTTACATTTGTTAACCAGAAAATTGAAGTTTAATAGCCCTGTTCAGCCAGAAATAAGTCATATGACCTCAATGCCCAACCAAATCCAATTTCAGCCCATTCCAGTCAAATATAGCGTGCAGTTTTTTTCTTTATTCTTTGGACTTCTGACAGTACAGTACATTGCTTTCTCTCAATCCCATAACATGATGAGGTCTTAAAGGCCCATTTCCTCTCACGAGACAGTTCACAGAGGAGTGGAGCTCAGTCAAGGAAAGGATTACATCCAGACCTTGTTTACTGCAGGTTTGAGCTCTCCAGCACTGGCCTGATTTCCACTATCAGACAGGACACGTATACATGTTACTCAAAGTCAACTTCGGACAAGCTGTGACTAATTCTTCAGATTAAGATACGTAGCATACAGTTACAATCTTTAAACCTGCGTAAACTGATGTTTTAGCCACTTGGGGGCAGTAGAAACAACTTGAACACAACCTTATCGTAACCTTTTAAGTTGATATAGAAAAGCATTATTCACTCTCCTTTAACTCTGTTTTTGGTTTCTATCAACTTCTGAGTGAAGTTGCCAAATGCTCAACTATGTTCACTAGCTAGTAACTAACTGTGTCCGTTTGTTATTTGGTGCTGAGCAGTTAGTGTACAGTGGGTTTTTAGCGCTTTTTCTCCGAAAACAACTGCCTACTGCGAAAATGACATTATGAGAGCAGTGAGAATGAACAAAACAGTAAAGATGCAGGCCGGGCAGCTAAATAATGAGCTGAAACTCGCTATGAAGCTCTGTAAAACCGAGGGGAGCTGCCGAGTCACTGATGATTGTCTGTAGGTTTAACGCTACACGCGACACCTCTGACATTACACATTGTCATTTGCTACATTGTTATTATGAAAAATATCAATTATAGAGAAGAACTATCTGAAATAACAGAAACCATCTTTGGGAAAACTTTATTTGATGTGTATTTTGATTTTTTAGTTTGGCTCATGTTACATCTGCTAACATGGAGGGAGTGGAATTTATGACCTATAATGCAGCCAGCCACCAGGGGGCTTCACTTTTGGGGAGCTGTCATGACGTCCATCTTTATATAGTCAATGCTCCAAACAGGATGAAGCCTTCGCTCATGATTTTTTTGGAGGACACTTCATTCTAACCGGGCTTCTCATATTCTTTTTCTATTCAGCTCTTTTCCATCGTCTTCTGCTGTACTGAGTTCTACTTTTCTCCCTCACACTCTGCAGCCCGCCGGAGAGGGGAATCACCAGAACAAACCAACTCCAAAAGGCCCTTTGTACCCCAGTGTCAGAAAACACACATGCACTCTTTCCTCCCTTTGTCTGTCTACCTCCTACATACACCCAGCATGAGCATGAGTCTTTCCCCTGTCTTCAGCTTTCAACAATGCTTCGTCTCTGTGCCCCGGCCCACACACCAGAATACCACAGAGGGGCGCCATGAACTTCTCCCTCAAACTGGCTCGTTCATTGTCTCGAACACCCAGTCACCTCTGTCTCACTCCTCTTTTCTTTATCTGTCACTTCCTCATCAACACAGTCTCTCCATCATCTCTCAAACTGGTGATCTCACCCAACGCCCACATCGCAGTGACTTCATCAGGCGGCAGCTGTAGTCAAGGCCGCAGAGCGAAGTGTTGGTGGAGGGGACAATTAACACCGCCACTGTGTCTGGGACACAAGAGTGAGACCGCAGAGGGGAAACTTCTGGAAGATATCAGCCACCTCGGTGTCTCATCTCGAGTGCTTCATCTTTCAAAATGTGCATCTGTGAATTTCATTTGCTGCCAGTATCAACTGAAGGAATGCCCACTTGTGCTGTCTGGGAAATGAAAGCGGTGGAACCGTTCAAGGCCGCTGTCAAGTCTCAACTAGGCCGCAAACGTACTAACAAACTGAGGTTGTGTTTCCCTCTGTGACTGCCTCAGTATAACACTCATGCTCTTCCCTTGTTTCAGATGTCTTCACATTTTGCCCTTGTTTTTTTTTTTTTCAAGAAACGTGTGACAGCCAGGGTTTGGTCGTGAAAATAAAACACTAAGATCTAAATTTCAGCTCACGTGGGAGGTTGGTTTATTGACTGGAAGAGAATTAAAACCTGTAATGTAAACCCTGAAATTTGTGGGAAGCTCATGATTAAATTGCAATCCAGCAAAAGACCTGTCCAGAGCCAAACGGAGGAAAACTGAGGTACATGACAAGAAATCAAGAAATGAAGGAAAGAAACAGAAACAGATTGCTTTGTCAGATCTTGTCTATAACACTAACTTGGCTGAAAGGTCAGCATTACAGTAACCTATTTGTCCTGGCAGCCCTGTGAGGAAGGTAGTCAAAAGCCTCAATTAAAGGCTTCAGATTCGGTTTCGAGCGGTTTGGGTGCTTGACAGCGATGTAGTGGGTCTGTGTGGTTGCACATTGTGAAATGTGACCATTTAAGTTGAATGTGACACTTAGAGTTCTGGGTCTTTTTGTGTGGTCACCAAGAGGTTCAAGCTCAAATCAAACTTGATCTTCTGCATTTGAACTGAGGCATCTCATGTATATTTTCTTTAGTTAAAAAGATCTAATAAAGCTGGTATGATAAAACGTTTAATTTGTAATGGAATAAATGTGCTGAAACAGGGGGAAACTGTTACCGCTGACAGAGGCTGCCACCTGCAGGACATTGTATAAATTACAGTTACTATATTTGATAAAACCATCTTTGCCAGCCTGCACTATCTATTACATTAATGGGAAAAATATTTTAGGGCTGCAGATGTAACTTAGCACTAAAATTAAGTAGTGATCTTTGCAGATGAAGAGAGGCATAATATACATTTTTTGTTTAATTATTGTGCCGAAAGCTTTTTTATATGTAACGCTATGCAAACCAGACATGACAAAATCTTTACATCAGTTCAGTTTTGTAAGTATTCTTTATTGCATGCTTTGATTTGGAAATGTTTTTACAAAATTAAGTACATAATAACATACAGAGTGTGTGTTGTGTTGTTAAAAAGGCAGCGGTGTGTTTACTATTGACAGCTGCTGTGATAATAACCCAATTATTTTCTTTTATGATGATGTTCAGCAGCAGAACTCCTCCATCAAAACTTCATCACTGTGCACTGTGTGTGTGTTTGTTTGTTTGTGTGCGTTCAGAGATGCTGGTGCAGCCACAGCACCGTGTTGAGGAAGCAGTCGGCCTGTGTGTCCACTCTGGACAGAGAATGTCCGTCTTCTGGAAACCACAACAACCTGGAGAGACAACCAGAACGATGAACACGGCTAAAGTCTTAATAGTCACAATTATAAGTGACTTCATGACAAACAGGGTGTGGTGTATTTTATGTATCCTGTGTTCTACCTGACAGGTGAAGCTCTGCTCTTCAGCGCTTTATAGAGCTCCAGACCCTGGTGAGGAGACACTCGCCTGTCTCTGCCTCCCAGCATCAGCAGCACTGGAGCTTTGATCTACAAACACACACACACACAAGTTCTGTAGTTTCTTTGTTTTTTAAAAAAAGTATATTTACTTACACAACTAATGTGCTTTTATGAAACTGACTGGCCCTTTCCCCCAGTGCTAGCGCTGTCCGTGATAAGATCCTGTGTCTAGAAAATGAATGCTTAGATTTCCATGTAAATTTGATGTGAATTTTCTTGGTTGCCACTGGATGAATCCCAATTCAGGTTGAGTCAAAATATTACAATTACAATACACTTGTACAAAAGAAATACCAAAGGAGAAGCATTTGATTGTTGACTTTTTGGTCTTTCTTTTAGCACTTCCAACCAGGACAAACTATATTTTTAAGTGGCACTACTGATAAGGCTGTAAGAATAGCAACATTATCACTATCTTTAATAAACACTTTCAAAGTTTGGCGTGTAATGAGCAGTGCGGGCTGTAGAGGCTGCATGTGGGGTTTTAGATTTATACTTTTGTTATTAAAGGGGACATATTATGCTTTTTGGGATTTTCTGTTATTTTATACTGTTATGATGCCGGATGTCTTTGTTAAACACAGTCAAAGTTCCAAAAATTGAGGCAAACGTATGTAAAAATGCTCCCTGAAAGTCAAAAGCCTGGGCTTCAGCCTGCTCTGAACACTTCCTTTGCAAAGTTACCTCTACTTCCTCCTCGTGATGACGTCAGATTGTTCACACATGTCCGCAAACAGCCGTCCACTCCATAGTCTTTGTGCTCAGGTTGTTCCATGTGTTGTTCACATTGTCCACTCTCATGTTTCAGATCAGATTCGTGCTCGAACATTTACGGATGTTTTTGAGAAGTTTCCATTTCAGTAAATAACGAGAAAAAGAAGTAAAATCCTACTACTACTGTTTGTTGACGTAAAGCCAGAGCCAGAAGTCTACCAAGGGGAAGCTTCCAGACGCTAACCAATCAGAACAGAGTGGGCTCATTGGGAGGAGGGCCCTGAAAAGGACCGGAGCTAAAACGGCCTTTTTCAGACAGAGGCTGAACTGAGGGGCTGCATAAAGAGCCAGTGTAAGATAAATAAAGGGTTTTTTGAACCGCAAATCATGCAGCGATTTTGGTTATTTGTACACTGTGATTAAAAGACAGTATTTAAAAATGTTTGTGTGTGTGTCTGACCTGAGCTGCATGTGTGATGGGCGACTTCTCTAACATAGCAGCCAGGGCTTCAGCAGTGGGTATCTGGTCATATGAGTACGGCAACCCCACACTGGTGTAACGCCTGGAGAGAGAGAGAGACAGAGACAGATAGAGAGAGGAAGATTCAAACTATGAAGTGGTTTGGATGTGTTACAGTGGAGGAAAAGCTTGTCTGTGTCGTGTGGATGATTTGTTAAGTCATGTCTCTCACCAGTCCACTATATCACTGGTGCCCAATAAAGTAGCAGCATTAATGACAGGGTTCCTGGCCGCACACGCTCTGTAGAACTCTGGGTACTGACCAACCAGATGACAAGACAGGAAACCGCCGTGGGAACCTCCAATCACGGCCAAGCGTTTGGAGTCAAGTGTAATGTCACTCTGCAGCGCAGTAAGCACGGCCCTCTGCGTAAAGACAGTGAGTCAGAGCAAATCATTTTCTATGACTTTTCCCAGGTGATACTGAGCTGTTTATGGATCCACCTTGTTACAATTTGTTCTTTTTCCTTCCTATTTGTCAAAACTCATCTCCTGAGATATGCTGATATGAAGATACTTTTACACCAATGTTGTCTACACAGAGATTTGTTGCAAACTTGATTCAAACCGGGACTCAGAAGGAGGAACAGTCAGTACCTGCACATCTTTTACATCCTGACTTCCGATCTGACCAATCAGGGACAAAATGCTGTCCTGGCCGAACCCTGTGGATCCCCGGTAGTTCACTTGATAGAGAGACACAGAGAAGGATTTCAGGAATAAACACCAAAGGTTTTGATTATGTGAATTTAGAGGACTGTTTTAGTTTTTTAACAGTCTCACCAAAAAAGATAGATTTTGATTTAATATTGGTTTGAACTATTTTCACGCAAATTTGATCCTTTTACATAAGAAAGAAATCAACCAACCACTTCTACAGTAAACTAGGGCTCCGAAAATGTTTTCAGCAACAGAAAGAAATGAGGAAAATTGAGATAAAATGCAAATGAGCTTCTGAGTCAATCAAAAAAGCAAAATTAGATTAGATTATTTATCCTAAGTTTTGCATTTAGGTCACATTTTTGCTTTCAGTTTATTTTTCACTTTCAATTTAATATTTTTGGTTTGATTTTTGGGAGATTTTGTTCGATTATTATGACTCAAATTTAATCCCATACATCTCACCCATGAGCACAGCGAAGCCGAGTTTAGCCAGTCCAGCTGTGGTGCAGTTCCACTCTGCAGGGAACTGGGAGTGCGGGCCACCTGGAGGCAACAAACACAAATAAAAAATAAATTCATAATACAAAGAATTAAATAATATGTTTCATTATGTTTCTGTCCTGTAAACAGAAATACAGTAACTACACAAATGAGCACAGACCATGGATGAAGACGACCAGAGGTGTCTTGGCTTCGTGAAGGGGACGAGATGGTTTAACCAGGACGGCCCCGAAGTCTAAACCAGCTGATGAGACAGAAACAAAGACAAAGAGACACAGAGACACAGAAAAGTAAGAGGAGCTTGACATCACAACAAGTCAGGAGTGACAGTAAGCTTCATCGTTTTGACCTGTTGTGTGTGTTGATGTTTGTTTGTGTCTCACAGTAGTGTGTGTTGTCCTCTGCTGGTGGAGGTTTAACATCTAGAACTGTCCAGCGGAAGTCAAAGGTCATGACGGGCTGCTGCAGGGTTCGCCAGTTCACAGTCTCACCTGCCGAAGGGAGGAAACCCACCCTCTGCACACACACACACACAAACATGTGGTCCATAAAAGAAAGAAATAACCTGAAAGTAATATTTGTTCAAACTAATCTTTTTTAAAAAGGTTTGTTGTCTGACCAGAGCGGGTGGTGTGTTGGGGCTGGAGCAGCAGACGACTATCAGGTCCTTCTGGACTGTCAAGAGCTTCCAGCTGCCATAAACTCTGGAAAGATCAGAGGGACCTGCAGAGGAGAGGGAGCGAGACAGCGAGAAAACAACAAAGACAGAGGTAAAGAGAGAGAAAGAAGTGATGAAAGAAAGACAGGACACAGGAGAGAAACGAGAGAAGGCGAACACACAGGGATAAAGATCTGTTGAAGGCTTTTAAAAGGGTTTTAAAATTATATACCTGTAGTGAATAACACAGGTGTTGATATAATGTCCAGCGCTTATTTATCCAAATCACATGTGCAGAAGATGTGCAGAAGATGCAAAATATAATATAATGAAATATAATTGAAATATAATTATTTCACTTATAATTAAATCATTTAAAATTAAATTACCGCCCGCTAATTGTAAGAAAAAGAGGAAAGTGTAACAACATTCAGCTCTGCAGTAAAACCTTCATCTCAGCACTTTTAACAATAAACATCTCAAAAATATAAAAGTCATCCTTGGTGCTCAGTACTTGGTTGGTGAGATGTTGGTGACAACATTTAGTCTTTTGGTCGTGTCATACCTTCCACTTCTCTTTTGTGCTCCAGATGATGAAGATGAGAGGGGTGGAGGAGGGAGGGGAGGGAGGAGAGTAGGATCAGGAAAAGGATCTGGAGGAGGAGGAGGAGGAGGAGGAGGAGGAGGAGGAGGAGGAAGTGAATGAAAAGGAAAAGGTGAAGGTGGGAGAGGAGGGAAGAGGGGAGTAGGAGGAAGAGGAGGTGATAAAGGAGAAGGAAAGAGCTGAGCAGCATCAGCAGCTGGAGGAGGAGGAGGAGGAGGAGGAGGAGGGAGGAAAAGGCGGAGGAGGAAGTGGAGCAGGAGATGGTGGAGGAATGGGGTGGCCAACAGAAGGAAGGAGGAGGCGGGGAAGCGAAGGAGAGAGGGGGAGGATGAAGAGAGAGGAGAGGGGGGAGGAGGAGGGAAATGAAGAGAGTGAGATGAGGACAGAAGTGAGAGAGGAGGAGGAGGAGAAGGAGGCGGAGGAGAGGATGGACTCTTACTATCAGAGAGGGAGGACACTTTCTTTGATCTTCTGTCGACCATAAAGAGATCCTGAGAGGGAGGGAGAGAGTAGATGAACCATGGAGGAGTGGATTGAGTCCTATGAGGAGTCTGTGACTTTGCAGACATCTGTGTGAGGGGTTGTAGGTGTTTTTTATTTAATGTGTGTGTGTGTGTGTGTTTACCTTCCAGTTCCTGCAGGCGCTGCTGAAGACGACCCTCTGACTGTCGGCGGACCAGCAGCCAGACGCCAGAGCTTCATACACACCTGCAAACTCACCTGAAACAGAGAGACAGAGAGAATTTCACCTTTCAACAGCACTGGTTTCAGATGGACAGTCAGTGGTGGCGACATGGAAAGAAACGCAACAATGCACCAGCAGCAGCTGGTAAACATGGATATAAACAATGCACAATTTAAAATATGAAAAAAATTCAACTTTGCAAATGTTTTATGGGGAAGTAAACACATAGATGTGTGTTGGGCTTCAAGGATACACACGGTGCAATCTGGCGGGAGACACTGGATGCAAACGTTATGTATACGAGAAAACTCCACAGTGCACATTAAGGTCTTCTTATATTTGTTTTGTTTTGTTTTTGCTTTTGGTGCATCTGCCAGTTTTAGCTAATTTGTGAATTACCAGCTTCACACAATCATGGAGTTGAATTAACCTCAGGTACAGCAAAAACACGACATTCATCAACATAAAAAGTCTATCAGAGAAGTCATGAATGTTGCTGTGGATAAGAACTTTCAAATCATGAATGTAGATGACATGAACGGAGCTGTTAGGAAAAGGAACAATAATGTAGTGTTGCATGCAAAGTAAAGCCATGCATGAATGGGAAAAACTGCATGACTGATAACTCTGATATCATTTCAATATAAACACCATAAAACTATTTAATAGTGAATAGTAATAGTTAATAGTTCCTTTTATAGATTTTGTACATTTGTTGTACAACTCAAAGCAGAATCCTTTAAAGAAAACTGTGTGTAACCTACTAGTCTGTGGTCTGTTGACAACATCCAACAGTGTTGACGTCTTCCTGCTCTTCAGGTCCAACTGTGAAGGATGAACAACTGCTGTTAACAGAAGGAACATACACACACACACACACACACACACATATACACACACACACTACCTGCTGCAGGCACTGGCACTGATTGTGAGGACCAAACACTCGGCCCTGCAGGTAGATCAGTGTGGACCCATCTGGACTCAGCCTGGGACAGGACACTGACTGGTTGTCCCCCGACAGACACTCTGGTTTGGAAGGAGGAGGACATAAAGTACAGGGATCAGAGAAAGTGTGTGAGATTGAAGCATTAACACAGAGAAAAAAGGCAACACGCTCACCACAGTGTCCATCCAGGTCCAGCTTGAATAACGCTGACCTGAAACAGAGTTTAAAGAGAAAGAGACACCAAATTAAACTGTAAACATTCATTTCCACTGGGTAGTTTGAGGCCTGCAATCCCCGCAAACTATTTCTCACATGATGCCAGTAAACTAAATATTTTCCTCATGGTAGATTTTTTCTTGATTAAGTATTTTTCTGTGGTGTTTTTACTTATCCAAATCAAATCAGTGTTGTCAGTTGTAAAGACTGTACAGCCCTCTGAGTCTGAGATTTTGGGCTACATAAAAAAAACTTTTCATTTAATTTCTGACTATTTCAGTTGCTGTTATTTGTCATGCAGACACAGGCTGAGTCAGAAACTGAAGCAGCTCTCTAACCTGCGGTTGGAGCAGAACCTCAGTCCGAGTCTGAAGGGTTCATGGTACCAACCGACAAAAAACACTGACTGACTTCCTGGAGCCCATAGAGCCTGGAGGGAAAAAACACACACACACACACACACACAAGATGTTATTTATAGAAAAAACATCCACACAACTAGCATTCATAATAACTTGAAAGGACTACTGTTGGTATGTATCTGTAGACATCAATAAATCAATAAAGCCTCATAGATTATCCTGCAGTGTCAGATGTGAAGTGGCTGAAAGCATCTCTGTCCTCACCTGTCCAGGTGAGACATCGGACGGGACGCCCTGCAACACGCTGACTGTGCCGCTCTGCAGATTCACCACACAAACCACCGGAACGCTCTTATTGGTCAGAGCCTCGCCCCAGTCCTCACAGTACACACTCCTGTCCTGTTTGAGCACAACATCACACACAAGCAAAAATAAAGTACATGTATGCATAAACACTTTTTAGTGTTGTTAATGACATCCAAACAGTTTTCAGTTTTGATTATCAGTTAATCTGATTATTTTATCAATTCATCGATTCATTGTTTGGTCTATAAAACGTCTGTGAAAAATGTCACTTTCCAGAGTCAAAGGTGACACCCTCATATGTCCAACAGTCCAAAACCCAAATATATTGAGTTTACTATCATGTATGACAAAGAAAAGCATCAAAGCTTCACGTTTGAGGAGCTGAAACCAGCAATTTTTTATCATTTGTTTAAAATTGATTAAAAGGAGTTAATCAATTATTAAAATAGTTGCCGACTAATTTTCTGTCGAATTGTTCCAGCTGTAGTTTCATGTCATTCATTTTAAAGCACACCATCAAGTCAGTGTGTGTGTGTGTGTGTGTGTGTAATACCTTCCCCCATGCAGATTCCTCATCATGTGTTTCTGTTGACGTGTTCTTGGTCTTCTCAGCTACATAAAGAAGTTTGTTCTCACACTCCGACCATGACAAACAGCCAAACTGAGCTGGGAGACACACACACACATAAACAAACACAATAAGTGTATATATAAAAACATGAACACACAATAATACAAGGGCTCAACAGCCCACATACTGCACAAAAGTGGAAAAAACTGACATCATAGGTTGGCATGACTGGTCCTTAGATGAGCTGTTTATGTGCTGATATTTGGGGAACATTAACGGAGCAAAAATATCAACAACAGGCTTCAGAGAAAACCACTGAGTTAAAGAGTCAGCACTTAATGTTGATTCAGGAGATTTTCTTTCTTGTTTGGGGGGGGGGGGGCGCGTGTGTGTGTGTGTAAACAATATGCTGCGTCCATCTCACCGTCATCGTACACTCTGCCATGTTTGTTGAGGGCAGTCAGGTTCAGGCATTTCCTGAGGCCATGATGGTCCCAAATCTAAACAGCAAACAACCATAAACAACAGCAGTCTGTCAAAACGCTCGAGCACAGATGTTTAGAGAATGTCGCAATCCGTGTTTCTCACCTCGAGCAGCTGGTGTCCACCTGCGTCCCTGACAACGGCCCTCAGGCCTCGAATGAGAGACCGTGCACTCAGTAATCTGAAGAGCAGAGGAGATATAAAAAAAAAAACATGTTTATGTCAGACTGTGTTCAGTTTGGCTTCAATTAAAGAGTAACTTAAGGTCAGTGATGTCACAGTGTACTGACACACCCTGGAGTACACGTCGACATCACCGCAGCAAGGGGAGACGTTCAGCAAAAACAAGCTTTTCAGCTGCTGTTAGGTTGATCTTTAATCTCAGAAGGGCCAGTAAATCTGAGGGTTATTTACACACAACCTACCAACCTTTACATAATATCGTGTGTACATGCGTGTGTACTTACTCTCCAGACACAGGTACGCAGGGTCCTGGGGGGAGGATAGTCCTGATGCTCTTGTGGTCGTTAATGTCTGCGACCAGAGTCCACTGCTGCAGGTAGCGCAGTCTGGAGCCTCGGACCAGGTCGCTCTGACTCCACTCTGGATGTGGATACAGTGAGTAGTCATTTCCAATGGAGAGGAGCTCAATTATCTCAATTATTTCATTAAACCACATGTGTGATACAAGAGTGACACAAACTGGTAGATACATCCATGTGTTTCTGTTCTATTTTGGGACATTGGCAAGAAAATGTCTGGTAATCTTCCTGGTTTAAAGGATCATAATTACAGAAATGTTGATTCATCATAATTACATTATATGTGCATCAGCATGTATGTTGGCACACATGCAATTATGGTTATTTAAAGTGCCTTTATACTTGAATGAGTGGTAACTGGCGGCAACTTTATGAAGATGACATGACTGTCCTTCCCTGAACCCACAATCCAATGTACTGTGCAATATCCAATAAGCAACAGTCAGTTTGAATGGCATTCATCCAGAGACAGATGGATTTACTCTGTAAACCTTTTTAAACCCTTAAGACTGGATCGCTGGTGTCAGTGGCAGAGAGACTTTGACCAGCAGGTTGTCACGAAATCCAAACACATGCTGGAGTATCCTCCATTACTGCCGCACTAAGAGTGTTTTTTTCACACTCAGTTTGGTTGAAGTCAAAGCAGGGGAGGAGCTCTTTCGTTTTCTTCTTTATTCACCTGAAGATTCAGGTTAACATTCTTATGAGAGGAAAGACAGATCTATGCAACTTTGTGTTGGACTGTCATGAAATTTAATTGGGATATTTATTGTTCCCAGAGGACGATTTCCAGTGACTTTGGTGACTCTGACTTTTCATCACTTCCAGGTTAAGTCTTCTTATGGTCACTTAAATAAATAAACAAATTAACACATTCATATGTGCAGGAAGTTTACTGTGGACACTAATATTCCCCAGATGAAGAATTATTTCAATTGTAGATGCTTCTTACTGATATAGTGTAATTGTACTGCATTAAAGGTGTCCTACCTACAGATTGATTTGATAAATCTAGAAGTATTATTAAGTCTTTGAATTAGAAAAATTAGACACTGATTATCTGTTTTGTTTTGTTTTTTCATTTGAGACACTGAGAGACAGTTCAAAACGGTTTGCTCAGGGTTATCTTGACAAAAAGTCAGTGAAGCAGCAAAGAGTAGCAGCTTCATGCTTCAAAAACTATCTCTAACTGCAAAAAAACAACCCACCAAGGATGGACAAGGATTGTTTTCCATTAAACCCCTTCTTTAAAGGAATAAACCGGTGGTTTTGCGAAGCTTCTGTGACTTATTAACTACAAATCATGTGATATTATATGTCTTATTTCCTTTCAGGTAGCCATTGGTTTTGATCAGTTTGCACAGTATAGTATAAAAATCAATAGACTGTTAAAACTTCCCAGTGAACATCAAGTCTGCATTGGGTTTTTTTCTCATAGTCCCATCAGTGTTATGTGATAATGTAGTTTCAGAGCAGATTTCACTATAACTTCACAACAATAACATAACTGACAAGAATCAAGGCGAACAGATGGTTTACTGGTTTGCAGCCATTATTAAGTAATCATGAGTTATAATAAAAGTAGCACAAACAGTTGGCCACTGATATATTTAACACAAGGCTACACAAGGCTGCACAAGCTTGTGTGTGTGTGTGTGTGTGTGTGTGTGTGAGTGTGTGTGAGCAGCAGTTCACCTGCAGTCACAGTGTACATCCGGAGCTCCGGCAGCTGCTCCTCACTCACATGAGCGGAAACAGGCGTGGGGAGGCCGCTAACCTCTCCGTACACCCCGGTGATTTGTGTCGCCTCCATCTGTTTCTGCTACCGTGCACACACACACACAAACAGTTCACATTAAAACACAGATCTAAACTATCAGTCAGTCAGTGCACACTGGCAGCTCAGATAAGTGCAGACTCATGCATCATGCACCAACATAAACCAACAGTTTCCCGTCAGCAGCTGCTCGCAGGTTAAATCAGACTCGCTTTACTGCAGCTCCGTTCATGAATTTATCCACGTTAGTCTTTATCAATGACTTCATCGCCTCCTCCGGACCTGATTCAACATTTCATAGCAATGATTTCAACAGTACCAGCGCCTCCATGTTGCGTTCATGAATGGACGATACCAACTTGGTTCAGTTTAGAGGGGTGTAGTGGATAGAAGCGACCGCAAGGGGGCAGCAGATGACCATAGTGGATGTGATTCTTCATATTTGTGACTTAACTTTCCTATTACTACTGATATTTACATATTCTAGTATATATATACTTTTAATGTACTTCTGAAACATTCAGGTACCAGTTTTCAGCAATTAAATGTTCATTATGCTAATTTTCACACACCAATGTTTTCTCTCCTGTGGGTTCAAGATTAATTTAGTCTCCAGTCCAAATCTATGGAGGACTCTTTAAAATGATGTTTTAATATTACAAACTGCTTGGCAGAGCAGGATCTGCAGGGTTTGAATGGAAACATGATAAGCAGTTTTATCTGCAGTGTAATGTGGTTATGAGATGATTAATTCTGAGAAAAATACACAGCAATCAAGTTGTTATATTTCCCTGACTGCCTGAAAGACTGGAGACACCTAAAGAGCTTATTGTATGCTTTTACTTGGGTTTAAAAGTTTCATTCCATTGTTTTCAATTCATGAGTGAAGAAAAAGGTTAATGTAGGTGCAGAACATTTTTTGACATTTTTAAACAGTTTGCTCCAATCATTGATAATTAGTTTTTGTCCTCAGTAACTTCCTATCACATTAATTTCACAATGTGTATTAACTGGTGTATTCACTCATCAATTATTCCCTAAAACTCATCTTTCAGAATAAACTATTCAGAATTACAAAAGACACAAAGTGAATGCTCAAATACTCTTTATTTCATTTGATCCATCTTCTGTCCATGTGCCAGAACACCAGAACTGCTGATTAGAGAGTTTGGTCAGGCGGTAGATGAGAAACTGAAACTTCCAGGCAGCCCAGTGGTGTGCTTTTTTTAATAATCAAAACACTAAAAATTAAAATAATGGTAGTGCTGCCACGATCAAAAGCACACTGTGTTTTAGACGCTAACTTTGTCGACCAAACTTCTGATCAGCAGCTCTGGTTAGTGGCCTGTATGTATTTACTGCTCGTCAGAGGGAAAATCATTCAAATGCATCTAATGATTCGAGTACACATCTTACCATAAATCCCTTTGTACAGTATATCTGCAATACATACGCATGGATAAGATTGTGACCCACCAACCTGCATTAAAAATATACATGAAAAAAACCCCACAGAAATTCTTTTTTGTCATCTTCATCCCATTATTGTATCTGTAAACAGTCCTTAGCATTTTTAAGTTTCTTAAAAATCACACAGTACTGCTCTTTTAATAAATTACAAACCAGAATTGGTTAAAATGTATTTTTCCTCTCAAAAAAATATCAATACGAAAGATGACATTTCATTTCTTTTAATTAGGCATCTTCTTGTTTATATGTTAAGTGTTTTATTCCATGATGTTAAATAAAAATAAAAAATAAAACACACTTCTCACGCAAACACCACACACATTTTCATTTAGGTTGCATTGTTTGTAAAGTCAGTTTTTCTGGTTTTGGCAGCTGGAGTAGCCTCTCTGTGTGTAAAAGACAGAGGACGACTCAGGGAATAATGAGGAATCATTACGATACTCATCAGCACCAATTCAGTAACGCTAACATGGAGGGCTTCCACAGATCTGAAATGTACCATAAAGCTACAAAATGTTTGATTCTTACAGTGAAACTTAATACTTTACTTTGTATTTTTATTGATAAAATTGATAAAAGACCTTTCTGGTTTCTTACTCCAGAAGATCGCATTTCTTCTCTACTGTGTAATGAAGTAGTTTTAATCCCACATAAAAAGAAGTCTAGCGTTGTTAATAATCCACCTGGTATTTGGGAAATACTGTCAACAACACTCAACACAGCGGATTGTTGCAATTCACTAAATTTTGTGTCAAAAATGAGCGACAGCAGATGCTTGCTAGGAACAGAAAAAATGTTCCTCTGCATAAATAGGTGGTAAAAACTTGATTTTCCTGTGAGAGCCAAGAATAAATGTCTTAATTAATTTGAATTAATTTGCAGGTGAAGAGCACAAGTGAAAAAGCCCTGTTAAAAATTTTCTGAGTCTTTGTGTGTGTGACAGCTGAAGAGTTGAAGGCATCGTTTTGTCTCCATCTCAATACGGCTCAAGGAATCCCTCGTTTACTCGTCCATTCAGTCCATCCCAGTCTCCTCCTCCTCCTCCTCTTCCTCCTTTTCCTTCTCTCACATGACGTCAGCCCGTTTGTCCCTGACCTTGTTCCTCTGTTTAGTCCTGGCCTTGAAGGCAGCTGAGTTGAAAAGATGCTGTCGAAGAAAATTATTTTTTATTATTATTTATTTTGTGGCATTTAAAGCTAAACTGCAGCTGCAAATGCAAGACGGGGATAAAAATAATGAAAAATGCAAACACAAACTCCAAGGTCAGATTGTTCCGGTGTGCAGGATTGAGATCCACAACCAGAAGAGACGCCGTTACCTTCTCAAATCGTGAGATCTTGTTGCTTTTGACAGAAGTGTCCAGGATGAGTGGAGGGCCGAGGCCAAAGATGTCTCTCAGTAGAGGGTTGAACTGCACCAAAACAATAACAAACACTAAAATTAGGAGAGAATGGGTCAAACTGATTGTTGACAGTTTCGTCTTTATCTTAACATGAGACCTCCAGTCTGCAGACACAGGTGAGAGAACAACACGAGTAGATCAGGCTGGATGTGAAACATGTCAATAAATCCACTTTTCACCCTCAACATCTACTAAATTATGCAGTATTTAAAGGTGAAGTCAGTCATTCTGGAGAGAGATAGTTGATATTTGAACTAGACACCCAAACAAATACACTCCTCTCCCTTTGTGCTCCTTCAGAAGCTCCACTTCTCACTCGACCTGCGTTCAGCGTCTCTGTCAGCTGCAGCTCCTGGGGAGCTGAGAGGACAGCGGTCGGACAAACTGCCTTCACCAGGCTGACTGACCGCAGACACTTACTGAACCATAACAGTTTGCATGTCAGCTCCTCAGGAAGAAATCAACAGTGTTTGTACTTATTGATTCATTGATACGGTTAATAAGTTCAAAACACATATACAGCAGGATATTTGTGTGATTTAAACAGCTGCCTGCTCAGTTTACGCTTCACTAAACGCGACAGAAACAGACTCAGAGCGTGAAAAAACACCAGGTGTCTCTGTGAGACTTTCTGGGATTCAGTGCGGATTGATACTTTTAATAAAATGGAAGCGTATCTGTTCCGTGAGAAAAGGCTTTCTATGTGAATTGGCCACAGCCTCTCTGTCTCCAGTTCACCAGTCCTCCCACCATTCAACAGGGGCTAGAGGAGACTGTCAAGTCCTCACACAGACAGCTGCTCTGATAACTTCTCCCCTCATACTGTGCATGAGCACGAATGCCCCCTGCTGATTGGCTGGAGCAGTGTTGTGTGGCTTCGTCTGACACACTTTGTTTCCCATTTATAGAGCCAGTGCTGTGTATGAACACCATTTTTTTTCAGCGCACAAACAGAACAGACAGCTAGTGGACGGTGAGGAGATATTCACTCAGTTTGATGTGTATTGAACAATCTTTCTCCAGAATCTCTGACTCTACCTTTAACTGAATTAGCTGAGATGTAAACTTATGTTGCACACCAAGGACCTAAATAAGCATTTCTTTTCTAATGTGCCAAAATTTACTAAAATGCTGGATTTGGAGACAAACACCCCACACAAAACTGAGTTTGGTGTGGGCTTCAGTGCATTTCCTGACCTGTAGATGGTGTCTGACTCCAGACTCCAGGATCTCTTTGAACGCATCGTAGATTCTTCTCCTCATCCAGCTGTCGATGTAAATGCTCTCCACTCCGAACCTGATCTTCTCGTCTGTGAAGTCCTCATTCTGCAGCAGACGAAAAAAGGAGACGTCACAAAGTCAAAATGGTGATGCAGAAAAAATCTCCACCAGCAAAGAGAAACATGAGTAAACCCTCTTTCAGTGATGTTTACACTTCTTGCAAAACTTCAAACATGCCCAATCGTGTTACCTAGAGCTATAAAAAAAACATACCTCTATGTAATGTAGCACCTCTCTGAAGATAGAGCGTTGTTTCCTTCTGTCATTCTTGGCTCGGTGTTTGTTGCTGTCTGTGGCTAAACTCTTCAGACATTCACACAGACTTTCACTGTCCTCCACATCAAACTCCTGCACACAAACGCACACCAATGACAACAATGTGACACTAAAAACAGGATTGTCTTTAAATCATTTTAATGAATGTAATAGTAAAAGATGGATACATGCATGTGTTTCAGCAGTATGTGTGTGTCTGTCCCTTACATAACATTTGTTTTCAGATTCACCACATTTTTGTTTTACAGCCTGCATATGAACCGTAATAAGTATGTTTGTGTGCCTGCTCTCAAAGCTACTCAGCTGTTTATTTGTGTGTGTGTGTGTGTGTGTGTGTGTGTGTGTGTGTTTACCTCGTCTATATCTCGTCCCAGCTCCACCAGCAGGGCGATGGTCTCTCCCACTGCAATCCTGTAGTTGACGTCACTGCTTTGCAGACACGCCTGCAGTTTGGGGAGGTGACTACAGGGAGGGAGACAGAGGCAGAGAATCACTGTTAGTCACTGTTGATGGTTTATTAAAATGTCATCAAGTTTAACGGAACTAAACCAAACTGAGAACGGAGAATGTTTATCAGGAAAGCAGAAGTGCACAGATTGAGTTTCATTCATTTGTTAAGCAGCTGTTCTAATATTTGTTCATATCCGAAGCTTTTTACACAGCAGGTGATTTTTAAATCTAAAAACACTAAGCTGATACTTGTGTCTTTAACTCCATCATGTGAGAGATCAAAACCATAAAAGTGCATTAAACTGATCTTCTCAGTCACAGAAAATACCACATACTGACAGAATTCATAACATCTTCCCCTCAAGTGACATGACAAGCACACGTCATGTGAGAGGAATTTTGCTGTTGCAGCATTTTTTGTGACTGATAGCATTATGGAATTCACCCTTTTAATCCACTTCAGTTGCAGCAAGAGGATTTACATGAAAGGGAGGAGAAAGGATTTTCACACTTTTGGATGTCAACACTCTGGCATGATTAGTTGTTGGGGTTTTTTTTTTCCATTTGGAGTTTGTTTCACTCACAGGTCAAGCAGCACAGTTAGTTTGGATGCAGGACAGATGGTGACCAGCAGCGACCAGGCCTGCAGGGCGGCGGTGTGGAGGCCTGCATTGCCAGGTTTGGGTGTGGGCAGCGTTCCCTCTCTGTTGGGGTAGGAGGTCATAAACGCGCTCTCCAAGAGGGCAAGAGACTTGATCAAGTCCTGAGAGAGTTCAGTGGTGGTGTTGAGGGGGAAACGGAGAGAGAGAGAAAAAGAGAAAATGCAGTGAGGGGTGAGAGAGACAAACTGTTGATGTGTACCAGCACAAAATATAATTAACTAATCACGTCATGATTTAACATCCGAGATCCCAACAGATAAGAGAGCCTTGGACCCACATTTGATTAGATTTTGTCAGGGAAATTTTAGATGGTTTTTGTTGCTTGATATATTTCTGTTTATATGAAGAGCGGACTGAAAGCTCTGAACTAATCCTTACTGTCAAGACTTACTACAACAGTCAAACTACAGTTTTCCCTGAGGTACAGATATTTCCCTGTAAGTCCCTGCTTGAAGAGCAGACTTGAAGAATTGTGAGCGTCATGATGGATTGTTCTCACCTCTCCGTCTTCCGCAGAAGAGACGTAACAGCACATCCCCAAAGCTCTGGCACACTGATGGAGACAGATGAAAGAAAAGTTAAAAAAAACAAAAAAACATAACAGAATCTAGTGCAGATAAAGTGAAGCTGTGACCCCTCTTCACACTACTAACACAACTTGAGGTTTGCTAACATTGAAATATTTAAGTAAGAACACATAAGACCACTGCATCAGGGTTGCAAACATGATCCTAATGTGATTTCTTTTCCCGACAACTTGGTCAACCTTAAAATTGTTATTCCACCCTGCCTGATCAGTTAATGTTTTCAGTTCAGAAAAGCTCAAAAGGTGTGAATAAACTGGTTTCAACATCAACTTGGCAACTGTTGAGAAAACAATAGGTAGAGTTCATGACCCCATGGTCCAAATTGGCTGCTGTTAATGCCACATTGTGAGAGTCATCCTCAAGAGTCCCCTGAACTCTGTCTAGCATTGTGTTTTTAAGTCTTTTGTTTGTTTCTAAAACTGATACCGTGGGCAGAAAATAGCAGGTGACAAGTTTGTCATGACACTTAAAAGAGAAATTGCTCAACAACCGCAACCAGAGTATAAGTTTAAGTTTAAGGCTGAAGTGATGTATCAAACATTTTTCAGTGGAATTTCCTTTTCATGTTGTTAACACAATGTCTAATCTATGACTCACTTGGCTGTTACACAACAGTGCGTGAAGTCAGCTGGGAGGGGGAAATTTAAGAATGCACATTCAGCGAACTCTTGGCTGAACCAGATGTTTTTTGGATTTGTTGTTGTTACTTTGCAACTTTCATTGTCATGTTCCCGACTGGGTTTAAAGCTTCAGCCCCATATAATTCATTTTTGATCCGGCATTTGCACATAAATATTCTCAGAGCAGAGATGCATTTCATGTTATACTCTTCTCTTCATTTTAGACTTTTTTTTTTTTTTTTTTAGGAGATGTTATCAGTAAAGGATAATCCTAAAGTTTTATAGGACTTGAGAGAAGGTTTATTCGTTTACTCACGCTCTGGCGGGCTGCTATGCTGGCAGTGTTGTCAATCAGGATGGTGGTGAGGATGGGGCGAAGCATTTTGAAACCCTCCTCTGCCTCGTCTCCGCCCCCCAGCTGGATACAGAGCAGGGCGAAGACTGTGGCCGCTGCTGCCTGCTCTTCCCCGCCGCCTGGACGCATGGAGGAAGAGGAGGAGGAAATTAAAGTCATTATTTCTTTTTATCAGTGACTGTCGATGATGACATTATGTTGCACATTGAGACACTGAGCACTAGTGCTTGAGGTAAGACAAAGCTATAATGATCTCTAAATGAATTTATACAAAATATACGTGTGTATCATCACCTGTATATACAGTGTAAACACAAAAGAAATAATGATCATGGTAAAATACAGCTCTTTACATTTTTGCCACTTCTGTTTTGTCTCACCTTTTTTAAGGCTCCTTTCCAGGCAGTCACTGACAGTGAGGCGTCTCTCTATCAGGAAGTCATAGAGCACTCTGGAGGAGAAGGCCTGTCGCAACGACTCAAGGGCTGCGAGACGAGTCTTCGCACTGAGCGAGAGATGTAAACAGAGTCCGAGAGAGAGGAGAGTAAGGTGTTGATGGGAAGGTTTTTCAGTAACATCACTTCCTACTTTTGGTGTTGCACTGTCTCTTTGCATTTGTCTCCTTGTTTTGTCTTTCCTGACATTCCCTATTTTTATTATACTGATTTGATGAAAGGAAAGAAAAAAACACCTCACCTCTTATCCATCAGGTTGTCTATGCATTGTTTGAGTTTGTCTTCTGTTTCCTCCTGGGCAGTCTGCTCATCCACCTGCTCACCTCCTGTGTTTATTCATTCAACGCACATAAATGATTTGTATGGATTTTCATAACTGTATGCAAGTTTAATACTTTATTTTAGGGGAAAATGTTAAGTAATTCCTGTTGAGTTTTACTTTATCACTTCAAAAACTGTTGCTATGGGGAATCAAAATGCATTATAAAAAGGTAGGTTGCATTTATTTCCTTCGGTGGATGAATCTCTACCTTGGCTGTTATCTAAAATAAACAAATCTTAAAGACGTGTACGTAGCATGTGTGTTTGTGTACAAACCTGTGCCCTCGTCCAGCACAGAGGTGCCTTCACTGGCGCTGCTGTAGTGGCTGAGAATATCAGACATCAGCTCATCGTCACTGGCACCCGACTCTCCCTTCACCCCATTTTTAATACCTGGAGAGAGAAAAAAAAAATAGGAAGATGTGGAAAAAGGTGAGATGGAAGGAATAATGAGGAGAAAGAAGGGATATGAGGACAGAAGTAGAAAGAAAGGAAAGAGCAAGAAAGATTATATATTTGGATGAAGAAAGATGAGAAATATTTAACTTGAAACTCCTGTTTTGACTTTGACTCCATGTTAACATAAAAGCTTTTTCAGGTTTTATCGATGCAGCGTGTGTGACTGAATCATTCATGAATCATGATGTGAGTTAAGGAAGGCTGCTGTAGGTGTCGGCCAAGTTAGCTCCACAGTCCTACTGCGTGACTGTTGCTGGGTGAGAGGTGACTTAATCAGCTGGTCTGGACAATGCTGAGTATCTCTATCGTGGCAGGTATGGTGAGGACTGACAAGCAGTTGTTAGGGCAGTGACTGGGTACAAAAAAAGCTCCAAGGAGCAGGAAATATTGAGCAGCACTAAGTCATAATTATATATTTAAAAGTTTCCAAATGAGAAAGCAGTTTTACTAAGCAGCAACAGTCAATTTCTCCCTTCATTGTTCAAAATGTTGTTATATTTCTATATTGTCTCTATCAAGCTGAAATGCAATGAAGATGACACAATAGCATCTTTTACTGAAATGCTATTAAATGTATCAAAAAATAAACTATCAAAAAATAACCCTACAACAAATGACACCTTAATAAAGCATATATTGGTCAGTTTTTGGTTGTTTCTATTCTATGATCATTTGGGGCGTTGACTTATTGGATGAGCTTTCATGGTACAATGTCAGGACAGACTTTTAACAGTCAGTTATGATTTCTATAAAATGCTAAAAGCCTCAAAATGACAGCTGGTTGACTGTTAAAGTGAAATAAAAACAAATCGGCCAAAATTAACTAGAGCTTCCATTCGCCAGCGGTGAGTAATGGCAGGTTTAGGGAAGCTGACTGTAAGGCTTACTCTGCTCAGCTGTCTTTTTTTGTCAGTAACTTTACACCACCAGAGTTCTTATATACAGACACACACACGCTCACTCAAACCACATACAGGGATGAATGGCAAATATAAATTTGTCATCTACAAACCTCAGCAAGAGCTTCAAGCCAAGACTGAGGACTGACTAACTTCTTCTATGAAGCATCGAACCACCTCCTGAGACACTGAAAAGGTTTATACACAAGACTGATTCTCACAAATGAAGAAAAGCCGCCGCCTCCTCCTCCTCCTCCTCCTCCTCCTCTGACTTACAAAGCTCACCAGCAAGGTTGTGTTCTGGGGTGATGACAGCTATGCAAGGTGACTCTCACATGCAACCATAGATGATAATATCAGACCTATTGCACTATCATGACTACAATATATTTAAATGTATTTTATAAATTTGCCGTGTCATTTTATGGATCTTGTGGTTGCTCTGGGTTTTACTATCAATCTCACCCACACAGGACATAATGGCAGGAAACAGCAGATAACTTTTACATCAGGCAATCCTCTGTTATCTTTGATGTTTTATTAGTACGTGTAATTTGCATTTTCATGTTTCCACTCAGCTCTGCCCTGTGTGTGTGTGTGTGTGTGTGTGTGTGTGTGTGTGTGTGTGGCAGTTTGTTACACAGAGTCTGAACAGGACGGGGGTGGTAAAAGCCAGCCAGGCTAAGCTAAGCTAACCCTCAAACTACTGCTGGCTCAGGACTTTCTACTGTTGGTGGGATTACTGGTCACCAGAGTGACCATTCATTTATTCATTCATCCAGTGTGTACCATCCAGAATGGTCAGTGTGTGTGTGCGTGTGTGTGTGTATACACATGTGCGTGTGTGTATACATGTATGTATGTGTGTGTCTACATATATGTGTGTGTATATACGTGTGTGTGTGTGTGTGTGTGTATATATGTATGTATGTGTGTGTATGTGTATATGTATGTATGTGTGTGTATGTGTATATGTATATTTATGTATGTGTGTGTGTATTTGTGTGTGTGTTCTCATGTTCTCAGGTCAACCAGGTCGGTTAAGGTGACCCAGAGGTCACTATTATTGTTACAGCAGTGCAACTTGGGGGTTGTAGTCATAAAATTAGTTACTTTCTCAATTAAATACATGTATTTACTTTGTTGTATTATGTTATATTATACACACACACACACACACACAAATATATATATATTTATGTCTTAACGTGAACACGTGCCTTAACATAAATATACAGTAACTAGCAACACCATCACTGCTTTGTCCAGCTGTGTCCAGGTAATAAGAAAAACCAGAAAAACTGGATCCAGTACTGTTTGAGGTCAGAATATGTAAACTGAGTAAACTGGGCTACAAGTTCAGTCTTTTGACTTGAAAAGTTGTAAAGTCATTGTTGTCTGATCCTCTCTTCTACCTTTTCACTACACTGCAGAAGTGGAGCTTCAGGGTGGAAGTTTTCTCCAGCTACAAGCCAAACGCTGCTGCATTTCTGCTTCGGCTGACAAATTTACCTGACGATCATTTAAAAGTTCTTTCTTTTCTGCTGAAATTGCTACTGCCTGGTAAAATGGTGACAGTAGCAGTAACATTTGTTACACCCGATGTTTGGATATCGTAGCTTTTAACCCTGAACCTCTTACTGTTGGCTGCTGCTTGAGATGTATTTTACTACTGAACTGACTGGATAACAGCTGGATAATAGCTCCATGACAAAGCTCCACTGTACAGTAGTGAATAGCTGCATGATGTGTTCCTATTAATAGCTACCTTTTCACCCACATCAATATATTACACAGTCAGTTGTAAAACTGGATGTGCGGGTGCTTAATGTGCTGAGCTGGCAATACAAAGTAATACCTCTTGTCTGCAACTAACTCGGAAATCATAAAAGTTGTTTTTCTGTAGAAAACGTTGACATCTGGAAAATCGAAAAGCTTTCAGATTGAACTTTATGAGCGTTACTAATATGCTAGACTAAAAAACTGTTAGCTAGATTAAATGATCACATCAACTACTTTATAGTTCTAGTGGACAGTGATTGTTATTTACATTTTTCAATACTGACAGCCATCTGTGAAACCAGACAAGCACAGGAAATAGGTAAATCAGAGAAAACTTTTTTAAACTTCTTCTTTTTTTTTTGTAAGGAAACGGTGCTGTTGTGCTAACATGACTACATTTACGTCAGGGACTCCAGTGCATTCATTCATTTTCACTGTTACAAGATAAACCTGAATGCAGCCCTGACAACCCTGCTTTCCTTATGTAATATACAGCAATAAACAGCCTGAAGGCTCTTTTGTTAAGAAATCTACTGTTCACAGCTCAGATAACGTGCTCTGTGGGCTTGTATCAGTCAGTGATTTCCCAGTCATCATCCTTGAACCCATGGCCACTGTGTAGGTTATCCCCCCCCCCGCAGCCACACACACACACACAGCTCATTTATGGTAAGTATGAGCTACCCTGCCACAACTCACGTGTCATCTCCACTTTGCTACTTTATGCTTACATAGCAATCACTCACAGTCCCAAAAGAAGAGGCTCCGCTGACGGACAAATCAGAGCTCTGAGCCAAAAGGGGGAGGGAGCATGATGAGTGCCCTGGCCATGGCCTGGTAGAAGAAGCTTTAAATGCAAAACACAGCGGGGTTCCCTATGCAATACTGCCCTAACAGTTTGGAAAATGACACAACAAATTTCACACTTTGGCATTATTCATTCTCACCCATCACCATTTGTTCTAATTTTATGACATAAAAATCTGATTATCAACCTTATAATACTGAAAGCCCTACTAAACTACTCCGTAGACAGACCTTGGAACAAACCTGGGTCTTGAAAATAAAATCACTTCCACCATGAACAGCACCAGACAAGCTGCTGTCTCACTAAACCACAAAGACAAACAATTAAAAGAGGCTCCACATAAAATGAATAAATTACACAATATATAAAGTAAATAACTGATATGGAGAACACACACAGACACAACATTAGGAGGAAAACACTGGGAATCAGTATATTAAAGCTGAAATCTGTAATGTAACAACATTGGGACACCCTGGTAGCCTAATGGTTACTGCACATATCACATAACCGCAATGTCCACGGTTTGATTCCTGCCAGGGACTTTTGTTGCATGTCATACCCCCTTCTCTCCCTCTCCGTTTCCTGTCTCTCTACACTGTTGACTGTCAAATATAGGCAATATAGGCATTAAAAATAAATACACGTGGCAGCAGGTTAGGCAGTGTGGACCAGGAAAGTCACAAAGAGCAATGATGTCACAATGTTCAACTAAAACTGGATCTCAGTTATATCATAGACCGTGGTGATTTGAACAGTGTAATAAAAAATGTCACAGACAGGACATTTTGTGCACATATGCATGAGAGAGAGAGAATTAAGTCAGCCCAGGAAGCAATGACTGTCTCCAAATGTTTCTGTGTTGGCGCAGATAAGAGAGGACGGATGAGTTGGAGAGATTTCAACCAAATTAACTAGACGATAAAGCAGGACTGGATGTTAGAGGCCGACTGTAAGTGGAACAGGTTGGACAGATGTTCGATGTGGATTAACTTCCTTTATAGTCTTATGATGTTCGTCTTTTAAACAGCAGCCATCAATCTCAGCATGAATGTGAAGCGTTAACTTACGGTTTTCAAGACATGCATGAGGACTGGAGAAACCCAGACAATGAAGTGTGTTTTCGTGTCTCTGAGGCTGTGGTAAAGCCACGCAGTCAGTCAATAAAGTAAGCGGCATGGGAAGAGTTAAAACGTTTCAGTGCAGCTGGAAAAAAAAACACATGGTGGGTTATCAAGCATGTGAGTTGCTGCTGGGTTTACTGCATGCACTGAAGTGATGTTCAAGAGCTTCTGAACAAGCCTCAAGTTGGTCACAAAGGTGAGGCCAGGGGTAACGAGTTACCTTTCAGCGAGCCTTTAGCCGACAGCTGCAGCTGAAGAACCTCCTGACGAAGAGAGCCTGGACGTGATGTGTGGACGAGGGGATGAATGGATGAATGAAAGATAGGGTGTATAGATTGTAGAAGGAATGGTGGACGGATGCATGAATGAATTGAAAGATAGATTAAAAACAATGGATAAAGGGAGAGATGGAAGAATGACCATGATAGAGAAGAAAACAAAAGAAGTGAGCTCAATTTTCCCCATGCACAATAAACAATACTCCTATTGGACAATTCTGCATTTTCCTGTCCCTCTCTCTCTTTGTGTGTGTGTATGACTTAAGTCACTTTCAGGGACACACACCAGACTTAAGACCAGTTGATTTGGGGACGGCTTGTGCAATTGGGGACAAAAACCTAGATTTAGGCAAGTAGGGGTTATAGTTAGGGTTAAAATAAGTCTCCAAGAAATGACAAGTCCATGTAAATACCCCAAAAGTGACTTAAGTAAACGCGTGTGTGTGCATTTGGGCGATGCACGTGTGTGCTTCCCAAGCAGCGTCACTCCTTAAAACGTGAGAGGGTTGTAACGCCCTTACAGGCACATGCATGGCTCGCACCACTACTGTACACTGTACATTAAAAAAAAACGTGTAGTTATGTCAGACTCAACAAGCAGCAACTTAATTGCAACTTAAGCGACGCCAATCCATGTGTAGCAGTACTGGAAGACCCTGTTGCACTGGGTTACTCCTCTTCAACACATTTCTCACCGACCTGAGCGGTTTTAAGTGGCAAGAGACCGCCGCTAAAAATAACATGCGGTTAAAATTAACCCTACAAGTATAGCTTTAGCAGCCCAGTGTCCTGAATGGTAGCAGAAAATCTTTCAGTGAACCTTAACAATGCTTCACATTTTCTTGGACACTTGTTCAACTGGTACATAAGCTCATTTAAGTGTCAGAGTGACTTTCACATCAATGTCAAAACACAGCTGCTAAACTGAAGCACCAATTATAAGCCACATGGATGAAGACGGCATGCTGCAAAACAATTTACAGGTAGCTAAAGTTAATGTAATAGGTTGTTATTTTGTCGTTCATGCCATATGGTACAGATACCAAAACTACTTTCATACTAACTTACTATAATTGACATATTCAGTCATTACATTTCTGTTGGCTTCTTGCCCGAAGCTAGTGGGCGAGTTGGCAGGATAGCTACTGTTTCACATATAAATGCTACTTACCCGGCTTACTAGAGCCACGTTTCCCCTTTTTACTCCGCGGCATCGCGAGCAGCGCTTTGATCAGCTAGTTCACAACAAAGCTAGCTGTAGGTAAGCTAGCTAAAGTTAGCCCGCTCTCAGTCCAACTGTCAGCTCCTCACACACTGACAGCTGAAGGCAGCAGCAGCAGACGGCTGGATGCTCTCCGTGGTTTATCTGGACAGCTACGTAAAAAGCTCCCCAAATTCCAGCCTCTTTCACACTTTTGTTGACACTTTGGCTAACGCTGGTTAGCGTCCTCTACAAACAGCAACAACCACCGCCGCGCTCTGCAACTCTCCGCCTTCTTCAAATCTTGGAATAAATTTTGTCCGGTGGCGAAAAAAGTCACTAGCCTCAACAGTTTTCACAATGTATTATCTATGATTGTCTCCAGGTAATCTATATCTAATACCAGGTTGAGATAGTAAGTATTTTTCAAAGTGTTTGGGACGGAGTTTTGAGCACGCTGTTGTCGCCAGGTCCACCATCTTCCCCTCAGTAACGACTGAACAGACCGGCAGGCGGGGTTGCCAGGTTAGCTCTGTGGGCATCCCCCTTTCCGGGAAAAAAAACTAACTGACGCCAGACTCCATTGATGGATCTCATGTTTGTAGACTTGTGTAATTTACTTTGGGGAAGTTAATTTCATGAAACAAAACCCTAAGACTGTTGAAAAATATGTGAGTCCTCAGAATATTTTGAAATATAAATCAGTATACTGACATTAAAGTCCCAATTTTAAGCGTTAAAAACATATTTTCTAATACTGTATTTTTAAACAGACTGTTCTTCCTAAAGCCACGTGTGCCACAATTTTAATATTGGAAAAAAAATCTTTTTTTGAGAAATTCAGAGGGAGAAAATACATAATTTAGACTTTTTTGTCTTTTTTCCCCCATGTGGCCATGTCCCCCCCCCCCCCCCCCCCCCCCCCCCATTTAGGATTTATGCGGTCATATTTTCATATCAATGTCCATTTCTATTTTCTGTTGCATGTCTGTCCGTCCTGGGAGAGAGATCCCTCCTCTGTTGCTCTTCTAGAGGTTTCTTCCATTTTTTCCCCTGTTAAAGTTCTTTTTTGAATTGAGCGTCTAAGGACAGAGATGTTGTATTGCCCCCTGAGGCCAAGTTGTGATTTGTGATATTGGGCTATACAGATAAAACGGACTTGACATTTCAATAGCAAAATAAATGAGTCATGGGCAAATGAAAAGCAAATTGTCTTTATTAAAGAGAAGATATTTTCTAATCAAATAAAAAATGTTATTCAAAATGTTTACATGAACATTCAGTGAAATATTAAATCCACACTCACACAGGGCTTCAAGTCAGAGCTGGCAAACTTATAAATCAGTAGTATGATTTTAAATACTAAGTATTTAGTTATTTTTTTTGATAAAATAAGACATTCAGAGCTCCACAAAAAAGTCAAAAGAAAGGTCCTAGTTAAATAAAAAAATTACATTTCATTAGTAGCCACACAGAATACACATAATGACAATTAACATCTTTTCAAGTCTATCATTTTACCACATGTAGTGTAAAGTCATGTAGTGTTGTGAATGTACCTCTTTGAAGTTCAAGATATGACTATGTCAGTCTGAAAAACAATCTGGTCAGGTTTTATCTGATGTGGAGATCATATTATTGACCATCTCAACAAAGAAAACCAGAGCGCTCTCACAATCTCTCCAAACAACAACTTACTGAGAAATTACCACAAAAATACCAATTCCACAAACTGGTATACTTGTGATAATTAGCACATTTTGGGTAGGAATTTTGTGTTGGAGGGATTATGTGCTGGCCTTGTCAAAATACCCTTAATCCAGCTGTTTACAACTAACAATATTAGTGATGAAAATTTGGCTCTGCGGTATTTAAAAAAAACCTTAAAAAACAAAAATGCAGACATGTTGTGATTTAACATCAAAAGTACCATTTGGAATCATATTGTTTTGGTCCAGCAGTGACAGACTGAAATGTTATCACAACTCATTAATAAAACTTATATTCTATAAGAATAAGTAAATTAAAAACTAGTTTTTAGTGGATCTATCACCTCACTGTTTTTGTTCTAGTGCTGTAAGTGACGGCTAATTTCAGTAATTGACAGTCATTTTGATTCAGTTTAATCTGATGTTCACTTATAAAAGAGGAAAAAAACACAACTTGGTCTATGAACAATGTTGGCAAAGCATCAAGGCCCCTACTATAGTCAAACTTACATATTCTGACTCAACAATACTGTTTGTAATGTATTTTATGTATCTCAGGTATAAATTGCTCACAATTCATCACACATCTGTCCACATGTGCAACTTCTTCAACACATAAGGTAGAAAACTAACTGTATGTAGAGTGACCTGTCAGTAAATAATACGACACTGTACATTGTAAGTCTTCCAGTTTATAATTTGGGTTTTTCTTCTCTCAGAGGACTCATCTGTAAAGACATTTCAGTCTACAGTTAGTTAAACTGGTGTTCTGAAGTGGGCTGCACTGGTGAATGTGGGACAAAGTGGAGGAATGGTCCAGTGTTAGTGTATGTATGTATGTGTGTGTGTGTGTGTGTGTGTGTGTGTGTGTGTGTGTGTGTGTGTGTGTGTGTGTGTAGAGGTGTGTGTCCCTCCTATCCAGAATAGTAGTTGGTGGGGACGAAGGGCATCTTGCTGACGGTGGCGGGCACTGCTTTTTTCCGGACCTCAACCTGGATGGCTGTTCCATTCTTAGCAAATGCGGCGTCCACGTAACCCATGGCAACGTTCTTCTTCAGACAGGGAGAGGGGCAGCCGCTGGTCACCTCACCTGAATAAAACAGCAAAGAATAAGTCTTTCCAGGGTAATATCTAGCAGACAACCTTCAAACTCTCTTAAGATGCAGAATTAAACCTTTTTGGTGGAAATATTAAGTTGGTCCTATTCTGTGCTTGAGATCTACTTCTTCAGCAGCAGACTGACCTGTTGATCCTGTTGATTTTAACTTGCTTACACATTACATTTGGTCATTTAGTCACTAAATGCTGGGACTGACAATATGCTTGAAATCATAAGGATTATTTTCAAAACTAATATATATCATAATATGGCTCATGCATCCAAGATAATGTGAAAACCCATTGACATGGCAACATTATGTATGATGTCAAACTAAACTGAACATTTAATTAAATTCTATATTTTAAAGCCAAAGTGTACGGGATTAGAAAATGTCTGACTTTAGTGACCCCTAATGGTAGGTGTAGGTATGGTAATCATAAAAAGCAATGCATGTGCAGCACGAAGGCTTTAGACATAAAATATTTTTAGGTCAGTGGTGGTGCTTCAGGTTATTTTAGTTTGGCTTCTACATCTGCAGCTGCCTCAGTGTAAGTTATGAATACATTAAAACCATAAAAATATACAATACCAGTCAAAAGTTTGGACTGGTACTGTTTATATATATTTAGAGATTTTATAAAATAAAAAAATCCTTAATCTTAGGTTTATACTTCTTTTATGGAGAAACATCCTGTTAATTTCATTCACTTTTCCCCTAACATTGATCATTTTCTTGCCATGATGTTGCCATGTTGTTAATTAAAATACAACCACTGTGTTTGCTTGCTGACCTATGACCTTTCCGTCGGGGCTGAGTATGGGTGTGTGTTGTCTGACGGGGGGACCGGTGGACACCAGACCAACTCTCTTCCTGGCTGTTTTGGCTTTGATCTGAGGTATGATGATGTCAGCGCCAGGGAAATCCTTGGTCTGACGCCGACGCTTTCCTGCGTGTGAGAAAACAAAGCGATGGAGTTCATACACCAGGATTGTCAGAGCGAAGTGTACATTCAAGGCTAAACTACTCTGAGTGGACAGCTATGGGCTTGATGAATGAGTTTAGATAAAAGTGCAAGATATGAAGATTTAATTGTTTCAGAAACTAATAAAGCGTAGCTGATGAACTGAATCTGCTTGTGCTTCACCCCAACAAAGTCCTTATAAGAGAGATCTTCTCAAGGTTTGCACTTAGAACTATACAATGACTAATATGTAGCTGGTACTGAATTATCTACTATTCTTGTATATTTTTTTATTTGTCAGGTCCAAGTAATTCATACTAAAACATCACCTATGGTCCAGACTAAGGTGGCCTCCACAGGCGTGGTGGTCTCATCAATGTCGTTGCCATAGAGACAAAGCCCTGCCTCTAGCCGCAGACTGTCTCTGGACCCCAGACCGGCCAGTTTCACCTCGCTGTTACCCAGCAGCTTCTCCGTCAGCTCCACCACTCTGGACTGAGGTACAGAGATCTGGGACAGACACACAGACAGACTGTAGAGCTGAGTCTCCATCCAACTATGAACTGGAAACAGCAGATTTTAACTCATTAATGTTGAAATTAAAACACTCTATGGAAACAAGTGATGACAGTGTAAAGTCACTCTGTTTTTTTTAGATATTTGCTGAGGATGTTGAGGATGCTGATTTCATCACTTCAGCATTTAAAGATACACATGTGATCAAAAACTTATTTTTGCTAAATTCTACAAGTTTGTGGGGTAAAAACACAGAGTGAGTCAAGTGAGTCTCAGTACTGAAGGAAAGAGTAAAGGCAAGACAAATGTATGTGTATGAAAAAAATCCTGATAAAAGAGAAGCAAACTCCCACCAGCCAACCCACATTCATCCTGTTTTCTACAGAGGTCCAGCAGTGTGGGAAGTGAGAGAGTGAAAAAGGATAAATCCATGCAGTAAACCATCAATCTGGAATTAGTCAGCAGGTTCCTGACATTTTATTGAGAGTTTTTTTTTAGATTTTTTTATTGGCATATTTTGGTGCAGCAACTTCTACATTTCAGTAGATACAGGAAACCTCTCTCACATGTTTTGTTGCAGCCGACAGTGTAACATCACCTGTAGACTATAATATTCTCCTCTCACATCTCTGTGACTGTCACATCCCTTGACCACTCTTTGCTTTGCTTTTTAGCATCTAACTTCACGTCAAAGCATTCTCATTTTATTTCTGTCACAGTGCAGAGCTGCTCGGATGACACGTCGTTCACAGCTGTTTTCTAATTGTTTTGGCTCTCCTTCTACTGACGCTCCTAAATTTGTTATGTTTTTGTCTACTGATCTCAAAGATACACAGTGTGTTTACTCTTTGGGAACTTTTTGTAAATGAAACTCGCCAACAAACAGAGCAGAACCTTATATGGCAGTATTAGGGATGTGGATTATGCCAGTGATCACATCTCACGAAAACGAACCCACTCATGAACAGGTGGTGTTCATCAGGCTGAAACGAGCGATTTACGACAAGTTTGGGCAGTTTAGAGAGTTTGTTCCGACTTGAAACCTCACAGAAAAAAGTCAGAGAGTTTCAGGACAAAAATACAAAAATGTTCTTGCATGAGGCCCAATGTGTCAAATGTCAGGTTAACTATGAGATACAAGGTAACACTCAGCATCTTTAAACTTCTGTTTAATGTCATAGACATAAACAGATGAATCTTATGAATGACCAAAGGGACACAAAATGAGGAAACGATGTGATAACACTCTACAAACACTTAAATTGTTTGTCCACTATGTAAGTAAGCAATAATACACAACAATGTGTCCTGATATACATTACAAAGGCAAAGGTGAAGAAGTTCATCAAATTCTATATCAGGGCACCTCCTCATTGTTACACTCCATTTAAGATACCTGCCCACCAGTTAGACATTTGCATTTTCCATGGCTGCGGCCCAATTATTGTTATGACAGACACAATAACTGACATCTAGTTATCAGACACAAGTAATATATCAACATTATAAATCTTTGCTCAAGGTCAATGTAAAAAAAAAAAAAGCAAAAAAGTGGAGGAAGGAAGATAAAGAGAGAGAAATGATTACCTCCACTCCGTCCTCTCCGGTGTATCCACAGCGGGTGACCCTGCAGCCAGGAACACCAAACACAGTGGCCAGGGTGGAGGTCATGAAGGTCAGCTTACTAAGGTCCTCCTTCAGCCCCTCCTGGAGCACCCGAGACATGGACGGACCTGACAACACACAGCTGATTAATTATTCAATTACACTAAGAGTCCTATGTAGAGGAGCTCAAATAGACTATCAACAAAGGATTCAGTTACAAAAGAGATAAATAAAACTACAAAGAATCAGTGCAGGGAAGGAAGGAGGAATGGAAGAAGCACCACAGAATATTTTACCTTGCAGAGCAATCAGCGCTTCATCAAGGAACTCAATATCCACATCAAAACCTGCCGTTTTGCACTCTGCCAGTCTGGCCTACAGGCAAAACACACACACATACGTCAGACACTTTCTGTCAGTCTCACCTGTCTGTCTACACACACAGTCTGTCTTAATTCACCTTCATATTAGCAGAGTCCTTGTCGGCGCAGCCAGCGTTGGAGACGACGTAGAGGTAGCCCTGGTCCGTCTTTGTCACTATCAGGTCGTCAATAATCCCTCCTTTCTCATTGGTGAAGAGGGTCAACGTACCCTGAAGGGTGATGGAGCAGGGAGAGATGAGTGGAAGGTGAATTTATTTCTTATACTGGAACACTGTCCAGTTGGTCGAGTTGCTCCAACTCTGATGCTTCATGTAAGCATGTTACGTTACACTATGGTTCTGTTCACACCTGGCAATAAAATGTGTCTTAAGTGATGTCATTATAGGGCTCAATTTTTCCAATACACTAATAAGTGTATTTTCCAAAATGTTAAACTATTGCTTTAACACTAGATCACTTGACTATGTTGCTGCTCGTAGTGATGTACCCACAGCGAATTGTCACCAAACTCTGAAATTCCCCTCATCTCTACAAGGCTTTCTCTACCAGCACCTGTCAGGTGATTGTTTTGGTTTTTCCTGTCTGCAACTTTACTGTTTTGGCTCAGTCTCACCGCTCTCATCAGTGTCCATTTCAGACCCAACAGGGATCTGTTTTAGTAAAAGAAAACTCCTAAAATCCTGCTGTATGTTACCTGCCCAGCACCAATTGACAGACAGCAACTAACTTGTGAAGAAAATTGAGCATTTAGCAGCTAAAGAGCAAAATATTTCCCTCAGGAGTTTGTGGAAACCAAAATCAGAGCTAAAGGGGGAGAGAATATTGGACTTAAATTCCTCAGGTGGCATGAAACACAACTCTAAATGATTGAATTGTTTGCCAACAAGTTTGCTATATCAACTTAAAATGTTATCATGTCAGAACTGTGTTTTCAGCTTGTTTCTGCTGCCCCCAAGTGGCCAAAAATCAGTTAATGCAGGTTTAACTTGAAACAAAACTTCATCTCACCTGGTTGTCCTTGAGTTCTGCAATATCCGCAACCACTAGAGACTCCATGAACTTCACTCTGTCTTTGCCATGGACTTTGGTCTGATGGGTAAAAAAGCAAAAAAGATATAATCAAATATAGCAACAGCATTTTTTTTGGTTGGCTGGGTTGTGGATAAAGAAAAATGATCCCTGTCATTTGACAAAGTACTGTGTTACACTATGATGACGTGTGTCTATTTACATCATATACAAGTTTGTATGTATATTTCCTTACCTGTGTTAATGTGTGTATGTATCTGTTTGCATGTGTATGTTTATACTCGTCTCACCTGCAGCATGTGGCTGACATCGAAGATGGAGCAGTGCTCTCTGGTGTGCATGTGTGAGGCGATGTGACTGTCTTTGTACTGGACGGGCATACTCCAGCCCGCAAACTCCACCATCTTTCCCCCATGCTCCCTGTGGAAGTCAAACAGCGGAGTCCTCTTCAAGGCAGCCTGGGGGAAATGAAACACTATACTGAGTGTGGGGTTGGGCAATATATCAATATTATATCAATATCCTGATATGAGACTAGATATCATCTTAGACACTGGATATCGTAATGGCCTAATTGTTGTCTTTACCCGATTAGTCATTACATCCACATTACTGATGATTATTTATCAAAAATCTCATTGTGTAAATATTTTGTGAAAGCAGGTATTTGGTCAAAAATATTGTGATATTTGATTTTGTCCATATCACTCAGCCCTAAATGTACAAAATAATAGGAAGAACTAGAGTTGAACGGTCAATAACTTACTTTATTTTGCAATTTGAATAGTTATGAAGTGGTTGTTGATATATGCATCTTAAAAAGGTGCAAAAATTTGGATTTTTAAACATTCATTCATGTTAATATATGTAATAACAACAAATCAAAAACTGTTTCTAAAAAACTATTTTATAACAAGCAGATTTCCCCCCAAAATGTGATCAAATATTAACATAATACCACATTTCTGTTCATACAGCCCAGTTTATAGTCTGATTTGTCAAACAATTAAATGTCAGAACGACGGGTCTGTTGTGTTCATTCGGCCCTAACTTCTGACCTTTGAACTAGCCGGTGAGGGGGGTTTATCAGTGCAGCCGTAGTGCATTATGGGAACGAGTGTGTCTGTACTTTACATAAGACTCAATTGCTTTTTACAAAACTGTACAAGTCCAAAGTCAGCTGTTAATTTGAATGAACAGAGGAGAGGTGGGTGTTGTACCACTGTTGCACACACACACCCACACACTTCACGAACAGATTAGAGACACGTGGTTAGGACTTTACTCTTTTTACTCATTTTGCTTTGTGCAACACTAAAAGATAAATCCCAAAAATAAAACCTTTATCTTAGAAGCTTAATAATTTGCAGAAACGTTACATTTTGAGTCACGCTACTCATGCCTGCTATATTAGTGGTAAAAGTGAATGAAGATCTGAATGAATAAATCTCGTTAGCAGAGTGTGAGACAGCGGTACTGAAGAATCAGTCACTCGTGGTTTTAATAAAATCATCTTGTGCGGCTCAGTGAAGTGAGGCAGGCAGAGGGAGGGTGATGATGGTCTACTGGGACAGATGTACATTATGTCTGCATGAGCTGACTGCTGCTCTCACAGACTCTCATGTATTTTAACATGCTGTAACACTGATAGAGCCACTTATTTAATCTGAGGTTTTCTTGAGTGAAGTTCAAACATGAACAATTAATACACCATATAAAATAATACAAAGAACAGGCTATATATACATACATCTCTCTCTATATATATACAGTAATATCTTAGGAAAACAAACACCATTGAGTATGATAATATCAACACAGAGGGCCACATATATTCTTTTTTTTTAATATTCTGGTGATGACAGGTGAAAACTTCAAGGGTGAGGTGGTTGAAAAATGCAACACTTTGCTCTACAGGTAGTGTTTTCATCATCTTCCAGTCTGAAAACTGTGATTTAGCTGCTTAAACCAAACGTAACACAAAAGCACGCTGAGTAACTTGTAGAGGTGCAGCCTTTACTTCATGGTCTACTTACCTCTGCACTTGAAGCGTGTCTCTGCTGCTGCTGTTGCTGCTTCTTCCCCGCACATCCAGCACCAGCGACCCGCAGCAAACCGTCCCTGGAAGCCCGCAACCTGAGCCCCGAACCCCCGACCCCAACCAGCAACCGAGCCCACATCCTGCCACCTGAACCCCCGCTGAAGTCTCACACACACTCGGTGGTCCTGACGGGTAACACTTCCTCTGCGTTACTCAACTCTTTGGACTCCAAACTCTGGAATTTCTGCTCTCCTGGCAAAAACACATGAAGCGGCAGCGATTGGAGGAAGGAGCAAAGACTTGTGGGGGATGTAGTTGATTGGTCGGTTTGCCCTGCAGGAGTTCATTGTTGATGTAATGATTCATGCTTCATCATATCAAACACCTCAGATATTAAAGAAACAGGGGTTGATTTTAGGCATATTGTCCCAGCTCTGGAGTCATAATAGGCAATAAGGTATATTGGCTGATCACAGATTGTATTGATTATGCGTCTACAGAGAATCATAGGAAGCTGAACTCTCTTAATGAGGCTCCCACAATAATGACAGTTTATAGGTTGTCTATTGAAAGTATTATCATAGATTTTGTGCTCTGTGTGTTGGTTTTGTACTGCCAGTGTAATACAAAGGGATATTTTAAGTTTATTTAAGTCATGTGGCTTATGAAGGGTCAACCAGGAGAGTCTGGACCACATATTCCCAGATTAAGTACCAAATAATGGGACCATAAGTCTTAATTATCCATGTCACAGAAGTCCTTAATAGGACATTTAGCAACGTGGTGAATGCATTATAGTTTTATGTGATTGTTTTGAAAGGATGTGATATAACTGAAAGATGCAAAAACTTGGCAGACTGGCTCAGCTACGCTACACTCGACTGTTTGTTAGTGTTTTTCTCCCTTTATAGGCAGTGGCTCCCAGTGGGTCAACAGGGCAAAACAACTGGGAAATAACAAATTACCTTATTCAAAAATGAAGAGTGATAGGAAACATCATGGAGGGTGTTAAATTGTCTATCCCTTAGATCCTCATACACCATATTTATGAGTTTAAAAAATACTGTTACTTTAATTATTTGGAAAACAGCACATCTGATAGTGACTTCATGATGTACTGTGCATGCAGATCTTAATGCCAGCATCCATGTTTAATATTAAAGCACCAAGTGTCAGACCATAACTCTCATTAATGTGCGTTTTATGTTTTTCATTTGCAAACTTTAACTTAATAAATTGGAAATTACATGTGTGATTGTTGGATTTCGTCAGTTGCTCTTATTTTATTCACATTCTACAGAAATCCTCCAAACATTTAATCTCTTCTGTCCGTTATTCAGAAAAGGATTTTCCACTACCTGAGAGTTTAAGTGGTGTTTTTGGTCAGATATGACCACTTGACCACATTGATATTTGTGCCTGTGAGTACTTGTACCCCATCATGCCCTCGCCCCAGATCACTGAGTCATCCTTTGGTCTGAGAATCTAATAATAAACCCATGCCTCTACTGCTATTTTAGGCCTTGGGGGGCCTGCGGGGTTGGGCATGTACGTAAGCCTGTTTGGAGGGGGTAGTGGGCTTGAGAAGACTTGCTCTCTCTCCATGTTTCTTGCTCTCTCTACCTCTCTCACAGGGCAGCTGGGGTGGGCTAAATGGGAACACATATACAGTAGAAAAGGGTGGCACTGGGGTGTCCTACAGTTGTTCAGTGACACACACACACACACACACACACGCACACACACAAGGATCCGGAGGTTCCCTTTTGTTTTCATACATCACGGATTTTACTGGAATCATTTATTCATTCTTGGGATTTACTTTGAGTTCGGTTGGATTACCTTTGTCACTGGATGGTTCCTGGATAACTTGTGTGGACATTTAATATGACTTTTTGCTGCTCCCGTGGGTGCAGACACATGTTTTGGCAACTGGTCGTCTGTGTGTGAGTAGACCGGGTGAACAAGAAGAGTGACTGACAAGAACAAACAAGCAGACGCACAGATACGAATCAACACAGCTCTTGTTAATGGTGATAGAGGGTAAGTTGGCCTCAGTGTGGTCTGTTAATCAGGTAGACAAGTTAATCATCCATTCATTCATTCAGTTAGTCAGTCAGTCATTAGATAAAAGTCTGTTGTGTCCTTTGGCCCCTTATTCAAATTTCAGCAGCATTGTGCCTTTACGGGTTTCACAACCAGCCCTAAGTATAGCCCTAATGAATCATCTATTTATATGACCTGTTTGTTTTGTCTTCAGATAGAAACCCTGTTGATCTGTTTTCTAGCCCTCTAAAATGATACATCCTTACACGTCGACCTATTTTAATATCTACTAAATCCTTCCCTGTTTTTCTATCATCTCTTCCGCTTTCTGAGGCAACACATATGTCTTCATCACTATCATTTACTTACTTGATATTTGAGATTTAGATTGAAACTAAGATCCAACAGAACTAGCTAATACAGCTGCAGTGTAAAAGCCAATGCCATATCGATATTATTTACTAATGTGAGGCAGGCGAATGACCACAGGCGCATACCTCTGTATTTACTGCCACAGTATTATATGTATTACTTTACCATAAAGTGATTTTCACAGGTCTGACTGTGCACTATCAACACATCATGAAAAGCTACCAGCTCTTGATAAATCAACTCCCTCAATCTTTCCCTTTACTTTGCATCTCCACCTTGGAGTGGCTACAAATGCAAATGAAAACTAATGTTATTAACATTATATAAGAGATACACTCATGTTATTATGGATTGCTGACCTTCTAGTCATAAACTTGCCAATCATATTTAGTCATGTGGATTATTCAGAGCCCAATTCCATCTTGTTGAGAAACTAATTGTGGCTGTAAATATGCCTTTTTCACAGCAGACATTTTGACTTGTCATAGCAGGAAAAGCACAGGTGTGACTAATAACCTTAACAATGGCTCCGTTGTACTCAAGTGTCCCAGTAAGCCACGGCAGTGTGACAGTGAGCCAGCATGTACAATACCAGGACCCTGAAACTGAAGCATCATTAATTTCATTATCTACACCTGTGCTTTTCATTATGTGACATGTCAAAATGTCTGCTGTGAAAAAGGTTTATTTTTTGTACATCCATTCATAGTACATTGCCTTTCATGGTATCCGTTCAATCACAGACCAGCCTGGTTGCCTGGCACAGCTTCAGGGAGATTATACACCTTCCAGATATGTTCACTGGAAAAGAGATGTTGAGTAGATATAGTAGTGCCATCTTACACCATCTGACTGTCTCTACATCTGGTCATCCTGAATTTTCTCCCAAGATAAGGCGAGATGTCGAGGCCTCCTTCCCAGGCCAGCCCTCAATCCTACAGGGTCAGTGAAAGAGATCTCACTGAGATAGAGCTCCATTCTGTAGACTCCATCAATGACCTCCACCGGACACACCCTGAACACAGCCACAAAGGTACAAACACACACACACACCACACACAGCCACAAAGGTACACTCACACTCACACACACACCCTGAACACAGCCACAAAGGTACACACATACACACACCGAACACAGCCACAAAAGTACACGCATACACGCACCAAACGCAGCCACACAGGTAAACACACATACACTAGGCAGAGAGCCCTGTATTTGTATTTGTATCTGTATTTGTTGAGGCAGCAAAATTATTTGTATTTGTATTTGAATAAAAGTGGAAAAAGGCTTAAAAATCCTGTTTTGTTTTCATTATGCTTTTAATCTTAGAAAATTAAAGTGTTACAATAAGTGTTCATGAATAAATTACCTTAAGAAGGAGGTCCCCACACCTGGTCTTGAACTGGAGTCTCCCAGATCATAGACGACTGCACTGACTACTGAGCTAAAACTCCACTCATCACCTCATCACAGACAGACCTCTACCTATTTATACACCCATGACACAGAGACAGCACACAATATAACGTGTAGGGAAGAACTTCAAAGGCGCTTGTTGCTTTACAGTTTCATTTATTGCCTATTTTTTACAACTTAACTTTGTGGAAAGGAGAGGGGGAACAACAGGTTATGGAGAGTCCCTTGGGAGCACTTTGTGTGTGTCAGTAGCTCAGCTTTATCTCTGGGGAACACCCCCAACTCCAGGAGTGATGTCCAAATAAGGAAATGTGCGTCATGTAGCAGGTGGATGTGAATCCCCTCATTGAGACCTGCTGATAGACGTAACAGTGGAGCAGACAGACTGAGATAGCGATGTAACCGATCTGTGTGCTGGTATTTGATATGGTTTTTTATTTCTTCCCAAAAACAAATAATTTTTTAAATATTTGTATGAAACAAATAGCCGTTAAAAACCCACTATTTGTGCTTTGCCGAATAACATATTTGTATTTGGGCACACCCTTAACATACACACACCTCAAACAGAGACACAAAGGTACACACTGACACTGACTGACCTCTCGGTATATGATTTCAGGCATGAGGCCTCCTCGCCCGGCTTACACACCCTCCCCAAATGGAAACCTTTACACATGTGACATGACAGCTGTCAATCAAAGAGGGCATCCAGTCAGCGGCAAATGGCAGAGCCGTCTGCAGGATATGTTGACACCGAGTTCATCACGTGCCTACGCCATGGGCTGCGCTATCATCACTTTGCTTCTGCTAACAGTCTTACTCATCTTCTACTTTTTAGGTGAGATATCAATTTGATTTTATTTGTTCCACCTGATAATTCCCAGTCATTTTGTCTTTCTTGCCCAATTTTCCCCAGCTTTATTCGCATTTGTCATCTTATTGGCAATTATCCACGATAATTTCCACTTCAAGCTGTATGATGTAATCATAAGACTTTTTCAAATATCTGAATCTTGCAGTATTTGGCTTTGTGTAACCCAGGATGGACAAATTGACAGTATTCCTTTATGTCTGTTGCTCCTCCAGTCCAGCAGGGCGGTGCACTGCGGATGCTGACCGACGCAGTAAGAGAGAAAGAGGCCGCAGCCACAGAGCTGTCACTGCTGATCCAAGAACTGCAGACACTGAGACACAACCTGACAGCCATGAGAGGAGCGACATGAGGAAGGAGGCACAGAAAACGAAATATGCACGCAGATACACTTTAAATACTGGACATGAGAAGGTTTAAAGTGCAGAAAAGTGTGTTTTATGGTGGATTTTTCCTTTAAGATGAAAATTGTTTGTGTATGTGAATGTCAATTGAACCATGTAACAAAAGAGATGGGAGGTTTCTGAAAATGTTTTCCCTCTCCTCCGCCCCGGTAACAAGGAGAAAGACTTTTGAATGAGCTCACATATTGTTGTTGTTTTGTGTTGGTGCTGTTATTAAAAGCAGTGTGACTGGTCGAATTAAATGAATTATTATACTATTGTATTCTCAAAGCATTACACTGCATAATACACATTTAATGTTTTTAGCAAAAAACATTATTATTGCACAAAATATTAACTGACTAAAAGTTAATATAAGTCTCTGCAAGGTAAAATGTTGCCATTCTGTCATACAAAGTGTGTTCAAATGAGACAATATCTTTAAAAATGGAAAGGCTGTTTACTTTTCATGTTGTTATTTTGTGTGAGGAAGTGTAAGTGTCATTTATTTAACATTGTGCGTAACAGAAAAAGTAGCATGTGGAACAACAGCCAGTAAAAATAAGTTTGGCTGATATAAAGTCAGCTAACCGACTCTGATCTCAAATCATTAAATGCAATAACATAAACAAGACAGTTTTCCAATGATGTATTTGTTGGCCTGTTTTTGTATTCTTGTGTTTAAAAACAAAACAAAAAAAAGGTTACGTAAGCAAAAGTTGAAGAATTTATCTCCCAATATTAGCATTAGATAACAAATTATATAATGATTTTCAAAACATTTCAATGGTTCGTGAACTGTGTGTAATTATGTCATAATCTTTACATAAGACTCATCATTTTGTTTTTACTCATTTCTTAAAAGAAGCAAATATGTTTGATTAGATTTGATGTTCACCCAGATTTTACGTCCCTAGGCCAGCCGTTCAAATTTATTTTGTTTCCTGCTGCAAAAAGATTTTATTCACTGTCGTTCAAGATCTTCTTCTGATGAATGCAGCTCAGAAAATGTAAAAAGTAACAGTAAGTAGAGAGAAAGAAATTAAGAAATGTAAATGAGTTGCTGCCGCTGAGTGCTGGAGTTTCAATCAATTCAATCAATTTTTATTTATATAGCGCCATATCACAACAAAAGTCATCTCAAGGCACTTTTCACATAGAGCAGGTCAAGACCGTACTCTTTGTCAAAGTAATAAAATAATTAAAATCAATGAATAGTTTAACCAAGAAGTTTCTCATATAATTTAAATCAAAATTTAAAATTTAACGAGAAAAAATTGATCTGAATTTCAGCCAAAGATCTGAGCAGCGGCTGACGGCATCTTAACAGAGAGGTTTGGGTTACACATCTCTCTCTCTGTTCTCGTTGTTGGTCTTCTCCTGACACTCCGGTCCGGTCCAGCCCGGGTAGCACTGACACAGGAAGTGGTCCTGAAAAGCTTTGTCACTGGAGGAGTCAGGGAGGAAGTTGACGTCATTAGGATTGGAAGTGATAGCTGAAGGTGAAGAGAGCATGTGACCGGAGCTGGGGTCTCGCCTGGCACAGCGCCCGTTGCCACGGCAACGCATGATGCAACAACGCTGGGTGTCGGACCTCAGTGCCCAGACGAAGGGACCCAAGACGGTGCGAATGTAGTCTCTGAGAAGGCTGCACTGATGCTGGCGAGAGAAAGAGAGGGTTACACACACACACACACACACACACAAATAACCTTCTCATACACAACATACCTTGGATTTGGCAAATTTCATATCTCCCCATAACACCACTCCAGCAGCTCCCAGTGACGCACTCTCTCCCAATGTGTGCATCAGGTCTGTCTGCACACACACACACACACACACTATGTTAAGTTGCTAATAATGTGGTCTGTGTTTGTATGTGTTTATGAGCAGCTTTACATCCTACCTTATTAAGAAAGTTGAGAGAGTGTGTGAATGCTAGCCTAGCGTAGGGAAGGACAGGTGTGGTGTGGTTGCCACGGCGCCAAAGAGATGCAACCCTCAAAGCCTCCAGCAGCCTGTGTCTGAGTGCAGAAGACAGAAATGTCCATCAGTAATGACCTGCCTGCTCAAAATTTAGCTCAACTGGAGATGATTAAGAGATAAATAAAGTTGGATTTCAAAGACGTCCACGTAAGATGTTTTTACGACTGAGGTAGCTTGATGTGAGTGAACATATCTTCATGTTTCTTACCTGACCATCAGAGCTGCGTCCATGGATCCTGCTAGCCGCTGTGGCAGGTATATGCTGGGATAGAGAGCAGTGGACTGACTCCAGAGCCAGGACAGACGATTATTCTGCTCTCTGGTCCCCTTGTGGCAACGACCTGTGTAGCTTTTATCTGATCATACACATAAAACAAGAACAACACAGATCAGTTTTTTATCATCAGTAATACCTGACTTTAAGATTAAATAGCTAGTTAAGTTTTTGTACTTTTTAATGACAGTTAATCAGTGATTTATAACAAAGTACTTGCATCATCTCATTACAGCAATGTTGAAAGAATTATATAATCTGCCTAAAAACCTTTCTGGGTCAAAAAAGAAATCTGTACATACAGTTAAAGTTAGTCCTACCTGTCTTTCTCTTATTCTTATTGGCGCAGACTGGAAAACCATAAAACCCCCAAAGTCCCTGAGGACGATCTCTGACCATTGCCCGCATCGTCTCCTCCATGAACCTCCGCGCGCTCTCCTCAAACCTCTGCCTCGCCAATAACGTCACGGCCTTGTCTGACAAATCCGGACTCTCCTGTCTCACCAGCAGCTTGGACAGTCTTCTGTACTCCATCTTGGTTCCGAAGTTTCTCTCCCACACTGGCCGCCACTCTTCCCAGTCGATGACAGCTAAACCGGCGAAGTCTGGCAGCAGCATACCTGATATCTGTGTCTCTGCAAGGGAAAGGTGAGCGGCGAGGTCACTGAGCTGCGGGATTCCACCGTTCACCTTGTTGCCGTCTCGGGAGAGGTACGGGTATTTCCCCAGGTGGTCCCGGTAGAAGATAGTCATTTTCTGAAAGGTTTGAACATTTATCCACGTGAGAAATATCACCATACTTTTTTTAAGCCACTTTTAGCTTGTTGTTTTGTTTTTACAGCACATTTACTCAAATCTAGCAGCGCAAGAGACAAATATTTTTCCCTGGAGTTGATGGAGACCAAACCAAAGGTCAAAGTGATTATTTGACTTACATTTGTCATGTGGACAGAAAGAAAACTCCAAATGAATGTCAACACATTAGCCATAACAACTTTATAAGGCAAAAATATGTCCCCTCTGCAACCCAAATGACCAGAAAATTAATCAGCGCAGCTTTATAGGAATGTTGGAACAATGATTGTCAAAACTGAATAGAGTGTCTCAAGTGAAATTCAAGATTTTTAATTATGAACCTCAAAATATATTAGCATGAAAATGGTCCCATTTAAGGGCACCGGCACAACGTTCTGGCAGTTTTAGACCTGAGACCTCCTAAATCCATGATCAATTTTCTAAAAGTTTACTGGAAATGTATTTCATATTTGCCTACATATATTATTTTAATCCTTAGCACAGTGAATCTATGTCCATGATGATCAGTGAGGTATTAATCCCATTGATAATACTGTACTGAGATCAATCACCTGTCCCTGGAAGCTCTGCTGTCGGTTCGCCACTATATCGAAATCTCTCAGGTCCAGGTTGACGTTGTATCGTTCCAGACAGTGCGACGTGGGCATGTTCCACACCACAACAAAAGGCCGGTCCTGCAGGACTGGACCTGCTGCGGCCACGGCAGGCAGGGTGTATCCACGGGTGGAGGTTTGTGACAAGGAGGTGCAAGGGAGGGGAGAGAGGAAGAGGAGGAAGACGGAGGGGAGAGGGAGGTGAGACAGCACCATGGCTGCTCATCCACTGACGTGTCCTTCCTGACAGGAGAGAGAAACAGGCCGGTGAGATTTATTCACAAGGAACTTTCCTGCAACTACTGTAAGAAATTCAACACACACAGTTACAACAATTAAAAAAGCCATTAATTAGTTGTTTGGACACTGAGGTCATTTTAACACCTTCTAAGCTTTTATTTGATGATTTATCTCCAGACAAGTAATAAAATGGTAAAATAAACACAAATCAACCAAATATTTCAATAAATTCTCTTTATTTCCATAATTTTTCATCATTGAAACAACAAGATATAAGATTTTCATCAGTTTAATCAACATTAACAGATCTTTAAAACATGAATAAGGCTTCAGTTCATAAAGGCACATTATCACAATGTCACATAACTCAAAAATAGCAGCAGATAATGACTAGATTTACAGTACATATACAGTAATTCACCTGTTGGCTTGTTTGGTGGAGCCAAACTCATGTTTTCAAAATTCCCTTTGCAGAGAGCAAAACGTTGGTGGGTATTCTTTGATTATTGATTGATTATTGATTGATCATTTGTGATATTTTCTAATTTACCTGTTTGCTTACTTGGGTTCCAAAATAAATTTTGTGTTTTTTTTTTGTCTCCTCCCAGTGAAACTTACTAAACCAATGATTGATTTCTTTCACTTGAGCTCCAGTTTATGCAGCAAAGAGATCAAACCCCTATAAATTCAAACCTGTGACATCCTTGTCACAATCCCACCTTGAACCATTCACAATTGCTTAAGTATTGTAAACATGTAGAATCTAAATCACTTCTTTGGAAGTGAAAAAAAAAGTTGAATGTACCCAAATTGCCTTTTATCATAATCCAAGCAGCAGATAATCTGACAATTAACCGTCTTCTTCATTTCAAAAATATCAGATAAAATGCCAGATTATGAAAATAAAAGGTTGTAAAATATAACATCGTAATTTTCATTAAAACCATCTGCCGAAGTCAAATCTCAAACAAAGTTCATTAATAAATACTGAGGTTTTAAACAATGAGCTGAGTTTGAGAGCTGTATGATATCTCTAGTTGTACACTGGTGGATTGTGTTTCTATATTTGTGTCTTCATGCATGAACCTGTGATCACTTACTGTGTGTCAGTAAAAGATATAAGCCTTCAGACTGTGCATGAGTGTGTTTAAATGTATGAATGAATGAATGTGTAAATGCAAACTTCTTTTCTGTGTTTCTTTGGTTTATTAACACATTTCTGTCTCTGAAGTCGTTCCTTCGTTACACCGTATCTCTGAGAGACCGATAATGATGTGTGTGTTTGTATGTTTGCATTCCTGTTAGTGTCTGAGTGTGTGTTCTTCAGATGTCTTTGTGCATCCAATAGATGGCTACTCCCTTGGCGTCTCTGTAGGGAGTTTCAGTGAGAGTCTGAACCACCGGCTGCCCTGCAGACTGAGGAGGAGGAGGAGGACGAGGGATGGAAGGAGGAGGTGGAGGGATGGATGAAGGAGGAGGAGGAGAAGGAGGGATGGATGAAGGAGGAGGAGGAGGAGGAGGAGGGATAGAGGTAGGAGGTGGAGGGATGGATGAAGGAGGAGGAGGAGGAGGAGGAGGAGGAGGAGGAGGAGGAGGAGGAATAGAAGGAAGCGGAGGTGGTGGTGGAGGAGGTAAACTAGTAGGTGGAGGTGACCCTACAACACAAGCCCCTCCTGAGTCTCTGTTCCCTTTATGTACTTGAGCATCTGTCTCTGTTCGTGTTTGTTTCTGGGCGTCTTCACTCGGCATTCTGGAGAACCTCAGAAGCATCTCCATGGGAACGAACGCTGTCATGGAGCCTGCGTTCTGCACCGGCGTCGACAGCACGTAGCCGATGTGGGCGTAGAAGTGCTGCTTATCGTGGGTGGTCAGGCACAAGCGCTTGAAGCCTCGGCTTTTGGCGTAGCGTTCAGTCTCCTCCATCAGAGTCCGGCCGTAGCCCTTCCCCCGCTCTGCCTTGGACACAACCACCGACTCGACAAACAGGCTGCCGCTGTGACCTACGACCCGGGACAGCCGGACGTGCCCGAGCAGCCGCTCTGTCTCTCTGTGGCCCTGCAGGAGAACCAGGCAGACGGGGAACTCCGCGCATGACTTCTGCAGGGAGTGAACGCGGGCTGCCTGGCTCCTCTGCCACTCGGAGTTGACCAGGTCTGCGCAGGGAACCAGCAGGTCGGGACGGCGGTGGATCGGAACCACACGGATCTTCTCTGGCTGTTCAGAGTCTGTGTGTAGCTTCTCTGTCACTTCTCCGTCCACCGTTAAGATCTCACAGACTCTCTCAGCGTGTTGTGTCTGACAGTCTGATGTTGAGATGGGACGCAGATCAGCGTTCAGTCCGTCTCCCGTCTCCTCTTTGGATGTTATGGGTTCAGACCTGTGGTGATCAGGGTTTAACTCAAATCAGTCCTATGGCTCAGAGTAAGGTGTTAGAAGTGTTAGAAAATGTCTTCAGCATGCAGTTCCTCAATTCTGTGTTTAGTCTTATTACATAACACAGCACGTAGTTTGAGCAAACAGGTCTAAGTGATCAAAGATGCACTCAAAGTACGATGTACGGTGGCCCTGAGGGGCAAAACACAACAAAAAAAATTTCATATTACGGCTTTGTTGTTATTTTGTAAAATGTTGTGTTTGTGTGTTTTTTGAATTGTTGCTGTGTATTCTGATTTGTTATATGTTTTCTAAAGTGATATTGAGTTTTTGGTTTTTGTTGTTGTGTCTCGCACCTCAGTGCCACCGTACAGACGAGATATTCTCAATCAAATCTAACGGTAACCAGATAAACGAGACTCTCGTTCTCTCTACAGCAGAATACACACTTGGATCAGATGTTGAATCTTTCTGATAGTTCCTACTGTAAGCTCAGCACCGCTGTAAGAGGAGACACATGCAGGAGGATAAAACTAGAGTGTTGATCTCCTCCTAATCTACACTTCACATTTTCACTGTAACCTTTACTGTCTCCCTCTCCTGTTTCTAAGTAGACTGATGGGAGTTATGCACCTTGCTCAAGGACACTTTTGGTGAACACAGAGTCAATCATGTTCATGTAGTTCCAGTGTGACTATCAAGCGACCTTCTAGTCACGGCTTTCTGAGGACTTCCTGTATGACTTTCTTATCAATTATTTGGCAAGTGAATGGATAAGTACTTTAAAAACACATTACCCTTGTGTGTTTCAGATGTCAACTATTATCACACTCGTATTTCCCAGATCCTGTTTTGGTGCGCCGGATGATTGTTATATCATGTTTATTAATGTAACTTTGTGAGACCTATTTTTACTATTTTGTCATTTTGGCCAGATCTCCCCAGTAAAAGAGATAATGTATCTCAACAGACTTCCTGGTTAAATAAAACGATGTGCGTGTGTGTGACAGTGTGTGTGTGTGTGTGCATGTGCTGATTCATTAATGTGCACCTACAGCGTCTCTTTACAGTTAACTGGTGTTGTTTCTAGGAACTTTCAGATGAAAAATGACCTGTGAAGACACCCATCTAATACATGAGCAGTGAGTCTGAAATATTGGTAGACTTCAAACTTTTAAATAATCCTTTAAAGTGATCTTAACTGAAGAAACCATGTATTTAGTCCATTTGGTTGATTTACAACATTTACATTGACATAGTTTAAGTACAACCTGATGTCTCCAACAGATCTTTGTAGAGTTACTGTGGCGTCTTGTACTGTTGTATAATGCTCTTCGTGGCATCAGTCTGAATGGGGAAGCTTTAGCTCCTTAACACATCTTACCACACAATTTCTAAACAAGGCTGAGCTGCAATGAAGTGAAGATATATTTCACATGCAATACAAGTATACTGGTTTCTGTCTCTGCGTGTTGGTTTAGAATTTCTTCCTATTTTAACAGTTTTAGTACATGAAAACATTCCTCATAAGTGTAAAATCTGAAGGATTCAAGCAGCAGCTTCATATTCTCCTGTCACATCATATTATTAGACCATAATGTCAAATGTTGGCGATTTTAAACTCAGAGTGAGTCAACAGATGGTTGAAGATAGCCGTGTTTGTGTGACAGCTGATGCTATCGTACATTTCTAAGGCCAATAACACTGTTGCGAGGATGATTTTCAGTTCACATGCTCTTTACTAGACTTTAAAATGATCTTTAAAGAGGCAGAAATACAGAGTTAATTTAAAAAGCTGTCAACACTGAGGAGTGGCTGACTGTTTTCACAGCGCCCGATCGTGTTTATGAAGAAACGATGCAAATATGAAATATTTTTTTCAAAGATTTGCAGTGACCCAAAGTGTCTGCAATTAATATCATTATTATTATTATTAAGATATATTTTTAAAAATGTATAAAAAACTAACTCACCGTGAGAGAAAAGCTGAAGGCAAACACCTGACTCTCAAACAGCTAAGAACTGACTAAACGCAATTTTACACAAGAAGAAGAAGAAGAAGAAGAAGAAAAGGGATGTTTGAAAGATGAAACAGGAAACTTGCAGTGAGCTGATAATTACACAGACAATGAATAAGATGACAGCACGTGCTGCTTTTCTTAAAGAAGATGACCACAGTTATGTGGCACTTCAGACACAGGATATTGGTTACATCTAAATTTGGCCTTAAAAGCAGGAAATAACACCTTTTTTTAAAAATAGCATGTAGGGCATTTATTATATGCTGTATTGCAAAGAAATATTGGTAAAGATCAATATTTTGAGATCCTCGTTCTCTAAAATTGAGTGTTCAGTCAGCCATGAGGCAGTTACTCCCTCACATTGTTCTGAGACCAGCAAGAAAAAATACTTTTGCAAATAAAAATGTCACTTTTTTTTAACATCATTCAGCAGATTGCAAAATTTTATTCAATATTGTGGTGTTTTCAAAGTTAATATATGTCTTGTTTGGGTCTTTCCTCCTCTGCTGGCCTTGTTGTGCAAACATTTAGCTTCACAGTTACTTTTACAGGATTTTATGGTTTAAATGTGGTATTTTCAACGATCCATTACATATTTTTAAGCTTTTCTGATTAAAAAACAAACAATAAACATAGAATCAAAGGTTTAATAGTCACTGTGAATGTGACATTGATTACTTGAAGACAGTTTTGCACGCAGCTTTTTGTTTTGTATATATGTGAGTGACGTGATCCAGTCAATTAATATAAGAAGAATGTGTATTTAAACATCAATCATGACACATCCTCCAAACAATTACTTTACAGTTTATTTAATATCACCTTGAGTAAATAATCATGCACTTTTTATTTATACGTTGGTTTACTGTATAATCCTTCAACATGTCCGGAGGCCCCACACTAAAAGCAGGGCATCCAAACATTAGTTAAGACTCGAACTTCTAATCAGAGGCGCCTCATGGACGCGGGTTTCCGTGGACCATGGACCCCCGGCTGCGGATCGCTGCTTGACGCCACACCATACTATGGGGCGGCGCACGAGAGCACAAAAAAAAAAAAAAAAACGAGAGGAAAAAAACTTTTCAATTAAAAAAAAAATCGTACTTAGATGACACTCTAACGAGGCGAAGATAATAGATGTTTTTCACCATTATTTTCAATTTATGGGCTCAAATTGTACGTCTGCGCGTGAAACACGTCACAAAGATTGAACATACAAGAGAGTTATCCCCTTCCGCTCCGCCTTTCGCTTAAAGATACTTTAAAGTCCATGACACAAACGGAGCCTTTACACTTTACAGTTGTATGAACTGAGGATCTTGGAGATTGATTAATTAAAATAAAGCAAATTTCTAGCTTCAGACCTCTCCGATATATTGTTTGGGCATGCTAGTCCACTTAGGTAAACCTAATTGTAGATATTATTTTAACACCTACGTAACATGCAGTAAACAGCACTGTGACTCAACACTCATGAAATTTTGATAATGCTAAAGAAATCATTTTATTCCGTTACATATCAGGAAGCCCCGCACTAGAGGCAGGGCATCCAAAAATTACAGGAAAACCTGAGGCTTCCTGGCTATTGCTTGCTTATGTTGTTGTTGTTATGATTGTTGATCTGGCCGCCATAAGGACATCCTGTTGAAAAACGCATTAGATAACTCCGTTAAGCGTGAGCACCGGATCCTATTCTCTGCCTTACCCTCCTCTACTACGGTTCGTGGATACTCGTTTAGCATGACACCATTCAAATTAATATGTACATCAGATATATTACGCGTTTACACTGTGCAGTAATCCCACCACTAAGATTTAGGAGAGCTATGAGTATAAACAGTTTAGCAGATACATGTACACGGTGCATTATGGGAATATGGCAACCAAAACCACACCTCTACTTTTAGAATAAGGTTATGTTGTTTAGAAACTGCAAATATATGTATTTTTGTTTAAAAAACGATGTAATTAGATAACACTTAAACGAGGCGGGGATATTAGGTGTTTTCATTGTTATTTTTTTCCATGTATGGGCTCAAATCGCGTTAAACACGTGACAAAGATTAAATGTACAAGAGAGTTATCCCCCTCCGCTCCATGTCCACAAACCATCACACAAACGGAGCCTGAACACTTTATAGCTTAATGAACTGAGGATCTTGAGGACTTGGTTATATATAGTAGCTATTCTAAGTTTCTAACTCCCTGCCTCTCCGATATATTGTTTGGACATACATGTCATTTCTTTATACGCTAAAAGTACACGCTAATGTGCAAGCTATAAAATAAAATAGTTACCGATTCATTTCTTTGAACATCTCAGAAAGCCCCGCAATAAAGCAGGGCATCAAAAAATTGGGTGAAACTCTTATTGTTCCTCTCCACGGAAATCTTTAGTAAAAGGCGAAAGATTTATACGATCTGAAGAGAAACAAGAGTGTACTGACTGAAAAATAACTAAGTGCCGGTAGCCATTCTCCGCCTTACGCTCCTCTGTTACGGTTCGTGGGAACTCGTTTTAACATGACACACTTTCAATCAATACGTACATGAGTATATATTGAATATTGAGTGTTTGCACTGTGCAATAATCCTACACAAATGTTTTGTAGAGCTGTAAATGTAAATAGTTCTGCAAATACCGTAATTGCAACATGTACACAATGCATCATGGGAACATGGCGACCAAAGCCACGCCTCTACTTTTAGAATAACGTTATACTGTTTTGGAAATTGAAAAAACTATGTATTTTCGATTTTAAAAAAATATTTATAATTGGATGACACTTAAATGAAGCGAGGATATTAGATGTTTTCACCGTTAATTTTCAATTATAGGCTAAAATCATAACGCATGCGCATTAAATACTCCAAAGATTAAATGAACAAGAGAATTGTCCCCTTCCTCCCACCCTGTGGCGCAATATACTTTCAAGACAGTATATTTTTTTACTGAGCCGTAAGCAAATCTAATTTCCTTCAAGGAGACATGTTGTACTTTTCTTTCAAGGCGGCGACAGCATCTACTGCAATTAAAACATTTCATTCAGAAACAGCAAGGTTTTGTAGTCGTATCAATTCCGCACTTGCGCAGTACGACACATTTACTTGCAGGTATTCGTGTAAATAAATCATCCTAAATTTATTGTCTGTGTACGAAAACACACAGCTATCTCATCCATATTCAATCTTAGACGGAACCGTTGAGTATTTTTTGCCTAATTTTATTTTATGTGCACATATATATATGTCTACAGACGGAAGCTCTTTTATCACTCTTTCTCTAGAACCAACAAATCCTTTCTCTCTATCTGTTAACTTAATCTTGTAGGCATAATAAATAAAGCAAGTATAGCTTTTGAGTAAGCAAACAAACTATTGATTAGCAAGGCAGTGACATAATGGCACTGTACTTTTATATAAAAAAAAAAGTGAGGAAGACAAAGCCACACATCTCCAGTCAACTGTAATATACCGAAATAAACAGATCTTGTAGCCTCAAACATGGGATTTAAGTTTCTCTGGAGCTTGTTGCACTTTTCACACTAACAAACCCGTAGCGGCAAGTAGATGTATGCGCTACTATCGACTGTTGTGACATCAAAACGTCTTCTTATTTGTAGTTTGTAACTTGTATTCACGACGAAAAGACGCCCAACTCTCCCCTATGACATGTTACGACTGCTTCAGTAGGTAAAACCAGCAGATAATCGTCAATATCCACTTTGTAAAACCACATTTGCCCTCCTCCCTTTTTGGCTTCCATGTAAGGTAAAACTACACAAGTGACAGGAGTCCACACGGCATGCTAGCTAGCTCATTTGCTTATTTTCAGCAATAAAAGTGGACACGCCGCGGTGACATTAGTAGACACGCTCAAATCAACTAGGTTCACTTTTCATTACCGGACACAATTGTACATTTTCGGTTGTTTCCACCTCACTGTAACGTTACCTACATCTTTTTAATCTGGCGGTCGGTCGCCGGTGAAGTCCTCCGAGAGCTTGTGTGGACGCCTGACAGCTGATCTGAGGTCGGCTTCAGTTCCCCCACCAGCTAATCACAGCGGTGGATACCAGCTGATAACTGATCCACGGTCAGTTTACAACCGTAAATACGGTTTTATGATTAACGGAGCATGTTGAGCTGCTGATCGTCTCACTGGTGTGTGAGGGCATGACTGCCACCCTGCGGATGGGAGTGATATTAAAATAAAAGATAGATAAAAGATAAAATAAAGATACCGACCTATTGGTACCATAGATTGTATATAAATCAACATATATTAATATAACACATATAATATTATGACAACATATAAAACATCTTTATATACAGTCTATAGTTTATATTGGACAACACATCACAAAACTCTGGTGGACAGACTATGTGTATTGAGGTGAAATGTTATCTATTTACAAAATATAATCTGCATTGCTCATGTGACTCATCTTTGTAGCTGTGTAAAAACAGTTATCTACAGTTACTGTCTATGAAACTGTATATTATGTGTTTAACACAATGTGTATTTACTGCAGGGCTGTTGTATTACTAGGTAAGGTGTTTATTTTGTCCATCCCTGTGCATGGCTGAATCATCATAAAAAATAAAAAAAAAACTGTTTTACCACATTCAATACTGGGCACTGAAGGTCTAGCAGAGTTTGAGTAGAAATTTAATAAAGAGGCAAGACTTTTAACAAAATGTTTGCTTTATTTTTTTTCAGTTTTTTTTATCCAGGACAACTCATTCAAGGATAATCAAGGAGAAATAAGCACTAATGTTTTTTATTAGAATTTTTTTTTCTGTTTTTACATTTTGTCAGAGATGAATGGTGAATTTTTATCAGAATTGGTCAAAGTAAAACAAAAAATAATAAATGAATATATAATAACAATACATTAATAATTAATTCAATACAATGAAGTGTGGCGTCAATGATAGAATAACAATGGCCCAGAAATGTAGGGTTGTTATCGTTTTCACCGCTTCTTCTGTGGTACTGCAATAATCACCAGCACTAACTCAACTCAATCAACAACAGTAGAGGAAGAAATGGAGCGCGCTCACAAAGTTCTGCACCCCGGCCTCCCAAAGAGGAAACACTTTTTTTATTTAAATAATATTTTATCAAAGCTTCTGTTTTTTATCTTCATAAAATGTTTCTAAAACTTATGTCTTCTTTAAACTTTTCTCTCTTTTTTTTTGCCTTTTTGATTCATTTTCCTTTTCAGAGATTTTTTAAAGTTTGTCGTCTCCATTTTACCACAATGTGTCCGTTTTTGCAAATGTGGTTGTCTATGTGTTCTTGAGTATCTGTATTTGTACCCCTGTGTGTGTGAGTGTGTGCGTGTTTGTGTGTTTGTGTGTGTGTGTGTGTTGATGTGTCCTTGGCTGAGGCTTGTTGGAACAACTTTGAGTTGTTTAAGTGCTCATGTGAACGCAAAGCCTGCACATATGAAGCATGATGATGTGTTTTTGTTTGTTTGTTTTTTTTAAAACATGTGTATGGAGTGTGTGTGTGTATTGTGTGTGTTTTATGTCCTTACGCTGCTTTTCCTGTATTAAGGTCATTGCAGCAAAGACATTCATACTGAGAGGTTGACGTTGGCTCAAGCAACAAGGTGTGTGGCCTTTAGCTAACTCTGTGTGTGCATCAACTAAGTGAGCTTATCAAGGAGTGTGTTGAGCTAGTATGTGCACAAGGGTGAGCAGACTAAGTCAAGTGGGCGTCTCTCAGTGCCTACATAGGTGTATGTGTGTGTGTGTTCATGTATGTGTGTGAGTAAGTGATATACTGTTTAAGGGCTTATGTACCTGCAGGTGAGCCGAGTACAATTTCCCATCTGTTTGCACGGTCTGTGTAAAGCTTATGAGTCTGTATAACCACTGCGTGATGTGAGAGAGGACATATGTCTGTTTGTCTGTGTGTGTGTTTGTGTGTGTGTGTGTGCGCGCATCTGTGTGTGTGTGTGTGTGTGTGTGTAATAGAAGGCACGGAGGGTGGTGTGGGAGGCTCAGTCTCTCAGGTCCATGCTGGAGCCGAACAGGGCCACCAGCTGCTCTTCATAGTGGGCGATGTTCCTCTTCATGATCTCCTTACAGGAGCCCAGGAGGCGCTCAAACGCCTGCACATCTATTACTGCAGAGGGAAAGAGGGAAAGAGAGAGAGAGAGAGATGTTGGATGTGTCTGTGTACAGTCATCTTAGTTGGTGAGGTATTAAAATGTCAAGCCAAATTAAAACAATCCACCGGGCGCGTTGCGATTGGCTAAAATGTTTAATACATATAAAAGTAACATAAAAACGACCACGTTGTCATCCCATTTATGGCTGAAGATTCTGATGAGTCCCTGAGGTTTTAATACCACACAACATGGTAAGAAACTTGGCTCACCCAGAGGGAGAGAATAATAAAACATCTACTGAGCAATAAATATCTTTTTCACAGCAGACATTTTGACTTGTCAAAGCAGGAAAAAACACTGGTGGAACCAACAAAACACTGACGATGGCTCAGTTCCACGCAAGTAAACTAAACTAAATGGGATTCAGCCATCATTAATGTCATTAATTGCGGCTGTGCTTTTGCTGCGTTGAGATGTCAAAATGTCCGCTGTGAAAAAGGTTTGTTGTTGATGAGGTTAGGAGCAGTGACGAGTGTATAGATTTGTACCCTGGTGAGAACAGACCCCCCGCAGATATGATGCAGCGTGCTAAAGAGCGGCGTCCAGCGATCACTCTTTTACAGTGGAAAACACACGGTTGTGACAATCAGAATGAACATGTTTAAGACACGAGATGGATGAACGCAAAGAGGCTCAGTCCAAACAGTCCAGACCCCCCTGGACATCACACTCAAAAAAATAAGTGAATAAATAAAAATAAAAACTGAGATGTCCTCTCATCTCTCAGCGTGTGTGGCATCTCCATGGAGATAAATGCTCAGGCTTTTCCTCTTTCAGCATCAGAACCCAATTTAACATTTGGATCAACAGTGAAATCTTTTCAGTGCAACAACAAGTTAAGCAGATTGTTTTCATTCGTGCTTAGAAATTTGTTGTTGGACATGGAGTACTTCAAACAGCATATGTTGCTGCACAACGGCTCAGTGACATTTTTCTCTCCTCAAAGCCGAGCAGCTGTTCAAAGCTGTTTACTGCACTGAACAGGAAGTACACTGAAAGACAAGACAGACAGGTAATGGAGTATTCCGACTGCGTGCATGGTTATTAAATAAATAAAAACTGTGATTAGAGGTAAAAAAAAAAAAAAAAAGCTTAAACACACAACACAGCAGAGAGAGGAGAGGTGAGCAGCTGTTTAAAATCCTTTGTTGGTTTTCAGCAGTGAAGAGCTTCTCATCCACTGTAGACCCTGAATCAGTGCGCCGCTTTAAAAGCAAAATAACCGAGCAGCCTTCAATCAACAAAACGAGCGGACGAGATGAAGAGCCAGACACCGATTGTGAATTAATCAAAACTCAAATACCACTTGATATCTCATAACAAACTACTTGTAACATTTCAATTAGTGGAAAATGAATACCATGGACACAGTTGTGGAGTTGAGTGGTTTAAATATTGCTTATTAACTGCTTTCAATTTCATATAAAATTAACTATACACCAAGGATTTACTGAACCCTGTAAACGATGGCTTTATTTAATCCCAGAGCTCTTAAATAAGGACCAGCTGGAAACTTGCCTTCCTCACACACTGCAGCCTGACAACAGTAATCAATATATAAACTGGATCCAACCCAGAAAAGAGAATGTGTGTGTAATGTGTAAGACATGAACATTTATATTATCAAAATGAGCTTAAAAATAAATAAAAATCTTTACACGATTCTGTACTATCACCTTATTAAATTCTCCCTGCTTTTTTTTTTTCTCTCCTCATCAGAATTTAACAACTTGCTGTACAAACTTTGAAAATGAGATGAATGATCTTAAAGCAACACATACAGCACCAACTCCAGCAGGGATCATCTCATTATTCTACAAACAAAAAGGTGATGTAATCATAAAAAAAACACGATTCACATAGGAGCTTTAAATGCAGATATCACATTCCCCCCTATAATGTTGAAATAAAACCACTGTAAATGAAAATCCAACTTTTATTATCATCATGAGCATCAATGCTGACATTCGTGTTAAACGAGTGTGTCGGAGTGTATTTCATCTTACCCAAACACTTGACATCTCCAACTGCGTAGGCTGAGGCGGCCCGGGGCTTGTTAGTGACCAAGGCCAGCTCCCCAAAGTACTGACCCCTGCTACAGCGCGTTAACTCCACCTCCGCATTGTCTGCATGGTCCGCCTTCGTCTTCAGGGTGAGAGGGAGGAGAGGATTAAAGGTTAGGAACCACTAGCGTCTCGTTGTGTCCCCCCCCCCGCCCCCCTCCAAGCAGGCGAGACACTCAGCGGCTGAGCAGAACATAGTGATTCCAGCTGTTGCTAGGCAAAACCAAGGTGTTTAATTGTGAGTGTTGGTTGTCAGTGTCAAAATGTTCTGCAGAGACGCTACCTGGTAGCAGAATATAATCAGCTATTACATTGGGGCATGTTCCTGAGACAATAAAGGCATTTTCAGAAAATTGAACAGACAGAGAAGTGACAGCTGGAAAAAAATGTAGAGTAGGAGGAGAGATTTATTCATCTACATGGATCTCTGAGGGATGCATAATGAAATAAATAAACCTCCAGATTTAAATCCTTAAATTCAAGACGCAGAGTAGTGAAATACAAAACTGAAGATATCTTACTTTACTCTTCATCATGATCTTGACCTCCCCAGATTCTATGATGTAGAAGCAGTCAGCCTTGTCTCCCTGCGGACGAAGAAAACAGACAAAGTTATAAATACACTACAGAAAGACGACATACTGTACTGTTTACATAGCAAGCACGTGTTGATAATATACTACCTGTCCTCTAATCCTGTTTAAGACAAAGCTACTATTTGTTTTTAACAAAAATGATTTCTATCTCTAGAATACCTGAGATCACTTTCACAAGTCTTGAGGCTACTGATGCCTTCATATAACGCTTTTGATTCAGTAACATACTGTCTGTGTGCACGCTACCCAATTGCAGTCATGCTCTCCTAGTATGAAACAGAATAAGTGGTCTCACCTGTATGATGATGCGCTCACCATCTGAGAACTGCTTGGCTCCTAATACATCCACTATCTTCATCCTCTCTGTTGCCTGGACAGAAATAGAGGGCGGAAGAGAGGGAGGTTGAAGGAAGAGGAATAATGAGATAAAGTGTGGGAGCAGAGAGAATTGTTTCACTGACTACACAGGCAGATTACGGCCACGTAAACTCCTTAACCTCCTTATCTTCTCTACTCTGCTTTTGCTCGGCTAAAGCTTTCACCGCACTTCTGTGTCTTGTACATTTTAAGCTTGGTGATGCAAAAAAAAAGGGGCGTTGTGGGGAAATAGTTTGGATGGAGTAAGCATGAAAATCCATTCGTAGCTGTCATTTGAAGTAAATATACAGTTTCTTAGAGTAAAACAGAACTTTTTCAATTATACACTAGCTTCACAGTTGAGGTTGCTGCACTGTGTAGTGCTGCAAAGGGAAAGAGCCGAAAACTGCTGGAGCCAGTGAGAGGATTTTCCACAACTAAACTCACCTCAAGTGATTTGAGTAAGGGCACGGACTCAATGAAACACTCGTACATCCTCCTCTTCTTGGCGTTGGCCTTCACAATGAGTCTACGAAATGTGGCACGATCCTAGGGAGAACAAACACGAGTAAACAAACGCTTCCTAAAAGCGGATCCTCTCAAACAGTGTGGCTGTTGCCGGTCTTTCTCTGCTCGGCCACAGGGAGGAGCTGCAGCAGTGTGAAGCATCAGAGCAGAGCATCAGCTCCATTCATAGATAACAAAACTCCATTCTTAACATGTCTGAGCAGCATAGCTCAATGTACTGTATTTGGTAACAGAAACCTGCTCACAACACAATCCTAGGGAGACAACTGGAGGGAAATACAGTTTTTAACTGAGCTTTTAGGATTTTTAAAAAGGTGATAATGATAGAAAAAGACTAACAGAGCAATATTAAAAAAAAGTGGTGCTGATTAAAATGTGACTGAAAACATCTAGTTGACAAATTGGACCATACATGACTTAAAATGACTGAAAAAAACCCTCCAGATGATAAAGAAATGTTTTACTTTGACTTTGTGTTTTTACTTAAACTCCCCAGAGTATCACAACATCACATTCAAATCTACAGATATTTCTGGTTTTACAGTTTGTGTGTGTGTGTGTGTGTGTTGGTCTGTTTGTGTGGTTCTCACCAATCCCCATAGCGCCCCCTCTTGGGTGGCAACGATGGTGGCAGCGCGTGGCGTGTTGTACATGAGTGCCAGCTCCCCGAAGCTGCCCTTATTGTTATACTGACCCACGCATGTTCCCGATACCACTATGTCAAACACACCCCTGGAGAGAGAGAGAGAGAGGGAGAGGGAGGGAGAGAGGAGAGAGAGTTAAGGAAACATAAAAACAAATAAACAGCAAACTGGGAAAAGAGAAAAAAGAATTACATCCAAATGAGAACACAGAGAAAAAAAAACAAACAATTAATTTCACCTCGTAACAAAAGTTAAGTGGTGATCAGTGTTTTTCCCAATTGACCTAGTGACTCATTTACTCAATAGACATCTAATTACACATTATGTGTAGCCTCCGGACAGTAACCTCTGTCAGTTTGGCACACTTAGTGAGCAAATCATTCACTCTCTGTTTGTGTGGGTGCACTAGTGTGTGTAATTGTGCGAATATTTATTTTTAAAAGAGATGTTTCTCATACATTTGCAAATTCTTAACTGTAACAATATACAGTCCAAAAAGGCGAGAGCAGTTTAGCTTCTCTGAGCATATTTTCTCCATGTACAGTATCAAAAAGTGTTTGCGTGTGCGGTTAATATTTCAGCAGAGCAGCTCAGTGTCCCCATCCCTCTATATCTATCTATCTATCTATCTATCTATCTATCTATCTATCTATCTATCTATCTATCTATGAGGATTGAACCTGAGGAAGGTAATTTGCAGCGTCGAGTTGATCAGCAGGATTATCCAGTCACTTTGTAAGATAGCCTGTCCTTCTATTGGCTGCGTTAGTGGGGCTAAAACCCTTGTCGCTTGTGGCGTATTAACTTAGATTGACTGGATTACCATGACGATGGGGACAATGGGGACGATGGGGACGATGATCACTTGTGTTGCCGGCGGTTAAGCAAACGATTTAGACACTGTTTAAAATACTGGTCTGTTCGCTCTTAATGGCAGACACTGAGCAGGTGTGAAAGCTGTGAAGACTTGAGCCAAGACGGCCAGATATACAGTGAAAGAAAGGGCGGATTTTCTTTAAATTAATCATTTTTTACTTCTGGAATAAGACAGACAAGTAAGTGTTGAGGAAGTTTAGTCAGAATTTTTGAGGTTTTGCTAAGACTGGAATATGGCTGGTATATTTCATTCCACTGTCACAGGAGAACAAAAAGGATGTTCCTCCCTTCCTTCAGTGGATGTGTGCATGATAAGGATTTTCCCTGCCCAGTAAACCCTCGGGCAGAGCCTTATGTGATTTGTAAGCTCCTGTTTCTGTAAGACAGAACATGCAACATCTCAATATCAACAAATATTAAAAAAAAAAAAAAAAAAAAAAAAAAAAGGAATTCATCTTGGATGGCGTGCTTCACAGTCATTTTCAAAACAATTAAGACATGTCAGCAGTGTTGGAAAAAAAATGCTAACACTGAAGCTGTGATAAAAAACCGATGCAAGATCAAGTAGCTTAAGGATTTAAAAGCTGAGATGCAGAAATAAATCCAGCTAGATAGCTCACCTATCAGTACTGGATAATAATGAAATGATTATGCTTGTTGAGGAACGCGTGTATAAAATCTAGTGATGACATTTGGTTGGAGCATCAACATATATAACATTTAACTTCTGCGGTTACATTACTGCAGCTTCAAACATGCTTCAGCCAATCAGAACTGACGACCAAATGATTCTTCTCAAATTATATACCTCACCCTTCTCATTATATTTGTCCTCCTCATCCCCAAGGGCTTCTGAGTGATTTCCATTTTACTTCCTGCCTACAAGGCTTGAGAACGGGTTTGTTTAGATTTGTTTACTTTTGTTTATGAAGGGCGCTTCTTCTCATACAGAAGCACACGGGACAACTAGATGTTTAGATGATACAGTTATGCCTTCGGTCTCTTTTTATGTCTTACGAAATCATCGAAGTGTACCATTTCAGAGTCAGCTGACAGCAGAGACAACCACATCTGTTACGTCGGTGGCTAACAGGATGACAGGAACGCAGAGGAGATAGATAGAAGTGGTTCGGCGACATAATGAAAAGTTTAAATATAAAACAGAACAGAACTTTATCCTGTTTTCTTTCCTGCTTTTCTTTTTCTTTTACGTTTATCCCTCCATCTCTGTGCGTCCATACTCATGCCCCACCCTTATGGTGACATTAGCCACCACCTACATATTTTTTTTTTGACCAGGGAAAACCCCGGGACAGTATATGTCTAGGCAGGCGTGTTGCTCTTAAAGGTCATCGAATGTCTCATGCACAGGGAGCCCGCTGGGTTAGAAAGTGTGTATGCAGATGGAAAGATAGCACACAACAAGTGGAACTAAACTGAACTGTGCTGGACTGATATGTGCAATGCCAAGAATGAATAGAGGCCAGGGTGGGATAAACAAAGACCAGCCACCAGCCAAACACTGGCAGCTCTGTTCTCTCTTTGGTAACAGAGGTTAAAAACCGCCATCATGAGGTGGTGCTGAGTGCTAAGTAATCGCTTGGGCTGGTAAATAAAGTAAATGACTATAGCTGATGAAGAAATGTTAATTCCTCTCAGTGCAGTTTTGGGGATTATTGTCGAAGTTTATTTTAAGTTTAAAATCAACTCAACATTAAAACCTACAACGTTAATATTTCACCTTTTTATACCCTTCAAGCGCCTTGAAGGGAACGTTACTATAGCGATAAACACACCTGTCTGCAGCTTGATTAAATAGTAATAATAAAATGTGTCAGTCAACACATCAAGGATGATACGGAGGCTCATTTTAATGTTGTAACACTTTACACCAGCCAAGGCTACAAAACCTGCTCTGCAAAGGCCTGTGTACAAAGCAAGAGTTTACAAAAGCAATACGGCAGGAAAACTACACACATGGCCTCCAGGCACTGCAACATAAACCCAACCGAACTGTAAAGATTAGCGATACAACCACACTGTTGTAAATCTTTGAGATGAGTAGCGATTGACTCGACACCATTAGTCCTCTATTATTTATTGCGTTTCAACACAAACGCCGGGTAATTAAAGCAACGTTTTTGAAACTTTTAAATTGTTGTTGTTGCCTCTGTGTCAGATTCAACTGTGTGGTTATTTTTGAATCTGTAATTGATGGTGTTGTATTTGAATGCAATATATTTTAAAGTGTTTCTAATATTTTTTACTCCTCTGTGTATGTAAATAAGGTGAACAAAACATCGGTAAATCTTTTAAATACAATGCAGTTTAATTCAAGACCATCACAAAGTAGGGTCTCAAACAATACCACAGAGCCCAGTTGACACACAAATGTTATACAGGGACACAGCAGGGATTGCGTAATTCACTGCTTTTCACAATTTAAGTGTCTCTGTTTTGTCTGGTCAACTTTTCAAAGACAAAATATGCACACGGGTGTTAGTTTTTTGCAGTAACCGTGCAGCAAAACATTATCTCTAGCCTTTCTGTTATGTAAGCTCACTAATACAGACATACATAATCTAAATAAACAAATCGACCCGGCGTTAACGATCCAACTCTAAAGCTGTTGTGTCTGCCTCCTACCTCTCTATGACGTAGAAGTTGTCTCCATCGTCTCCCTGGTCGATGACGTGCTCCTGGGGCTGAACCCGTAACTCAAACATGGCATCCAGCACCTCTGAGAACTGCTCCTGGATGGGGGACGAGAGAAAGGACGTCAGACACGAATAAGGAGGAGAAACGAGGAGTAAGAGTGGAAATGTTATGAGAGCATATTGCTCATGTGAGTGCTGCTCCTAAAGGGGCACGAGATGACACATAATTATCCCCGCAGAGAAACTGTGTGAGAGTGTAGTTGGGACACACTTTCCTAGAATGGGAAAGCGTGTCCCAACTTTTGACTGGTACTGTATGCCATTTTTTTTCTTTTTCCCCCATGATGGCGAAGTCATGATCCGCCCTAGTCTGCCTCTGATCGGCTAGTACTCGTTGCCTTCGTTGGTTGGGTTGGTTAGGTTTAGGCATGAGGAGTGAGATTGTTTAGGGTTAGGGTAAGAATATCAGGGTAAGCCAATCAGAGGCAGAGTAGGGCAGGTCATGACATCACCATCCTAGGAAAAAAAACAACCACGTAGTGTACACAGGGGGAAAGGGGAGAAGGAGAGGGGAGATGTTGTTTTTCATATCATAACACTTTCTCCATGTTTCCACAGGATATGCAATTTCAAGATGGTCTTGCTGCCTCTGGGGTTTGAGTCCATTATAATGACATAAATTTACCATTGCACATGCCAAGTGCTGCATGGTTCACAATGGGAACAGACATGTGTTTTAAAAAATAAAAATGAACTCTAAGCCAAAACAAATGTGGATAAACCAAGCAAAGCAACATCAAACAGACATATGACAGTTGATTTTTGACAACTTGATTTTTGGAAAACAGGCGAGACAATCTATTATGAATCTATTATGTTGTTACACCCAAATATAGGAGCGTACAATCAGAACACAGTATCACGGGCTACTATAACTGCAGTTTTGTAGCCAATAAGACAAGCAGATTGTCTAGATGTTGTATTGGTTGATGATCCTACAAACACATGCCAAGATGTTTGACAAGCGCACTGAAGCTGTTCTGGATGCTTCACACCTTTCTGCACATGTCGGTTTATCCTCTCATCTGTAACTCATCCATCAGGGTGCAAAATTAAGTTTCTTTTCCACCAGCCAAATGGCAAGTGAATGTTCAAATTTTTACCAACCACTCAACAGAGTACCATTGTTTTTTGGCTGGTGAGTGAAGAAAATCTACCAGCCACTTGCATATTTTACCAGCATTTGGCTGATGGCTGGTGCTAATTTTGTGCCCTGTCTTCTTTGCAGAAATAGTTTAGTGTGTTGCTGTGTGGGTGTGTGTATACGTGTCTTCCTGTTTGTTTTATTTACAGGTTCTAGTGTTTTGAAGATTAGGATGTCTCGGCAGGCCTCCTGCAGTCTGCAGCGCTGCTCATCTGTTTTTGGGTGAACCACTCTGGGCTCCGTGTCATCGTCGTCGTCGTCTGGGTTGAACGCCTCCGCACACACTGGAAGGAAGACATGTAAACACAGGTTACACACAGTGTTAACACGCCCTGTGTGATTACAATGCAATTAGACAGAGCTATCAATCCAGGTAAGAAAATATTATGTGTGATATGGAGACGTTTAGAGACGCAGTAAGATACAGAAAAAATGACTACAAATGGAAATGAATGAGTTTTGAAGGACAGACTGGCTTCTCCAAAGTTTGGCACTGTTAAAAACTATGTATGTGTAGAGAAAGTAACTGGTCCAGTCTTGATTTTTCCCAGTGCACCTTGTATATTTAAAAGCTGCCTCTGCCTCTACCGTAAGGCAGATATTCATCACAGTGATGACAACTTTAATGTGTGTGAAGATGTGTTTTAATATTAAGAGTGACAGTTTGTAACTTTGTTTTTGAAAGGTGCTATATAAATAAAGTTATTAATATTCAAATCATATCTTGACGCAATCTGGACACGGGATGCTAAAGGTTTAAAAGTCATGTTTATGTTTTAAGCACACACAAAGAAAGATAAACACACAAAGCAGACCAGCAAAGAAAACACAAACACACATTCAAACTGTGTACAGGGAAAGGCAAGATGTTACACAAGCACACACACACACACACACACACACACACACACACACACACACACACACACACAAGCAGAGAAGAAGATATTGTATAACACAAAATGAGGCGATGTCCTGCAGGAGAAGGGAACAGAGGACATCATTACTGCAGGACACTGGAGGAGCCCAGAAGTGAGGAAATGACACATGCACAGCGACATGTTTTAGCACACTGGATAACAAACACTGACAAGGTCATTTCAAATTGTCAGTGTGTGTCTGGGTTTCCTCCACTGTAAGGACGCACTCCAACTCTCACATGACATTTACCGCAAAACACATAGACGTGTGTGTGTGTGTGTGTGTGTGTGTGTGTGTGTGTGTGTGTGTGAGCGATCAGGAGTGTAACGTCTTATCTCTCAGCATTCATACCAATCATGTTTAGAGCCATGTGACCTCTGGAGTGTGAATGTGTTCACTATTTTAGTTGAGCTCGATCAGGCAGGTAAATACAACGGACCGAGTAAAAAGAAGTCTCAGTGATCTGCCAACCAGAATGTGATGTCATTCATTTGGGGTGAGACACCCAAACTGAAGAGTTTTACGAGTACGAAGACACAGATATTGACATTCGATAGCCAAAAGTTGTAGGCAAACCAGTCTGGACTGCTTGTATTCAGCTCTGTGTTTTGTTTTGTTTTTCACTAGTATGAACACCATTTAAGATCAGTTAAGGCAGAGAGTACAGGCAGGTCCATCATGCTCAGCATAAGTTTCTGGTATCAGATTTGTTTGTTTTCCCTCATGCTGCCAAAACCTCTATGAACCCCTGGCAAGATGACAAGATGCCAAAACAGCAGCCAATAAACAAGCTGCTTGTGAGTCGTCTATGTGCGTTTTGTTGACAAGCCCTAGTTCACTTGTTACAGGGCGGAGTGATCAAATCGAATGCAAATATGTAATCAAGTCATCATTTCTACCGCGGTTTCAGCCAAAGAAAATAAATTATAGATGTGACGGTGCCTCGGTTTCTCATGTGAGAAATCAGATTCCTCCTCCCTGAGTGTGGAGCGCATGAGTCCGTCTACTTTCAGACACTATACTGATTTTTCTTCTACATTTCTTAATGAATTTGTCTCATGTTATCTTCTCAAGACCCATCACAGGTTTAGCCCATTACGACATTTGGACAACTCGTCATGTCAACTGGAAAACCACCATCCAGTCTAATGTTGACAACACCTTGAACCCTAATGATTTCAACCGCGAGTCAGGATCTCAACCAGCCCCTGTTTACACCTGCCATTAACATGCGTCTCGGGTGATCCAATCATAATTGGACAGTTTTAAGTACAGCTGTGAATGCACCAGAGACGCGTTGAAGAATGCATTGAGATCCAATCACTCAGACCACATCCTGAGGTGGTCTGTGCCACATGTGGCCACATTCATTTAGCAGTGTAAACGCAATGTGTCCTGGGCCACATTGAAGGACCGCCTACTCAACTGACATCTTCTATTTTCCTGCAGACTGGGCACAGGATATCCACTGCTGCCTCCTGGTCCAAAGCTGTGTTCAACTTTTTTGATAACAGGATAAAGAAATGAAATACTGTAAACTGAAATACCGTTTTTCATGTTTCCCTAACCTGTTTTCCTCTTTCTCTCTCTTTCATATATATTATATATAAATAAAATACATAATGATTTGCTTTAGAAGTCACTGAAGGTTGACAGATCACTGTGCCTCTGATACAATGGATGCCTTCTTGTATGACTGTTGGAAATTGTTGCAAGTGGTGTAGAGAGAGGAACCTGCATTACCTCAGAGAACCTGATATCTAAATGCTCGGTTTTTGTTGAGAATACAGCTTTGTCTGTTGATTCAATTATGCTTTATTTTTTTAAGCAGAAGTTATTGAAAGTATTGTATTAAACATTATGTTGTTAACATACAGTATGGAGGAGCAAAAGTTAACCTTACAATGTAATCCCACACCAGTTGAGTCAACACCTCTCTGACAGCGTCAACAACTGTTGTACTGGATCGCAGTACAATGAACACAGGTTTCTATATTTAAAGTAAAGCTTATTATTACATCTTATCCTGCACATTTGACACCAAAAGATCACAGAGTTTCTTTACTCTTTATTTAAAATTAAAGGTGATAAAGATTTGGGTTTTCCTTTAGGCTTTCAGAAGCTTTCTTCCCTTGGGAGACGATCAAATTTGTGTCCCTGAGAAAACACTACACATATAAAGAATGAAAACAAATTCCTAATGAAAACAACTTTGTATAACTTACAAACTATAAATGGGAATCTTTTTCAACAGTACTGAAAAAGGACCTTTGTAGTAACATCTCTGGGTAACATGACGAGCGTCGCAGTGACACTCTATCTTTGTTGTTATATTAACACCATTTCTCCTCAGGGCTCAGAAAGGATCATTATGTCTAACAACATTACTGCTACAAAAGAAAGTCTGCTTGTACCACACAATTTCACACATTTTCATCTACACAGAAACTTCAAACCACTCTGTTTACTACGTCATAACAACGAGGGACTCTGTACAACCCGTTGTTACAGGAAACAGCACAACAAAGTTGAGCAAATGAACACCACATATGCACCTTTATGACACTGTGGTATAGACAGCAGGGTCAACAATGACAGTGGTAAAGATAAACATCAGCTGACACACCCAGAGCCTAATCAAAGTGCAGCGCTCTGTGACGGCTGACGACATTCAATTACTCATATGTAAACACTAGATGGGTACGACGGAGCGTGAGAAAACAAGAGCACTGTACACATAAGACCACAGACACCAACACAGACGCACTTAACTCAAAACATGCTGCGGTGGCGCTTCTTAATACTGTGTTTTACATGCACGACATACGCAAATACATTCATTATCAAAACACTGCCTGAGCGCTGTTTGACATCAACGACAAGAGAGACGCACACAAATCAGTAAATCTACCACTTGGCCTCAAAAGCTTCTGGCATGCATGACCCACACAATAACGCACACACTAGCTGCGGGTGAGCCACTTAACCAGTGATGTATGTAATGCTGTCCCCGGTGTGAATTACACTTAAGGGACATGACGTCAAACACATGCATGCATACACACACACACATACATACATGCTAGTGATCACACACACTCGAACATCTCACCTGACACTCTCCTGTTGAATCTGCTCGGCGGTGGAGCTGTGGAGAGAAAGAGAGAGAGAGGTGAAATTAACATCATTGTTTTTACATAATGACATTTAATGCAATTTTGTGATTGCTTTGAAATCCTCATTACCATTATCTGCACTGAACAGACGGTGTTCATAACAATAATTGAAGTGAAAGAAAACAGGGGAGAAAAAAAAAAAGGGACAAAAAAAGGCTGAGAGTCAGAATGACAGCCAGCAAACAGATAAAGGCAACAAGAGGTGAAGAGATAAAAAGTAGGACATGCTGAAAGAGACGTGTAGTAAGACAGAAAGAGACGGAGCGTAACCAGGAAAAAAAAAAAACTGAGCTAACAGATGAATTGAGAAAGAGTGTTTCACTATTGCAAAAATATTCTCTTTATACACATGAATGCCACTGTGAACAGCGGCTACAACCTCCATCCAACCTCGTCAGACACACAAACCCACACACACACACACACACACACACACACACACACACACACACACACCTTCCTTCTAATAAATGCTAATATTTTAATATAACTGCAAATTGTAATCTAATAAAACAAAACATGACCACAGTCAGCGGAAATAATCACACAATTATTGCCTGAAGCCAGACAGATATGAACGGATTAACAAATAACTTAATAAAAGCCCTCATATTTACAAGTAGGATATTTATTAGAAATAATCTATGTGAAAAAGGAAAAGATGAAAGGGTAATGACTGGTATGTTGTCATCAAATCCGTTACACCGTGGCTACATTACAACATGTCCCATTAAATATAATTAATTAGGCTGTGTGAACCAGCAATGCGTTTCTTTCCCCAAATGTTGACAGATGCCCTGTCTTTATTTTTGATGCCTGTGTCAACTATTCCTAGTTTCTATCTTCAGCATAAAGAGATCCACAGTTTGTTTATGTTTTAACTTAACTTATGTTCTACAGTGTAGCCAGCCTCAAGCTGTTGCGATGCACTGTGTGGATGCACAGATGCTGTTGGGACACTGTTAATGTTCCTAAGCCACCAGGATGGTACATTTGATGTCTTTTCTGCTTTAAAATTCATCATTTGAGCACTCAAAACAGCAGGCACCTGCCCTGCTGAAGTGTCTCAACATAGCACCAGGAGAACTGTTGTGTAGCTGGCGTGATCTCTAACTCCCCTAGTAGAGATTTTGAGTATTTTAAATACATTCAAATAAAGGAAAATATCTCTGTAAAAAGCCTGTCTTTACAGAGCCCTGCTCATTCTTGCTTCTGTTCTTTCAGACCCGTCATCTTGGTCAGTACCCTGTAATCGAAAAATAAAATATCCTTCCTTTACAAAACAAAACATAGCTTATCGCACTGTTAACTAAACATTGTGCCAATTGTGTTTACGTTCACATTAATACTCACATATTATTCAAGATACTAATCTATTAAAGTGTTGGGCCATGAGAACATCACATGCCTCTTACACTAGGCCAGAAGCGCTCATACGCTGATTTGTAACGTGAGATCTAAATATAACAACTGGTGAGAGACGCTTATATCACCCGGGATTGAATAGCATATAGCCTAAATTTATTACCCTATTATGAGAGTAATGGTTCTATAGAAATATCCGGAATAGGCCTGTCACTTTTTATTCTAAATTTGAACTTTCATGCGAATGTGGGGAAAATGTAAGAATTGAACTGTAACGACCAGTTCCGATTAAAAATGTGCAGTCTATTAACGCAACAGACCGTTTGAAGTAGATTTGACCTATCACATGCTCTTTGACCTATCGGTAAACTAAGCTAATGAATAAAAATGGAGGACAATAACAAACAAAGCCGTAATGATCGGATAATCACGACGCCAAAGCATCTCAGAAGTAATGTGTGGAAGTATTTTGGGGGCTACATCGTAGATCAAAAAATTACTAACACAGATGAGGCTGTTTGCCAACTTTGTAAAAAGTAGCTGCCTCACTCTACAACGACAACAAATCTGAGGATTTACCAGCTAGCTTACCACACAAGTGAGGCAGCGGCAGCGTCAAACGAGCGGAGCAGCGTCAACTCTACAATCTCAAGACACACAGTGCACTTGTAGGACACCACAAGGGAAAATATAAAGACTGTAGACTCTGACCAATAACGGATGGACATCACAGTAAATTACTTTGTTCGAATTTGACTTTTTGAAATAGTGACAGCCTTGATCCAGAATGTTCCACGCATAGATGCAAACAAATGTTTCTTGTTATATGCATTAATATTCTTTAGGTTAGCGGGTAACTAGTCCTATGTTGTTAAAAAGTCTAGTCTCTTTTCTGCTGCTTATCCAGGCTAATACAGAGCGATCACTTCTTTTTGCTTGCTGGTGTTAGACCCTCACTGCAGCTGCCCCACTTGCTGAGCCTCATGAGTACAGGCCGTGACTCCTGCCTCTTGCCTGCAAGCTGTCCTCCCAGATCTGGGTTCAGGGAGGGACCAGGGAGGCCCTGAGGCGAGATGACTCTTGCCCATCTTGCCCGATTTATAAAGTTAGTTTGCTAGTGAAATATTGAGGTTGTATGGATGTAAAAGCAAAAGCTGTAAATGCTGTATGTGGAACATCGATTGGAAGTAATTAATAGAAGAGCTTTAATATTTATGTCAGAAATAATTTCACATGCCACCAAACACAGGAAAAACATCCTCCTGGAAATATCTAAACAGCAGCTGTAATTGAGTTTAATTTCTGGTCATGATTTCAGTGCTGTGCACTCGACACCAGGCAGTATTCATCAGAGTAGAGGCTGCCTGGAAGGACACTGCTGGATGTGAATATGCATCAGGGATAATAAAGAGGCAGGTCAAAAGAAAATGAACTGCGTGCATGAGGGAGAAATGAAAGAGCAGTTTATGTACATGTGCGGGTGTGTACTTACAGTATGTATGGTTGTGCATTTGTGTGACTGTTTGTGGCTTTAGGGGCATCCGGACCCTGTGTTTTTACAGTGTGTGTGTGTGTGTGTGTGTGTGTGTGTGTGTGTGTATCCTTGTGAATGTGTGTATCAGGGTGTTCATTTACGCACAAAGAGGGTGAGGTCAATGTCCTAAACACCTGCTTTCTAACACTGGGCTGTTACTAGCCAGCATAGAGATGGCTCACTGCTGCCACACATATATACACATACACACACATACACAGTGTGTGTCCATTGCTACCTTATTACCATCCTGTCAGAGCCCATTAGATCTAGACTGTGAAGACAGGAGCCTGGGGGAAGCTCACACATACACACCACTTTCCCCAGTCACCTGGGGAGATGGGCTGAGTTTAACACTCTACTCTCCATGGCGATCACTCTTATTATCACTCAACACAGATGAAATCACACGATGGTCTCTGCAACATGGCTACTGCCACACCAACATTTGTAGCATTTGCAAGTGGAAATGTTACAAAAAAGTATCTCTCTTTCAAGGGAATTTCCTAGAACAGTAAGATAAATGGTTGAAAGACAGCACATAGGGAGAACTCAGAGTGACCTCTGCATTTCTACTCTTATTTGTATCTAAGTGTTAATTCTCACATACATTCCACACATTCAGAGTCATTTGGCTTCAACTTTACCTACCTGAACTCTCAGTCTGCCTGTCCAAATACAACTACCAAATGAGTTACAACTCAAAAAGTCTTAAACACCAGCTGGACTTGACCTTAGCAGATAATGATTTCCCTGTGGGTTAGGTATAGTCTGACAATTAACCAATCAAAGCAAAGCAAAACAATGGCTCTGCGAAACAAGCTCCTAACCAGCAGCCTGTTTGGCTGGCTCTACACAATGCAGTGGCATGTAATGTCTTCTCAGAAGACTGGATGGTGAATCTAACATTGTTAATGTTGGTTGAAACAGGAAACAGGAAGAGGATCCATTCTAATTTTGTCAGCACTGGCTGACAGAAGGGCCCAGTAAATTACAGACAATATTTGACACAAAACCAATATTTGGGACAAAGACAAATAAATGTCTTAAGAGGATGGATACAAGAAATGTATCATAAAAAGCATAATTTAAACATCTTATTTTATTATTATTTTATTTTATTTTTATTTTAAACATCACCTACTTAGGGCTGTGTGATATGACCAAAATCTCATATCCTGATAAAAGTCATTTTATATCCTGATAACGATACATATCACGATATCGCAGAGTGTAGATGTGGTCTCCAGTACCTCACCTGGTTCACTGTCTCTCCTTTACTCATATTTTTGCAGGGATATTCATTTAATCTTCTATGCGTATTTTAGAGGATTGCTGAATTAGATATTCAATAGGTAGTGGTTAGCTGCTGAATACAGCACGTTAAGAACCACATACAAGCCATATTATATATGATATTTGTACAGAACGTAGGCTTAAATTAAAAATATATATGCAGAGGTTCATAGTCAATGTAGTGCCATTCACTGCTCATTTTTAACTAGATGGCATAATGCTGGAGGTCACTGATAATTTAGGCATTACATTGAGGAAATGGAGAATTGTGGGTCTTCCCTCTAGTGTGGCTCGGATGTAACATTTGCATGTGGAGGGTTGCACCATGAAACAACGAACCTGTTTCACTGTAACTCAGTAAGTTACAAAAGTAAGCAGCCATCTCTGGGCATTAAAAAAATCTTAATATTTTCATTTAGACCAGTCTATGCACCTGAATCTGTGTCTATAACTATGCATCTGTGGGTCATGTCTCAGGGTAGGACTTACTTAGTGAATAGCTTTCATTTTTAACCACTCAATTGATTTTTTTTAGAATGGAAAGCAATCTCCAAAACATGTTTGGTTGCCTGCCAACAAGACTGGCAGACAACCCTACCAGCTACAGCCAAAATGGAGCAGGAAATGAGCAACTGAGTCAATTCTTTGACCTGTCATGGTCTCCCTTTATCTCTTTCTTTTACTTAAACCCCATCCAAGTACTTATAGGGTATAGCCAGTACTGTGGAAATATGATTACAATGCCACTGCTCTTTAAACTATCAAAATATTATTTTTGCTCATAGCTTAGACAGTAAAACACATGATGGACTTGGATAACATCACAGGCCACTAAAACATAAAAAAAAAAACACATGTTTATATTTAATCCAACATCAGCTGTTGTTGTTGTTTCGTAGGAATTCTGTGTAAGTAAGTATTAGAGATACTCTCCCATGACTTCAATGCTATTCTCAGTTCCTCCACCGTCTGTCATTTATTGTATACCTCGCCCCCTCAGCTGTCTCAAAGGAACAGACCTTCCTCCCCCGTATTGCTCCCAAAGCTTCATGACTCCTCTCCCTCCCTTCATCCTCTCTATTGCATCTGAGTCTGGCTTCTTACTTTCTCTCTTTAACTTCAAGACATCAGACCTCAGTCCTTTGGAGTTGGCTATCAGGAGTCAAAAGCTGACAGATACAAAACGGAGACTGAGGTGTATTACCTGATACTATTTTGAATGTATCCGTTCAGTGTCAATATAGTATTCAATGTCTTAGCCACTTTAAAAAGTCTGCATCCAAATAGCAGTAGTTAGTAGCCTTGTATTAAGGTTGTTAACACTACTAAACACTTCAGGAGACAACTACCATCATGCTTACACTGAAATGCTACTCATACTGGATTTTCTTGGGTTTGTTTACTTACGTAAGAATGTAAGAAATATGTAATGCCAACATGAATGAACAACCATGTCAACGCAGTGACTAGAATCACAATTACAGAAACAGCTCTGCTTTTATATGTAACCATGACAGTTAGTCTTTGAATGAAGACTGAGCTGAGCCTTCTTCCCAAATAGTAACCAAATCAGCTATTTTTATAGAGCTTTCCCTTCCATCTGTCCTGTTGTAATCTATTCTAAAAACAATGACTTATTGAAAGGTATAAAAATACATTTATTAATCTTATACCAATGCACAGTTTGTGATAAGTTAAACATGTAACACCACTGAGGTGCTTTAAAGAGGTCAATTCCTAGAAATCATGGTAACACCTGGAAATATAGTGAGTATTATCATTCTGGTGACCTTGTTTTTATTATTCATTTCACTCACTTATTCCACTTTTTTTTCCTTTTTTCCTTCAATACAGTCTCCCTCCCCTCCAAAACTATTATCAGCAACATAACCACCTACCAGGAGGACACATTCCAAACTGCTTAAAATGATTTGTTTTGATCCGAACCAAACCCATGAACAGGTCAGATCCCCGCAGGTGCCGCAGCACGTAGGCACAAAGACCGACAAAATCACACACACACACAAAATTGCAGATTTACACATAGACCCAAACAAAGCGGGTCATGCATGAAACACTGACTAGTTGTGTTTCGGTGAAAATGTATAAAATCACTCATCTTTCTACTATTTGTTATACTGGCTTATAGTCTATATTTTGCTCTGTATGGATGCTTTTACATCTTTGTTGTTTTGTTTTATTTATTTATTTATTATTTATAAAGACAGTTAGGATAGTGAGACAGGAAACAAGGGAAAAGAGAGGGGTTGGCATGCAAAAACGGTCCCCCTGCCAGGAATTGAACCGTGGACACTGCAGTTATATGGTATGCGACTAGACCATCAGGCCACCAGGGCGCCCCATTGTATACATAACTTATATATTATAGTTATGTTGTTATGTACTCTACATTGTATTTCAAGTTAATGGCGGTTGTGGGGTTATTCTTGTTTTGGTTCCATGCTTTTGCTGTTTAGGCTCAAGGTTCAAGTTACTTTACAAATTGCGGCTCTCAAGCTTTACCGAAGCAACAACAGGTGAGTCAGCTGAACACATTAGCTCCATGTTTGTGGGGAAATAAGCATGAGCCGCAGGCAAAAGTCAAGAAAACAGAATAAACACCAGTGTGTTTAATAAATTTACTTGTGTGTGTTGTTTTTTGGGGGGTAAACTAGTGTGATCAGCACGTGAAAATGTATCATGTATTGTCTCCATCAGTCACATAAAATGCAGCCAACAGTAGGTGGACATAATAAAAAATGTGTGTGTGCACGTGCTTTTGTGTGTTTCGATGTGTGGGTGCATAAGTCTGAGTGTGCAAAGTGTGAAGTGCTCTCCCTACAGTCATGTGGCTGGGTGGTGGTGGTGGTGGTGATGGTGATGGTGGCTGTATCAAGTGTACGCCTGAAGTTGCCTTGGCAACCTAAAACAAAGAGGATCTCATCACCATAACAACACTACCCCCTTCACCCTCCACCCCTCCCCCCGTCATCCACCTCCCTTCTCCTCTATCCAGCTTGTAACAAGTGGTAGACCATCCCTCCTTCCCCCCCTCCCTCCTCCTCCTCCTCTCTCACATTCTCTTTCTATCTCTCTCCATCCTTCCCTATACACCCACTCACTGCCATAACAGCATTAACAGATGGAGAGAAGAGAGATACAGGGGGAGAGAAAAGGAGAGAGGGTAGGACAGAGGGAGAACCAGAGGGGGAGAAACAAAAGGACAAGCCAGAAGGGGCGACAGAGTGAGATCTCTGGCAATGTGAAAAAAAAGAAATATACAGAGACAGTGAGAGGAAAAAGACATGATAGCAAATGCCAGTATGATGGCAGGGATGAGGAGTAAGCTACTGCTGATATAGAAAAAGAAAGGAGAGATAAAGAAAAAGGGGACAGTTGGAAAGAAAGCAAAATGGCTACAGATGTGTATATATGCAGAAAGAGAAACAGACACTGGATAAGAGGATGACTATAGCATATCATAACTAGTGATTCAGGAAAAAAAAAAAGGTAAAGAAACAAACACAAAGAGAGAGAGATAATCACTGAGGCAGAGAGAGTGAGAGACCCCATTGAGTGAATAAGTGAATAAGAAAAAAAAGGGAGCAATTCATCCGTCCCTGCCTGGTGTTTTAGATTGATTTCCCTTACAGTCATTCTCAGTGTGTGCTTGTCCGTCTGTGCGGCCTGTCGATACATCGGGGCCAGTTAGCTGGAGGGGAGACCGAAGCATGAATGTGGCCACCCCGCCTCATACACTTCAAATTTCAATATTTTACATTTTGCTATTTTTACTTTAACAAAATGGCTACAGAGTGGTTAGACTGGTAAGATGGATGAGACAGAGTGGAACAGATGAATAGAAACACATGACAAAAAGACAGATCTGGCGCCACAGTTAGCGAGGATTAAATGAACCCTAACCTAAACTGCGGAAGCGACTGCCGGCTGTCAAGTGGGATAGCTAAAGGAAAATAGGTGACATAAATTAAGTTTGGACAGGTCTGTTATTTGTCTGCCCACCTGTTGCTGCTCACACCTCCCTGGTTTCCCTCTAACCACTCTGCTTCCTGGAATAGAAAGCAGTGAAACGCAGGAAAATTTTGGCTTTTAAAAAAAGGACAAGTCTGTCCATTACATTAGCCACTTTGGCAGCGGGTCAACCACCATTTGGAGCCTATTCGACAGAATGAATTTGGCAGAATATATAGTGACAGGGGCTGGATCATGTTTGGGGATGGGTGCGCTGCTGGCAGCTTCCTCAGCCCATCTCTGAAAATAGTAATGTAGACTATGAATGGCGCCTGGGTATTCATTTGTTGCATTAAAATGTGGAAGATTTAGCACTTTGACGTCCTGATTCTTAAATTTCAATACACGCACGGATTGTCTTGTTAGAATAATTAATTTTACCACACCAGATATTAAATAAACACAAGCTTTGTGAGGAGTGGAGGCACAGATTTATCACTTCAGCACCTGACTCAGGGAAACTCTGTCACCTAAATGGCCAATTTGTGTCCATTTTGAGCGTCAGGGGACAGTTCAGGTCATTTATTGTTCTTTCATATTTCCATGATTCTCAGTCGCGTCCAGGGCACGGTGGTAACTTTTATTTACTGTAGATTTAATTTATTTCTTACATTTTATACATGCTTGTTAGTTCATTTTTATCAATGCAAAGCTTTGCTTGGTTTCCTCCATTTCATATCATTAGAATGAATGAATACTTGAGGAGTTTTGTGGCTGCTGGTGAGATGAAGCGAGCAATTTACAGACCTCCTCTTGTTCACATGTGGCTTCTTGACATTTTAAAGACTAAATGATTAATCAAGTTACAGTAACACTCTCGGTAGTTTCTCTACCTTCCTCCAACTCTTCCCCTTTCTCTCTCCTCATTTTTCTTGCATTTCTCTTCTTCAACAGCCCCAACCATTTGTTCCTCTTCTATCCTCCCACTCTCTCCTTTTCTTTCCCCCCTTTCCTCACAGCCTCTCTCTTCTCCGCATGTGCCTCTTTCCCACTCTCCCTCTCTCCCTCTCCACCTCTCAAGGCCTGATTGATAACAGCAGGGTCAGATGTGGAGCAGGGAGCTTCCCTCACGTGTTTCCTCTCCTCCAAAGCTAGAAGCCTCGGACGTCACTGTCAGCCTCTGCCGGCACGCACTCACGCGAAATATATGCACATACACACACACAGCAGCTTCATCATGCACTCGGGCTCACAGTAAGGCACGCAGAAAACATATACATGCAGTATAAGATATACGCACGTGAAACATTATACAGACACACACACACACAGCAGGTGGAAGAGACACAACAATTGGAAATGTCGATAGCAGACTCAATAGAGCACATCATCAGCTCCCGTCTCCTACTGCACACCCACGTATACATAGAAATCCCTCCAGAATCATGCCTTCAAAATGCACACGTGCAGCCTCTTTGAACAGAGGAGGGAGGATTTTGTGACAGTGTTTTCTACAGTGGCTGACTGTGAAGTGAACATGATGAACAAAAAAAAAAAAAAAAAAAAAAGATAATTGACGTTTTCCCCTCAAAACAGCATACAGATGATTTTTGAAATTAGGGTTTCAATCATTCTTAAATTGTGGCATCACTTTATGACCCTCTACAAGAGCCTGCATTGCCAACAATCTGATCAATACCTTAGCTTTCCTCCAACTCTGAGCCACTGTTTTTCATTATGATCTGTTATCAATTTATATGACTCCTCCATTTTTCCTTATGCCCTCTTTCATTTCTCCCCAAGACTCATACAGAGAGGAACTAACATAAATCATATCCCTGCATGTTCTCCTCCCCAGAGAAGATATATGTAGTCTGGCTCTCTATATGTCAGCAGTCAATGTGCGCTGAAGTGCTGACCTCTGCAGCGCTAACTCCAGGCTCTACAGCTTACACTACAATACCAAGTTAATGTGGAAATCTAATCAAAAAACACATACTGTCTGCACTACAGAACTTATGTAAATGTGCACACAATTGCACACGCAGGCTGCCAACTTACAGTGTATGTAGAGAGACACATAATAAAAAAAAAAAACAGAGGCACAGACAGCAGAGGAGGACACGAATACACAAGTGTATGAGCACGCACACACACACAGCCTGATGACTAAGCACACATCATCATCACCACAATCTAGTAGTGCTTCTTTGAAATAGACTGTCCATCCTAAAGCATCCTAAAGCAGAGTTGACATGTATTTTTTTTAAATGAATTTGAGGATGAGCGATATTGACAAAATTAGTGTGGTAAAAACTATCACAGTATTCAACCAATAGCAACATATATTGCTGAAGAAAATACAACTTTTGGAATAAACAGAATATTCTACATAGTATGTAGCAGAAACCTGTGCATGTTCTGAAAAATTATCCAATGTCCAATTATATAATAAATGCATCACATGGCAGCAAATCACCCTGATATATCAGTTCTGTAGACTTGGTTTAACTTCTCCCTACGGTCACTACTGACTGAGGTCAACAAGTTAACTAGTACTGCACATATTTCGAGCGCTATGATGAAGCTGGTATCCAGAGAGAGAAAGCAGACAGTAGATAATAAACCTGGTGACAGGTATCAGGACTGCTGATGTATCATGTCTGCTGGCTGTGGTGCGTCACACCGGAGTCAAATTATGAGTGTCAAACAACATGTCAATTATTGCCTCCGGCAAATTTAGGCCTTACCGAATGGATTGAGCAGCACACGCTAAAAAACACTGAATATTTCAGCAGTATTTTTGAATATCATCAATGGGATGTTGTTTTGCGGAGGAATTCGCCTTTGTCATAATCACATGACATTAATGTGGGTTATTAGTACTGGCTGTTTCACACCAGCAGCTGTTTGTATCACATGAGAGTCAGCTGGGAAAATAGATGATATATCATTGGAGTAGACTCAGGGTGCAAAATTAACTTTTTTGTCCACCGACAAATGGCTAGTGAATGTTCAAATTTTACCAGCCACTCAAAAGATCACCGTTGTTTTGTTTTTTTTAGCTGGTGAGTGAAGCAAATCTACCAGCCACCTGCATATTTCACCAGCATTTGGCTGGTGGCTGGTGCTAATTCTGTGCCCTGAGTAGATTTAAGAAATACTACATGGTAATGTGGGTGGCAGTAGGATAGAGGTTATGGAGGGCAAGCTTCTGGTCCTTTTTTTCCCCCCGCACCAGTTCCTAAAATCCTAGAACAGGTAGAGAAATTTATGGCAACTACCTCTAAGTAGGTCTGAGCTAAACACTAAGCTCAGTGGAGCTGCTTGAGGGACTGTGGTATTACTGAGTATTTCAAATGTTGTAGAGCTCAGCACCAGCTGCTCAGTGCAGCTATTTTACAACTCATTTTACAACGGAACTGGTTGTGTCAAGTACAAGAACAGATTTCCATGTCATTAGTTTATTCTAGGAATGTCAGTTTCAGTTAATTTTGCTTTTGGTAGGCCGACACCCATCCTTCTTCTCCTAAAAGTGTTTTTCAATGTGTAGCTCTTGGTGGCATAATGTGCTCAGGCTCGAGGTACCGAACTAGCCCTTTCAATCCTTCATCCTCTACGACACTGATTGGCAGCATATCTGTCTCAATCATTCAGCACACCAACTGGGTGATGGCCTTGGACTGGCGCGCATCACACTTTCTCCCCCCAGCTAGCAGGGATGTGATCTTTGGTTGCGACTGCGAGCCATCCTCTGACATGGCAGCCGTATAGTTACATACATAGTATAGTTACATACTCACACGCTCTCCTGCCAGGCTCTTGGAAGCGGTCAAAAATTATTTTCTCTGGCAGTTAGCATTTACAAGACTGCCTGTTTATCTTTTCAAGCTGCTTATCATATGTGACCATAGTATTTGGCAGCTTGCTATATTCAATTTCAGCAGAAGAAACGTCATAAGACACTTTGGACTCATGTTACACGAGCCTTCAGAAAGTCCTACAGGTTAAACTGACTAACACACTCACCATAAACAGACTTTAGGACACTCCCTAGCCTAGAAACATTAAAGCTACAAACAACCCATAATACAACACCCTGTAGAAGTCGGTTTACACCGGTACTTTATCCATTCAAAAAGAGGATCTGGTGTTGTGAACACGTAATTGTCAAGCCATTAGCAGAATATGCATGCAAATTAACCTATGGACCGACATGCGTAACCAGTCAAAAATATTCTCAGCGGTCAACCAATTAATGGTTAACTACTGACATCCCTAGTTTACACCTTACACTCCCTCTCCTGTACTATCCCTTACATTAAAAAGGAGTGGAGATCTCTTATTCTGTCTCAGTGACACACATGCAGACACATAGCTGAACCTGTAAGCAGAAGCTAAGCATGATATATGAAATGTAAACATGAAGAGAAGATGCACGAGAGTTAAATTAGCGGACCTGCTGTACCAATCTCCCATCGTTTCTCAGCTCTGTGATTTATGGTGGCGAGGAGAACTTGTTGGAATGTCGAAACAGTTACACAGAAGTTGTAAAACAACAGATATATGAGGTATATATGAGGTTACAAGATAACACTGAGGCCGGGAAATACAAAAATATACGTACACACTGATAAATAATATCTGTGCTTCACATATACAGTGCCTATATCACAAAAATACACAAAGGAGTGTCCACAAAACGGACTTAATATACACAGAGACACACAACTGGGGTTTCCTCTATGACAGATGAAGAGCAAGGGTCCATTAGATTACTCAAATAATAGCTTGTCTCTCTAATGGACCGCTTTATTTGTCAGTTTTTTCACCCTGTCTGTTCTGGCTTTTCTTCCCCTCCATCACGCTGCCTTCCCCTGTCACAAAACGCCTTTCCGCCACGTGTTTCTCTTACTCTTCTTTGTGTCGCTCTTGCGGCAGCAGCTTTGTCTCTTTCATCTTTCTTCACAGTTTTGTGTTTTCTTTCTTGTTTGTTATAACCATTGTGCATCTTTCTGCTCTCTGGTTATTTCATTCTTTTTCCTCCATCCTTGCTGAGAAAACGGTTTCTCTTGTCAGCTCTCACAGCTTTTACCTCCCTCTTCCTATGTCATCAAGCTTCCTCTCTCTCTCCACCATTATTCTCACGCTCTGCACTGTTTCTGTTTCGGCCCCTGTTTCCCACCATGCAACTCCCTTCTCACTCTCTTTACCTTTCCCATTATCTAACTCTATCCATTTCCCTCCCACAAAAACTGTCTCTTCTGCTCTCTCATTCTCTACCCTTGCCCCATATCTGACTCACTCCCTTTCCCAGTATCTCTCTCCCTCTCTCTCTCGCTCTCTGTCTCTCCCCCTCTATCACACTCTCCAGAAGACTTGGGCCCTTAAAAGGAAGTAGCCCTCTCCTGCTTATAGCTGCATTGATGTTAACCCTTTCCTAGCATCACCAGATTTGCTGATCCCACCTTAACTCTTTCAGTCTGACTTGACCTGTCACCTACCATCTATGCTTCAACATGACACACAACGTCAACCACTAGCTACATGTTCCATGGTCAATTATCACATCAAAGTAATACTATGATCAGAACATCTGCAGTAACCAAACATCCCTAATGACCCCACGTTTACATGAGTCGTTGTGTAGTTTTTGCACTCCAAAATGAACTTGGAGCACTTAACTTGAAGCCTATTCATTTGTTCTGGCCAACATGAACAACTTGCTGCCAAGTTACACATCCAGCACAGATTGTGTGTTGGATGATGGACATCCCATCTTTTTTCTTACTTACTTTTTATCCTGTTCACAGTAGCATATATTTTCTAAACTCACCATTTAAAGCATAGTTTATTGTAAGTCACAAGTAAAAGATTGACAAGTAATTCCTATTCACTAATTATATTATGCTTACTTTGATTACACCCTTTGCAAACAAATTAATCTGATTACAGTGTCGCATATTTAAACAGAAGTGCATTATCAGTAGAGCGGCTACCGTTTTAAGCTTTGGTAGCTGCAGTAATAGCAGTGCACACATGCGTGTGCCATTTAGCAGAGGCTTTTTCAAAGTATCTTAGAGGACCATGAGAGAGTGCTCACTTAGTGCCTGTGGAAATCCCCCCATGACCCTGGCGGTGTTAATACTACGCTTTCCCCATTACATTACACAGGCCAGCAGTAGTCACAGAGGCAGAAGCAAAAATGAGTGTTGTACAAATGCCACGAGCATCATATTTTTTTATTACTGGACAGTGGACAACACACATCAAACTAATAATACAAGGCATACAGACAATCAATGCTGCATGGAGCAAGACTCCACCTTTCTACAGAGGACATGCTGCTTTGAGAGTGAACCAAGTAAGGTCATATCTCATTGACGACCACATATCTGAGATCTGGTCAGAAGTGTATTGTGAGACCACAACATTTCATCTTCTTCTGATAACACACGCATCTGACAAAATACTCTCACGTCATTGCAGCAATGTAAAATTTGAGACACAGAGCATTGTGGTGAAACTTGTGTTGAAACTTCAATGCCTATGGGAGCGACTAAACCGTAGTTTGTTTATGGGGTTTTTCCCCAAGACCTCTTTTCTCAGGCGCAGCAGTAAGCAGTTTCTTTCTCTCATTGACATGTTGCCTCCTCCCAAGAAATATTTCTTGGAAGCGACACATTTGTGAAGAGAACTAGCAGGCACTGGCCATCACTGGAAACTGCTTTGTGCTTACGTCAAAGCTGGTGCACAGTGTAATGTGAACTTGTGCCACTGCTGAGAGATATATACACCTTTTAACATGAAGGATATATATAGTTCTTAAATGTGACAATACCCCGTATCTGTTTAGTATTACTACACAAGCCTTGTATGTAAAGCGTGCACCGCTTATGATGTTTTCATCTTCACTCAGGTTCTGTTCCCAGAGTCTGCCATGTTATCAGCCTGTATGATTATAGACCTGAGGAATGTTACCTGTCACCTGTAGAATGTGACATTACAGAATGTGGATGACAGGAATCCCTTTTCTGACCTTATCTGGCACTGAGTTTATGAACCCAGCTGCTGCAGGTTTTCTGCAACTCATACAGTGTATAGTTGATATTACCCCCATGAGCTTGTTTCATTAAAATATATTGCCTCTTTTGCCATGAGGAGAACTCACAAGAGAGGGGCCTGAAATTATTTTGATGTGCTGACACAGAGTCTACGAGGTGACAGGAGACATTGGAGACATTAAATGGACCAGTATTATCCCAGTAGCCTGGGATGTGGCAAAGGCAAGCTGAAAGACAATAATTACAACCACTCAGGCACCAACATCTGGGTCTGAAGTGTCAAGTCTCCACATGACAAGTGCAGCAATATGTTTTCATATCCCCAGGAAGATGTTAAGTTGATTTGTTTTGGCTCCCAGGGTGAAAAAGTTTACAAACGCGCAGGCTAGAAACCGCATGGCATTAACAGGCAAGTACAGCACAATATCTGGCCTCCAGAAGTCGTGTGTGTGTGTGGTGGTAAAAACGTCAAACGGCAGAAAAACATTAGCAGCCAGCCTGCGGGTAGGAGATCGCAACACGTTCTCATCAAACCACAGGGGTGTAACGTAAACAAGGCCGATCTGGTCTCCCATTACGTGACCATTTACAGTCACAAAAGAACTCCAAACCTCCACATTCTGAGGCCTATGTTTAGATTTAGGTCATTAAATGCAATACCATTCAACTTGTAGCTCGTGGGTACTACTTGCTGTGCCATTGAATCACCTAAGAATGTACACTCGTACGCTTACTTTACACTCTAAACTCTCTCTCTCTCTCAATGACAGCTTTATTTCTCACTGATAGACAGTAAACAGTGTAACTGTTTAGATAAATAATGAGAGGCTTACACAAACACACATTATCAAAACTGCAATACAAAGACATCGATATGAGAGTCTGTCATATCAAGGCTATGCAAATATAACGATAAAGATACTTGTTAAAGAGGGCTGTGAACTGCTAGTGACCTCCTCAACTTTCTTTATCTGAATCATGATTAGGCGAGGCCGCTGCCCATCACTGTCACTGACAGCAGCGACTGGCTGAGAGCAGTTTCAAGGCCAGTGGTTTCTATGGTGACCATGGCTGCGCCAGTTAAGGGGACTATGTTGAACTCACCATCTACACAGTATTAAAATCGACTCCAAATTAATCTTTTTTTTTTTTTTAAAAGGGCTGGTAAATAGTGAAAACTGGTGGAAAACAGTGACCGTTATTGGAAGATAAGACAGTTTTCTCTGTTATGTTTAGTCCAATCACATTAAACATTAAATGAGAAGAAGCGTAACCTCGCATTACCTCGAACAAGGTGTTTTCTAACAAGGTGTATGTTCTCAATCATGTTTGTCTGTGTGTTCGTTAGTGTACCTCAAAAAACACAGTAACAGATTTCAATGACATTTGGTGGAAAATTATACCATATTGTAGGCCAAAGGACAAGGAATTAGTTTTTGGTGCAGGTCCAGATCCATGTGCAGATTTGTGCTCGATATGAGTGAAACCATGTGTACCAAGCGCAGTGTGTGGAAAATCTCCATCTTCTTATGTAAAAGTGACAAATGATTAAAGCAATGGTGCAGAATTTATAAAAATAAACCCAATTTTCACAGGTGTGCTCTACTGTTCGGTTGACGAGTTAGAATGATGTCTGAGGCAGGGTGTGATACAACCACCGGCCACATACTGGTCTTTGTCTGTTCAGCTGTCTGCTCTAACAGCCAATTTGGCAGGAAACCAACCATCATCCCTTTTCTAAAACTCATATTAGCTTGAGGCTGGGGAAACTCTTTTGTTCACTTACCACAGTCACAGGTGAATACCAAAATTCATTTGTTGCCTGAACAGGTGAGGTCAAAAAGTACACAAATGAATCACTGTTTTCTCAATTAAGTACCAGGGGTGCAAACTCATCAGGAGTGAAAAAGGCGACAGAGATGCTTTTTACATCAGCTTTAAAATGTGGATTTACAGTCAATTTTAGTATTAGAATATAGGGAAGAACTCACCCTAGAATTCATGTAATCTTACTGCTACAAAAGTAATGTAAGAGGGACATCAGTTCAGGGCACTTAACCCCCCCCCCAAAAAAAAACAGAGCAGAGCCGGGTCCAGAATTATATTAAAGTGCATTGCATCCACTATACAATATACAGGTTACATTACTTGACACCTGCTAAAGAAATAACACAATGTGTAAAATTATGAGATTTCAGCACCACTCCACACATAAACATTGCTTCTGTTCTCTAATGCAGCCATCAAGTTTAAATAAGCTGTTTCAATAGGCTGAGAGCTGAGTTTCAGACATCAGGACTGTAATTACACACGCTTCCAACAAAATCAACACAAAAGTGATGAACTGTAATAGCGACACTCCCCTGCTCAGAGTATGCAGGTCTGCAGATTATGTGGGGAGATTGGGGTAACCTGTTTAACATTATAATACCCAGTGTACCTACAAATTATTTGTATTTATTTTAGTCTAAAATACAACATGCAATACATTTCACTCACCACTGTATAGTTGTATAAACACCCTGTTCATACACCCGTCGGGTGCTACCACTTAGGCCTACAGGTCACAATTAAATATCTATCTGTATGTTATTTTCTTTTAATTATAACATGTTATTTACTTTCAATTGGTAGGCTAAATGTGAACTTGCAAGGCTAACGTTAGCTGGCCAGCTACCACCTGTAGCAAAACCATTATTTATCTGTACATTGTTTATGTTCGTTTTGACTGATTGAACATTCAACAACGAATCTTCCCGTTGTAATTTTGGCTTGTGGAATTCTGATGTTTGTTCTGTCACTCAAAACTATAAACTAAACTTGTCTGTGTTCAGATATTCCGTGCTGGTCTGTGTCACATGCACGCACGCTGTAAACAATCCCATTGGCTCATGGGTGTGATAGTCTGCGAAGAACAATATCTGGTTGGATGCAGCTGTCACTTTTTTTTCCCCCGTACAATGTCTAGTCATCAGATCTACACGAATCACACAAATGCCCTCTTTTGGATTCAAAACGGCAAATTTTGCCGAAAGGTGACAGGTTTGCACCTCTGAGTACGTTATGAGATTTCCACATATATGCACAACTAATCCAACATTCTTGTACCTTCCTTTAATGGAAAACAGATGCGCAAATGATCCCCATAGCCCCTAAACGACTATCTGCACTGAACAAATACCACATCAGAAGCAGGTTATTGTCTCCTTCATACAACCCATCTCTCCATCCTAACACACACAAAAAGCTGTGATCCAGCCTGCTCCCAAAAGCACTTTAGCTGGGTTTCTAGGAAGCTCTAATTGCTAAAGTGGAATCACTCAATGCACAGCAAAACATGACCATGCATTTGATTTCGTTAAGATAAATGCCAGACACATGATATGGATAACCCCAGTCGACCTGAGTGACCGACTGTCAGTTCAATTCTCAGTGCCTGCAAGTTTGACAAACCTCCACCGACCTGTCCACCTGAGTCCTGTCTCTCACCTGTCCATCCGCACGTCTCTGTATCACTCTATGAAGTACATGGGTGCGTACAGAGGCAGGTTAAGAAGGATTCCCATAATCAACCACCACTTTTAACAGATTACTAGACAGACAAGACGGATATTTCTTAGAATACCTTTGAACAATATCTGGATCCTGCCTGCCAAAGTGGCTGAAAGGATAGACAAACTCAGCTGCCAAAGTCAAAATTTAACAGCATTTGGCTGATATTTAATGTTGGCTCTAATCCACTAGTTTCTCTCTCATTCAGTCTCTCCTCCTCATTCATGCTTTCCTTCTTTCTCTAAACCTCTCCCCCTTGTTAATTCTCTCTCTTGCCCTGCCAAAGACGGTTCTGCTAAACCACCCTAATAACCCCTTCTCTCTCTAAGCCATCTTGTCTAATGAGATTGGGCCTGTGCATTGAGACCGACGCATGCAGGGAGAAGGAGACAGGTGGGATAGAGAGAATGACGGAGTACGTTCATAGCAAACAGGATAAAGGAGCGATGGCTGATATATAATAACAGACTGACAGACAAATAGATGGAAAACAAAGATGTGGTCGTCAACGCTCTGGAAAGATCTAAATGTGTCTGAAGGCTGAATCTGGAAAAAGGCAAACAGGAATGCACCAGAGTGTGACAGAGAAAAAAAAAAAAGACAGATAGAGAGAAAACTGTGAAATGTGTTTTGTCATTCTGTCACTCTGCAAATGGTGAAGACCCATGCAAGCAAGCCTACGACGGAGGACAAACTGAACGTGTTACAATGACCTGTTTTCACAAGGTCTTCTTGTGCAAATGTAGGGCAGAAAATTGCTAAAAAAAAAAAAAGGAAAATAGTGCTAGGTAACCCACTAGTCCCAAAATCTTGGTCAGTTCACTCTTATTTCACATAGGTAGGTTGGGAAACGCTGACAAATAAGAACTGTGGGTGATAAATTTGTCTACTCTTACGGCTGCAATGTTGAGTAACCAGCCTTTGTTGAATTTTTAAAGATCTGGTGGATTAGAGTAAAGCAGGATATCAGGCTGATAAATGTATGAATCCAACTATATTTACATTACCTGTAATAATCCAATGACTGATCTTATCCTAAGTAGGCCTATCTCTAAACCGCATCTGCATACATGGTTTTCTTATAGGACTATTCCATTCATATTCATGCTCTCGAGCACAGTCAGATGAATGAGGCCACCGTTTCCACATGATCTTACACTTTCCCTCCAGTGTTAAACCTCAAACGTTATGTTGCCATACTGTTCTACTATGGTTTGCCCTTCATGCAAATTATGCAAAAACACTGCTCCGAGCGACGTTCTTTTTGTTAAATATTATTTTAAACATGAGTAGATTCAGCTGGGACATGATGCTAAAAGATGGTTGCCCCGAGGAAAGACAAACCACTTGGAAAATGGCCACACAGGAAGCATGTTTGCGGAGAATGAAATAGTGGCAAAGAGTGCTCGTAAATGACAAAACAATGGAAGATATACAGCGTGACGCGTTTCGCAAGACAACGTCTTTGGCATTCATTGTAAAGCGGTTAAGATTGCCACATGTGTGACAAAACGCGGTGAAATCTCTAACAGAGAGTCACTGTTCAGACATTTTGAATATTACCTTACTTGGGCTTAAGTATTGTTCTAATTGGGTTAATACTGGAATGTGTGGTTTTGTTGTTAATACTGGGATGTTCTTGTGGCCGGTGGACAAGAAAACACGATGAAAAGAATCTGTATTACAGAAGATGCCATTTGTCAAACGTGGGAAATCTGAAGACATAAAAAAAAAAAGCATCTGTTTGTGTGAAGATCCTAAACTCACTGATTCCCACATCCTCTGTAATTTGATCAGCTCAGCTCAGCCTCCTCCTCCTCTTTTTGTCTTATTCGTCTTTTGTTCTCATATTTCTCCGTAACTTTGTTCTATACCGTGTTAGGTTTACTGTGAACTCTGAGCACACTCCTACTTCCCTCACTACCCAACTGTAATAATGTTTTTCACTCCCTACTTTCACTCTCTCTGTTCAAAGACAAACGGGGGTCAGTTTGGGTCCACGGCCGTTGAATGTTTCGCTTTAAACATCACTCATTGGTACAAGGCTTTGATGCAAAACTCTGACCCACCTCTTTTTTTTTTTTTAAACACATAAACATCAAAGTTGCAGATCTCCATATGAATGCACTATTGAAAGCATGTATTCTTTACAGTGCAAAGGTTTCCCCAATTATTTTGCACTCTGATCTCTAACATTTTCTCAAAGTATTTTATCCCTGACCCCTGACCGATGATGTTTAATTTGTAAATGGAGTTAAACAAATCTCAATGAATGGGACATTCATGGGACATTTTTTTTTTTATCCCATGCTCCCTTTTGTTGCAAACTGTCAATGCAGTCTGAGGTGAGAGGTAACCACACGTAACTAATGGCTTGTAAATTCACAGTTACAACATGTAGAGAGAAAGGAAGCGCAACACATCCTCTCTGGTCTGTTTGACACGGAGCAGGAGGTTAAAAACATGTACCTAAATGTTTTGTATTATGTTTATTTGCTTCAACTGTGGAGAAAGTCATTCGGGACTTCATGGGGTTCAATAGGTGGTATGATAGTGAAGGCTATAAATGGACTTGGCGAGGCAGTGGTCAGAACACATTACGACCTAGAGATAGAGTGTGTGTTGGAGCGAGGGGGCCGTGTGAACTCCAAACAGGAGCAGCAGAGGAGGATGTACAGCCAGTGGCTAAAGGCCTGCCAACCCCCTCCATTTCCTAATTTTTCCACAGCGCCACTAGAGATGGCTTGAGGACAGAGAATGAGGAAGTACTAAAGTTCAAATGATGTTTATCAGCAAATGAAAACCAGGTTGTCTGACTGCCCTGTCATTGCTTCAACTGTCTTTTCTCCTTTTTCACAATTGGTTTTGGATTTCTTTTTGGTCCACGTCAATATGTTCTTTCATCTGTTCAGATGTTCATGTGCATTTTGCTTTTTTTTTTTTTCCTTTCTTCAAGCTTTGTCTCTCATTACTCTTTGCAAAAGAAGACCAGCTTGCCACTATGACATTCTAACAGGATCCTAATGACAAACAAACAAACACGCTGCTTCTCTCAACCGCAAAAATGTTCTTGTGGATGCACGGACACGTCGCCTTACCTGGAGATCAGATAAAGACGGTTACAGGATGTCAGAGACTTTGAATTCCTTATTTGCACAAGATTTGAAAGTGCATCTTTGTGACTTGAACCGTGACCTAAGAATTGACAAAAGCATGTTGTCGTTGTTGTTTTAAGTTGTTTTTGCTCTACATCTGGTATCTGTGCAATTCAGTGTGTCTCTTGCCGTCACTGTTAATGTTTTCTAGCATGGTCCTTATTTGAATAAACTGATATGGACACAGAAAGGGGATATGGACATGATGACAAATGATCCAAAGAGACATGTACAGAAATATGCAGACAGGAAGATAGGATGTAGTAAAATAGAGAAAAAGGCATAGGGGGAGGTGGAGAAACAGGTACACAGAGAGTTAAAGAGATAAGGCAACAGACAAAGAAGTAAGCTCACAAAGATAAGAAAGGCAAAGAGGATGACAGCGGGCAGGTAGGCAAGAGGGTAGATAAACCAGCAGGCTGGCTTTCAAAGGAATGACGGAAAAGCAGAAAGACAAATTAGACAGTTTAATAGAGAGGATGATCAACAGCTGGAGCAGAAGAGAAACACTCATACTTTGGTAAACAGAGGAAAGAGTAAAAGGAAAAGACACATACAAAACACATAAAGAGAGCACGTTCTGTTAACAGACTTAAGGCTGAAGTTCAGGACTTTTATGTATAAGTGAACGTCTGTTACATTCAAGCCCTTGCATAACAAGTTCACACAATGCTGATTAAGCCTATCACCGCCAGGTAAATCTCTCTCACTGGTAGTGCTGAAGCCAAGTATCCCAGAATGCAATTCCGTACCAACCGGCAGCGATGGCAGAGATTAAGCTGTTTCTTTGCTGCAGGACTGTTTAATATGTCACTTTAAGTTTTTATATTTTTTAAGGCGAGAAAGGAAACATTTAGATTCCCAATATGTGGTCAGTCTGAACTGAATGTAGTTTATTATGCAGAATGCAGAGATAAATGCATGTTATGCTCTAACATTTAAGATCACTGTAATAAATATATTATATCTATCTTCATGTTTTCTGCAAAAGGATAATAATAAACTATGAATTTGAAGTTGTGATGAGATTCTTCTCATATCAGTCTATAGAAACTATTAGTTTAAGTTGCACCACCACTACTGGTGGTGCAACTGGGGCAAAAGAAGGTTTTAAAAAAAAAAAACCTTGCTCAAAACCTCACAAAAATAATCTGACCAGTGCTCACTGCTTGTTTTTCATTCATGATAACTGCATGGATGAATAAGTTAATATCCAGTAAATAGGATGAGCAAATTGGGATAAAAGGTTCCAACTTCACATCCTGTCATTCAATGCTTTCTAATAACGTTAAATGATGAAACTGATACAAAAATGTATTAGTGGATTCACTGTGAGGAGCTGTGGCGAGAGTCCTTCACATTCACAATGGTCATTAATCAAAGCTTCAACAGCAAAATAACATCACTGATAAATCAATCAGTGACTCAGCGATTAAGAGCAAGTCAGACTGAGTAGAGAGCCGAAATCAGCAGAACTAGTATTTCTAAGACTTTTGTGTTTCAAACGTGGTAAAAATATATACAGACAGAAAGAAAGACAGAAAAGACCTGAAGAGATCAGGTAGGCAGACAGGTAACTGTATTAAAAAACAGTCAGACAGCCAGACTGAGTAGTGAACCGTCTGAGGGCTTTTCCACTTAGCGCTGTCAGTCAGCCAGTACGTCAGGTGTCTGTAGGGATGCTAGGCTGTGTAAGATTTGCAGACTGCAGGCTTAAAGCACACTGGACATAGAGTGAAGCCTACTAATCAGGTCACCTGTTGCACAACACTGCACCGAGACCAACCATATGCACACCTAGACAGACACACAAAATGTACACACTCAGTGACGGGCATTTGTGCGTGCATGAGCTCCCTCAGCCATTTAATCGCCCATACAACTGTGCACAAACACACACTGTCCCTGCAGGATAATGAATACGGACATCAGCTCTGCTTATTGCACTAATTACCAGCGCCAATACAGGCACAGTATTATGTCCATTTAGCACACACACAACTGAAAGGAATATGTCTCTAAGCAAAACTGAAAAGAAAAAAATAAATACTGAAAACCATATGTGTGAATTAGGAGAGAAAAATGAGAACAGAGAAGAAAAAATAGTACACATTGAAGAAAAATATAAGGCTCTCTCTGCCCTTAATATGTATATTAGAACTGTCAGAGTTACTCTATCTAGTGAACACAGAGCCTAATCATTACTATATCAGAGAGGAAAAGGGGAAATGAGCCAAAGAACAGAAGGAAACAGAGTGAAAGGCAGAACAGCAGGGGGGGTCAAGCAAGGGACAGAGAGAGGGACTTAGACCATGTCCACACTAAGCCGGCTAAGTTGGTAAGAGCATCTTTTCGACCCACCGACCAGACTAACGCAGCGTTTTTCTCCCCCGAAAACGGAGGTTTTCCAAAACAGCCTCTAGAGTGTGTAAGTGTGAAAACGCTGCCTTGGCGTTGTAGTGTGTACAGGGAAAACAGAGTCTGAGCTTAATAGAAACACTGTAATATCGGTGACAAAACAAGGAAGAGGGAAAAAAAAGAAGAAACACAAGGACAATAACAACAATTGCAGATGGTTTCGTGTGAGTGTTGTTCTCATTGTCTACTTTGATAGCTTTTTTAGGGTTAACCATAGCTATCTAATAACTTCCTCTTGCTGCAATTGTTGTAATCAGCTTGTAATAAACTAAATGTCAGGTAGCTGCCGTGGAAACAGGAATAGTATACAGTTTCTTCTTCGCTGGTTTTCTGTGGCTGACTTGCTTGTCTGTCCTCTGCACATGCCCAGTAGGAGGAGAGTTGCCTGTTATGTCGTTTTAATGCTGACAGATATTTGCAGGAACAAGCTGAAACTCCTGCTGTGGACACGTCGTTTTTGCTCGAAAACTGCGTTTAAGAATTTAGCCAGCTTTATGTAGACATAGTCTCAGTTTGACATAAACCAAGTAAGAGAGAACAGCTACGAGAAAGAGGTGCCAAAGTGAGGGAAGAGACAGACCACATATGTGACCATAAGCTCTGAGCTACATTAACCTCAACAAGCAAACATGCAAGTAGCATATGCATGTGCTCCACACATTGTGGTCCTATTAAAGTGGCAAATATACATGTTCTCCTTATACAGCTTTGGGTGTCTGCATATACGGACTTGTTCACATATTTGTTGCTGCATTAAGTCCAAACAGACTCGAAAACTTTGGGCTGTGTGTGGACCCTCGGGGACGTGGGCAGATGACAAATTTTGTTCAGAAACATGAGTCAACCTCTGTGTCGTACCCTGGAAAACACTGACCCCCCAAAAGAAACAAAATATTTTATTTATGTTATTAACTTATTTTTGTGCACTCATTTCATTTCAGCTCAGTGTGAGAGTCTCTACTGCGTTTTGCTGTCATTTACGGTCACGCTAGTTTCTCTTCCTCTGCTCTCTGGCGGGTTTCAGCCCCTCCACATACACACGGAGCGGAGCAGAGGAGAGACGGGTGAAGTGAAGATAACGTTACTAAAGTTGATGACAACTCCATTTGTTACGTTACTGTAAATGCAATAAAAGCTTTGCAAGTAAGAAGCCAAACATACCCAACCCCAATCTGGCGACAGTGGCGAGGATGCCGGAGGCTAGCGTGACTTTGTAAAAAAAATTGTTCTGAATGGATCATTGAGAAATAAGATAAAACATGGGAAGACTTGAATATGACTCCTTTAACTGTTTGTTTGATCAGGTCCAAATGTTCTGTAATATTGTAATTAACTGGGTTGGGACTATCAAAAATACTGACTGATGCTTTTGAGGAAGAAGAAACTATAAAATACAGCTTCAAGTTCCCATTCATCTATTGTTTAGACTACATTGTTCAGGATTAATAAGAGCTAAGCTTAAAGTCTCTCAGGTGAGTCTGTCATCAAACTACAAAGCTTTCTTCTGTTGAAGAAAATGAGCAGTTTTGGGTTTTTTTTAAAAAAAACCTATCTCTTCCCTAAAACACTTTTTCATATAGTCTCTGCTTTATCTCTGCTGTCTTTCTTATAAAAACACATTAATTCATTTCTATTATCATCCATGGGACTCATCTGTCCCTCCACTCATCTTTTAATAAAAAGTCCCACTCATTTCAGTCACAGAAGCCTTTATTCATCCCCTCATGTTTCTCTCAGTAGAAACACACTGCCAGACTGACACAAGACAGCCCAGCTCGAAAAAAAAACCACGCATATCAGGAAGACCTCCCTTGTATTGCACTCTCTTCGCATGAAGTCTACTTTCCTTCACCTACTTCTGCACTTTGTAACTCAAGTGAACGCAGAGTAAAATGAAAAGACCACACATTTCACCTGGTGAGTCTATTTAAAGGAGGCAGCAGGTGATCCTAATACATTCAATTCAAGTTTAACTGCATTTCTTCTTTAATATCAGTGTCCTGTGCTTTAGCCTACTCTACACTAACTGTCTGGCAAAATATAGTGGCTCTGAATTAAACGTTTATTTAAATCTCTCATCATACCATTTCTTAACAGTAGCTTGGTCTCAACACAGGAAGGGTTACTCCCAAATCTTTGGCCCAACATCACCAGATATGATGGAGGTACAACAGTTTGTATTCAAAACAATATCTCCTTTTATTAAGCAGCTTAGGCCTGTGTAGTGATCCTGCTGTGGATTTAGGCCGCAAGGGCTACGGAAATAAAGCGTGTTAAATAGGACGTCATGTTTTTAAGAATACACTGTACTATCCATGAGAATACATTACTGACCATCTAGTTGATTTACATCTCAGGCGTTTAGCCGACACACTCACACACAGTTATTCTCCTGCAAGCACAAACGAAAGGTTACGAGCACACTGGTGAATCATCATAACTGTAAGTAGCTTAATAAAAGAAAATAAAAAAAGTGTCAAGATTTTTTTTTACATACAACAGCTACATCAAATGGAGATCATGTTCGTATTACACAACTGGAATTTCACCTTCAAGTTCTCCAAACAAAATCAGTCTTAATCATAGGCCCAATAAAACTACTTCTCCATTACAGAGACCTGATCTATTCCATCTCAAGTCAATATAATATTTCATAATGGCCATATGTCTTAATCAAGGGTTCAAAACCCAAAATGAGTCATTGCCCTACCTCTAGGAGGTCACCACATGACAAAAGCAGCAAAGTTTTTTAATGACTTGTGTTCTAATGGTGATAAAATGACTTTCAAGTCGTCAGCTGAAACATTTTCCAAACTTCTTATAAGTATATTAACGTCAGGCCTTAGAGAATGTTCTGGCTCAATTTTAGTACTATCTGTATGCCAAAACCTTAGTCCACTAGAACACCCCATAAAACTGTATTACAGATAGCTTGTAGTTGCATACAGAGAAACACCCTGTGTATTCTAGCATTAATGGTCCCAGCACTGTGACTGGAATATATCTTATTGTCTGTAGATTGTTCATTGTTACAACAGTTGAAGAACTTTTTATCTCTGTTGAAACCAATCCAGATTTGTAGTTGGGTATGTACTACCTGTGGACATAAGTAAGAATATTCATCCCTGTTTTGCACTCCAGAGTTTAAAAAGTTATTTTGGTGTTTTCTGCACAAGATCAAACTGCTTTGGAGCATGTGCTAGTGAACTGCTTATACCTATAGGCTATAACAGTGGTCAGGCAAGAGCACATGATGTCTTTGATTATACAGGCCTGTGTTGTTCCCATCTGAAATGAATGTCCCCTGGGGGCAGTGTATACAGGCCCGGTTGGATAATCTAATGCCTTGGATGTCATGTGTGTGACCCACAGCATTCAGGCAAAAGCTTCCTCATAGAGCACCACAGTATCAGCTCCCTGTCCTTTATTGCTACCTTGGATGAGGTGTGGAAAACGCTTAACAACCGATTGCTAATCAGAATGTACTAGGAAGAACTGCTTCATGTCGTCACTAGGCTGGAATTTGAACGGGTGTAAAATCAAGTCATAAAACATCTGTTTGCTTTCACAAGCATGCACGTACACATGAACCAATGATATGCACACACACACACAAACACAACATGTGCACACACTCACTCACAGGCTCCTGCAGCTGAGGTCACAGCTGTTTGACAGCAACCAAACCCCACTTGTGTGAGCAGAGAAACAGAAACTGTAATCCCCCTTACACCCTGAGCTAACTTGTACCAATCTACAAGGTTGGCCAATATTGCTTTCAGCAGAGATAAACATTAGCATATAGGGCATAATAAATATGGTTAATCTATACATGAAACTGAGCAACACTAGAACTGAGGTTGAAAATCTCAAGAAACAAGTCAAATGAATTCCTGAATTCACAAGGCTCTTACTATTTTCCCTAGCAACTAGATTTTACACTCCACCACTGCTTTAGTATCGGTCACTGATTTGGATTGTGTTATTTTGGCAGTTACACACACAAAAAGCATCGTGAAATCCTGCCATAAAAATGTTACTTGCGCATCACTGAATTTTGGAAGATACACCTATGATAGATTCACAGTTCATCAGTGGATCAACTCATTGAGAAAACACAGAACCCCCATTCACAAGGCTACAGCCCCTGGCTCCTCAGCACACTGATGTGATCTAGGCCACGCTGCTCTCAGCAGCAGAGGGGAGAGCTGAGCTTTGGAGCAGCTTGCATCTTCTGCCAGTCTGTCAAACACAGGGGAGTGATGCGAAAGAGGCAAGGCATCGCTGCTGCTGAAGGTAACACACTGTGCGGGACTTTGAAAGTTCAATTCTTCCAGTTCATTAACTAAATGCTGGTATATTGCTGCTAAGTAAAAATCATTTTATCATGAAAATGTTTTTTGTTAACAATTCTATAACTACTTTGAATGTCAAGTTGTACATCTGGTCCCATTTCAGTTTTCTGGCAACATGGATTTAACAGTATATGCTGTTAAAATGGTACAAGTATCAACTTATGACATTATCAGTGGTAACGACAGGCTGTTTGATAAGAGTCAATGTAAAATTTGATTGGGCTGCAAAGTTTTCTTCACTAGTTCAAGTCCATTTCATGTCGTGTAGTTCAAGACCTCTTTGATGGAAAGCTTTCATAAGGTCATAACTTTCACTTGAGCACAGCAAATCTTAAATATTTTTCAAATGTCTGAAACTATTTGAGTGGAAAGCTATGTTTAACTCAATGTGCCCTTGTGAGGGCCTTGAAACTTACTATTTTAAATGAAAACAGTTAAAATACTATTTTAGATACTGCTAGATATTGAAAGCCAGATGGATAATGAGAGTGGAGAAGACCTAAATTAGATGAGTGCCAGATGAGGGCTGCCTTGCTGAGCTGTCTGCTCAATGGGATTTTCTGAGAGCGAGTGTGCATATGCAAATATGGCAGGTGTCACCTTCACTTTCTCTCTTTCCCTCTCCAACTCCCTCACACAAACAAAAAGATCATGTTTCACTCACACAAACAACTTCAACTCAACGCTGACAATCATAGCAACAAAACATCAACTCACGCTCAAAGTCAGAATCATCATCTTCATCATCCTCTCCGTTGGACTCTGTTTGCATCGGCTCCCCGTCAAACATCACTCCTTTCCCCGTCTTGCCAACGGCACTGGCCCCATCTTGACTTCTGGTATCCCGCAAACGGGTGAAGTACTGTACTGCAAAATCCACCAGGTCTGACGGCCTTTGTCGCAGCACCTCCACAGTGTAGCCCTGCAGCAGTTCTGTCAACCCCACCGGTATCTCAATACTCATGGCTGTGTGTGGCTCGGTGGCGGCGTTTGCTATCTATCTACAGGAAGAGAAATGAAAATGAGTCAGAATTAGTATCAATACAGAGCCATACTTGTGGTTTAACCACTGGGCTGTGATTGTTAGTTTGAAAACCTGACTTTGACTTTTACTGTGCCAGTACACTGTGTGCCTCTGCGTGGCCTGTGAATGTTAAGTGGCTGATTACAGCTCTGCAAGGCAACTTGAATGCTCTGGGACAGCCAGGGTAACTGAAGAAATTACCATCAAGTTTGACAGCTGAACAGATACTACACTGCCATTTATAAGCAAGGTAGTGCAAGTGTTGCTGTGAGACATTGTCACTGAGCGGCTACTTTATCTAGAGGGGTGAGCCAAGGAACACACAGTTCCCTCAGCTGCACAGAACAGATATGAGTCCAACATTTGCCATGGGGGGGACCAGATAACCAGTGACATACGTTGGGTTTCAATAACATTACTGCTTCACATCGTCAGAAACTGAGCTGTGAACTTGGGTGGGTGGCCGGCTGAAACCTAGCTAGCTGAGCGGCTAATTAGCTAATACTCATGACATCTAGGTTAGCCACTTAACTGCGTTTTACGATCCACAGATAGACTAGCCGATCACTTGACTGAACTTACCCATCTATAACTTAGCAAACAGGGGAATGACTGCAGCAGACGTAACGTTAGTCGAGCTGCGATTCAAGTGCAATGGTGGTGTCTCACTTTCAACCCTCCAAAGCATTAGCTACCCTGCTAGCTGGTGTGCCACCTTCAAGGAAGCCTTTCCCGTTAGCTTACGTTATAGTATGGCGCACTGGCTGCAGGGGCTAAGCCACAGATCATTGGCCGACTAGATAAACGTTGCTATGCAAGCACAGAAAGTTGTACTGGACCAGTAAGCTAACCTAATGTTACCAAGTGTCACTTACGTGCGATTCTGTCTCCCCGGCTAAACTAGCCAGTCCCCTCCTTCTCGGCGTCTTCCTTGTTCTCTCTTATTTCGCCTCTTCTTTTTAGCCAGTCTCTTTGCCAGTGTAGCGACCGTATCCCTCCACAGAAGACACTTGTCCAACGTAAAGCCAACAATTTGTACGTTAGCGTCACCTAGCTAACGTTTAGTAGGCTGTTTTAGCTCGCCAGCCAGCTGTACAGCGATGCTGGCTAAGTTGAGGGTAGAAAAGCACTCGACTTCACCACTGCAGCCTCTTTACGACGTCCACGTACTTTGCTGAGGGTGGGACTTGCTGTGACAGCAGGGAGAGCTGGCTAAGTAGCAAGCTAACGGGCTGACTTGCTAACTACTTGTTAGCAACTGCCGGTTTTCTTTTGCCAACAGCCGAGCGGCTCCACTCTCTCCTCAAGACACAAGTAAGTCAGCTGCTGCAGCCAGGTGACAAATCCTAAGCTCGGCGTTTACAGCGCTGCGCCACACCGCCAAAATAAAGCCGTGAAGTCTAACCAGAAGTACCAACGAAAACGTCTTTTTAACGTTATTCCAGCACTACGACGGCTAATTATAACGGAGGATGCTTGCAAATATGCACTGAAAGCACGTCTCGTCCCTCCCGGCGAGGCGCTCGCTCCTCAGCTCTACATGCACGAATGAACCGTGAGCAGGCGCGGTTAGTCTGTGAGGTTTGACATTGATTGACAGAAAGTTCGACCAATCAGAGTAGAAGTTTAGAATATCCCAGCCAATCGGTTGTAGTCATGGAAGTTAAAGGCAGAACCATATTAGTACACTCTAAATAGGACCACACCTACAGAGGCGGCCTTATCAGTTTAGTAGGGATCTCTAGAAATATTGTGTTTTATGATTTATGATTTTGTATTTATGTGTTATGTGTTTTTTTTTCTTTTTTGTTATTGTATGTTTCTCTCCTTAAGTTGAGGGTAGGTTCATTGTATAAGCCTGCGGCTTCTTGACCTCCTTAAAAATATACAGTACCTGTGATATGGAATTTTGTTGTTGCTTTTATTGCTGTTGTTATTTTTATTTACGTATTTATTTTACTCATTCATTGGGTATTACTGAATATTTTCATGGTCTTAGACTGATAACACATCTTGATCAGACACCTGCAAGTTTGCAACAGAAAGTCTTTTTTTTAAAAGCTATTAGGTGTAAAAATACTCAAAACACTTTTGTCCAAGTTCCCTTCCATGTCCTAATCATTCACTTATTTCCTAGCCTGCCATTCATCTTCTGTTCCATCCATCATTTCCTTCTGTCCTTCCAGACTTTCAGTGCACTTCAGACAGATGAGACAGCACAATATGCTGTTATTCTCTGAATTCATAAATCAAATCTTCATGTAACCCTTGAAACTGCATTCCACCCAAGTAAATGTGTCAGCCTGTTTTTCTGTCTATTTTTGTATACACAACTTCAGTGCATTCATGGTGCTGATTCTTGTTTCCTTTTCCACCTTCCTGCTCTTGTTTTAATCCAGGTGTACAATCAGTATTCCCCTGCAGAAATGAGGCCAGTCGAGGTGGAGCGGGGTCACTGAGAGAAGATCTATAGGTGCCTATTCTGAGGTTTGCTAAGCACCACCACAGTCCATGTAGCATCTCCTCTCTCCCATTCCTCAGCTGTCACAGAGGTAAAGCCGTTGCCATGGCCACAGCGAGCCTGGATTTAATTCCTCCAACCGGTTTCTGATTGGCTTAGGTCTTTGTTTCAATAAACATAGAGATAAAAGAGACCTCCAGGCTCCCTCTGCTGGGAAAGGAAACTTTAGGAATAACACATTCTTAAGAGAGCAGGATTTAGCTGACTGTTTTAAGATTTTCTCACAGACATTGCAACCAATTCCAAACTGCAGAAATGCTTTTTCAAAAACGGATCAAACTCCTCCAAACAAACCACATCATCAGTATAACAGTATCTCAATCCCAAAGGGTGGATGACGAATTGATTGAAAACACATTACTGAAATTCATTTAGCTTGTGAACCCTAATGTTCTCCACTTGTTAGGAGTAATCACTGCTGTATGTGAATTGGCCTGTGATACTTCTCATGTCTACGTATCTCCCATGGGAGTGCATTTTTCTGTGGAAAGATTTCCCTCTGGATTCACAGGAACATGAACAAGTGGTGGCACAATCCTTACTGTAAGTGACAGATGAATATTCACATGTAAAGACTCTACTCTTGGCTTTTCCTAGAAGTGACATCCTTTGGGAGTTGCTGCTAATGGGGTTCCAACTAAGTCCAAAAATGTCTCAAGGAGAGCTCATAGCCTACATATTCAGAGAAAGAGAGAGAGAGAGAGAGGCAAGGAGAAAGAAAATGGGGCAAAGAAAAAAGAAAGCAAGAGAGACAGAGATGGAGTGAGAAAGATAGCGTGTACAGTGTGTGAGTGTGTGTATATACTGTGTGTGTGTTTTAGTATCTATCCTCTCCAAACATCACAGCGTCGGACTGCTGACGAACAGCCAATTTCCTCTGTAGTCGTTATCAGGTGTTGACATGAGGATGAGTAAAGGAGAATGGGGGGGGGTGGGGGTGAGAGAAGGGGGCTTTATGAAGAGACAACTGAGTGATGAAGAGTACTGTGCCATGTGCTTGCAGTGATGTGGGTTGCCTGGGTAGTTAACCTTGTTGGATTTCATCCTTACACTGCCATCATCCAGTGTGCCTGATAAAAGCAGAAGTGACACTATTAATAAATTAAAAATTTTGAAACAATTTGCACTGTTCAGACTCAGTAACACGGGCAGCGATGGAGGTGAACACTACAAAACATAAACACAGTACAGCATGTATTTCATTCTATCAAATTCAGTAGGGGAGAACGGGGTAAATAGAGCCAGTGGGTAAAATAAGCCACCCCCTTTATCTAGGTAACCATAAGCAAAATTAATCATGTGACCACAAATTAAGAAAGAATAGTTCACATTACTCAATCCATCTTGGACTCAAGCAAAACAGAGCAAGTTTTGGACATTATTACATGTTAATTTAAGTCAGTGTAAGCTACAAAACAAGGTCATAAACTTAGCATAATTGTGGATCTGAGCCACTGTGTAAAACAGTTTTGTCAAAATGGAGGTTGTGGGGTAAAAAGTGCCAGTGATGTTGGGGCAAGTTGAGTCAATGGCTCAATTTACCCCCAAAATTATTTTCTGATATTCTAGAGTCTAGAGACCCTGTTCATGTTAAGTATTACAATGTTGATGAATAAATACCTAATTGTTGACAAATGTTAAATTTAAGCCACAAACATGCTGTACATACAGACAGGTGACAAATTAAAGGAAAAGCCAACATAAAGTGTCTTAGTAAGGTGTTGGTCCACCAGAGCAGCTTCAATAAACCTTGGAATTGATTCTACAGTCTCTGAACTCTTCTGGAGGGATGAACACTATTCTTCAAAAAGATATTTCCTCATTTGGTGTTTTGATGATGGTGGTGGAGAGCGCTGTTTAACACCTCAGTCCAATATCTGCCATAGGTGTTCAATTGGGTTGAGAGCTGGTGACTGTGAAGGCCATGACATATGATTCACATCATTTTCATACTCATCAAACCTCAGTGACCCCTCGTGCCCTGTGAATTGGGGCATTGTCGTCCTAGAAGAGACCACTCCCATCAGGATAGAAATGTTTCATCATAGGATAAAGGCGAACACTCAGAACAACTTTGTATTGATTTGCAGTGACCCTTCTCTCTAAGGGGACATGTGGACCCAAACCATGCCAGTAAAATGCTCCCCACAGCATAACAGAGCCCCCAGACCCCCTCACTGTAGGAGTCAAGCATTCAGACCTGGACCAGTTTTTCCTTTAGCTCACAGTTTAATCTTTACTGAAAATGTTTAGGTAACATGTTGAACAACAAGACACAAACATATGATTTTACTTAAAAGTACAAGTTTTTTCCTTTGTTAAATTGATGGCATTAATAAAGTTCAAAATTATTTTTAATTTTATAATTAATTTGTTTGATTTTGTGTAATTTTTATATCAGTATATAATGGTATCACTATTGACCCCATCCCTATGCTCATTTTACCCCTACCTTGGGGTAAGTTGTGCCATAGGACTAATTTTTTTGATGGGTCATTGTTCTTAAACCATAATAATTAGATAACTTGTTTTAATTTCCATGGGTACACAACAACCTGAGGTATATATAGTTACAATTATTTGAAACAAATACACTTTCATTTTGTAGTAAAATCATCATATGTAAAAAGTGGCTCATGTAACCCTGTTCTCCCCTATTTTGGAAACTATTGGTATGGCTCAAAATGGGTTGGTGATAAGAAAACTTTGTAAGATTGTATTGTATTAGGACCTCAATGTTTGGACAAGAAAGTTGGGGACAATTCAAACCCTGAGATTGAAAAATTAAAGTCCCAAAAAAGAATAAATCCTAGTCAAAAGAAATGGCAAATCTCTGTATTTTCAATCTTCAGCCAAACCTTTGGTTCATTCATGCCTGCATGTGGACCAATGTGGAAATGCAGTTCTGGCTTTACATTCATATAACCCTGTCTATCTTCAATGAATTTGTGATGGAATACCGCCACCTGCTGGCTGATATGTGCTTTTTAAACCCTGTAACAACCAACTCAACTGCTGAAACAATTTGAACCCCTCAGGTGATGTTTTTTTTTGCATCGTTCTTCACTTTTTGCTTATGAAACACCACAGCAATCAGGTCAACCAAGGCCTAAAGCCCATACTGACCCACTCAGCTTCACTGTGCTGTACATGATGGTGCAGGAAAACAAATGAAAATTGTATTTTTTTCACCTGCAGAGGAATCTTTGGGTGGGTTATCCTCCAGCAGTATTATGTGTATTTATGTATTTATGCACTGTTGTATTTGTGATAGCAGCTCCATGAAAGGTGTGCTGGTTAACGATGCATCTAGATGAATGCTTGAATCATTTGTATTATATTTTTTGGTCTAAATGTGATGTGATAACAAGACAGATGTGGCACAGAACCTGTTTTCAAATGTTTTTGTATCACCACATGAATGTAATTGTCTCTCAGTTCCCTCTGAAGTAAAATTCCTCTACACTTACTAAACCTGTTATGGAGAGAAGTGGTGAAAATATTCCAGTCAGGCCGTACAGTTAAACAGTCATATAGTTTATTCTGTCAAGAGTATGGACATTATGAACATTCTAGTAACAAGTAGTTTGACTTTCAGTGATTCTGAAGTAACTGCATTATTACATATTATAAACATCTTATATACAACATTTTGTCACACTTGAAGGAATTAGTCTAATGCTGATACTCAACTTACTATGAAGTGGCTACGACGCGTCATCGTAGTGTACAGAGTCTCAGACTTTGAAATTAGAGTGAACAGTTCTGTAACATCTGTATTTGGGTCAATATAAGGTTTGGGGTACACTGTCTTTAGAGATGTAGCAAACAAAAGTGGCACTTAGTTGAATGTTTACCTTTTGTCACATTATAGTTGAGTATCAGCATCAGGCTATTCAAATAAAGTGTCATCTGATTTTTAGTAAACTGTTAAAAAAAACACATTACTTTACAAGGAAGACTCAAAAATGTGATGTCTCAATATTTAGTCTATGTGGCCCGATGTGCTGCATATAAACTCCCATTTCAGTGATTTGATACTTTATGTTGATGCATGATTGTGTTCAAGTTGGATTTATATTTACACAACGTAATATAAAAATTGTAGCATTCTTTGCTCTGTCACATTTATACTGTACGTCTGCTGGGATTAGCATTGCTTTTCTTCCTGACTTTCTCTAGGTTTTACATCACATAGCTGAGTTTTCCTCTGCAGATGAGTGAAAAGTTTCGGGTGACAATCATGATGCTGACCTTTATTGACTTTGTTGATAAATATTTTGCCGTCAATGCCAAAGAACTGAATAACTGTGCAGTTCAACTAATGTCACTGGCAAACACAACATGACGGTTTTGGTCCAGTCCAGTCAAATCTATGCATGATACAGAACCCAACTGTGAACATTTAAGTTGGTTTGCTTGAATCAAATCTAAACTTAATTAAATAAGTAATGATTGAGAACAATTATTTTTGTATGAGTCTATACATTGTTTTTTCAGAAAATCCTACATAATATGCCTTTAACCTTTGAAACAGCTTTTTGAGTTTGTAGAGTGGTCCAAAAAGAGTTATCTTACAGCAACATCACATTTCTACATTCTCTCAAATTTAAAATGTATTGTTAGCTTTACAAAAGCCTCCCAATATCTCAACATGTACAAATAACAGCAAGGAAAAATAATGAAATCATTCAATACAGAACAGTCTTTTTGTATTGTTAATACTTGGTATTATTATATGATGGACTGAACTTCTTGTTTTCCCAACCCAACGGGATCAAATGGCTAAGTTATACAGTCATTCTGCAATATAGCAAACCAAGCAGGGCAATTTAAAAGCCTGGTCTTTAATGTAAAGTATTGTGTTTCTAGTTACTATGGGTGTCTTTAGGCAGGCTAAAACAAAACAGGTGTTTAAAGGAGCTTGGCATTCACTCCAATGAGAAAGTGTGTCCAAACTTTTGACTGGTAGAGATTCAGAAACTGTTGTTGACCCATATCTGCTTATTGGACAGTCAGACATAAATAGAAAGAGACAGACAAGAGGAAGACAAGCAGAGACACAATTACTGAGCCAAGAGCCGTAACAGATGTGATGACAGACAGCCAGAAAACCACAGTAAGCTCTGCACAGTCCATCTATGTCAAAACACACACACTTGTGGACTCACACGTACATGCACAAACACACTCACATGTAGTGAAGATGGACATTCCTCATAGTAATAAGGCACAAACAAACACTAGACCAGAATCCAAAAATAAACATATAATACAAATCCAATAAAAATCTCTTATGGAATCTTAGTAAAATGAATCTGATGCCTTTTTTCTCAGAAATGTGCCTCAGTTCGGCGAAAACCTGATACTGGCAATTTAGAACAAATTGTCTTTGATCTGAGATGTAACCGAGGGTTTTATGAATGGAGAGAGATACATTAAGTCTCTCACTCAGGTCCATTTTAAGTTTTTTTTAAGTAGAGATACTTCAAGATTGAAGTGAAAGAAATTTCCTGAAAAGCATATTTTTGAAAGCAGTGCAAGATTTTCCCCAACAAGATGGCTGTTAGGATCTGGTTACAAAACAAAAACATTTTTTAACATCACATGGTTTAAACATTCATAGTTCTGTGACAAACTGCAACGAGACTTGAGTTTTTTTTGCAACACAACAATGCTGACTTAAACACACAGTAGTAAAATACTCTCTATGAAAAATCATATCAGAAACATTGTCATACATTTCTGGGATGGCTGACTGTACATACATACAACCTTGAACCAGAAAAAAGTGTTATGAAGCTTCATGTAGCTGTAACAGTAAAAATTACATGTGTGACTGGTTAATGGTATAAAATTGCCTTGTCATGATGTGTAATCAATATATACTGTAGTAGCCTGTACATATAATTAATTCCTATAAATACTCTAGACAAGATAAATAAAAGATTTGTTTTGATTGTTGTATTTCTGTCAAGTGTTGTTAGCAATGCTATGCTCATACAGTGTATTACAATTTTGTTTAGCAATCAATCACTAGAAATGAATCAGATCAATCAACATTGTTGATAAAACCAGCAATAACTGAATTAGACTTTTCCAAAATGCAATATTTTGCATTTATTATAATATTTTGCATATTGCAATGCGTATCAACCATTTGAAAATGCACTTTCAAATGACCGAAATTACATTTTTTCACAGACTAAGTTTCTAAGTAGTTGCAATCTTTACACTTTAACAACCTGGATCATCTGTATTTTACTGATCTGATGATGAACTTCAAGTGTGATGTATTTTTCCATCTATTTACACTATTTTGGAAAAGTCTTCTTCAATTCTTGCTGGTCACTTGTGCTCTGACTCCATTCATGCAAACTCTGCACTGAACCTTTTCAGTGCACTTTAATCTCATAAAACTACAGAAAGACTGGCCTGTGCCCCCAAGTCCTCCATCATATATAACAGCTCTTTTCTTAGAAACAGTCATAAAGTCGATATATATATATATATATATATATATATATTAAAAAACAAAAACAAAAACAATGGCCCCATTTATAAACCGGCTGGCCAATTGAATTTCTCTTTGTTAGAGAAGTCGAGGCCTAATTAGATTCAGTGGTTTCCTGCCCTCGTTATTTTCTCTCCTTCACTTAATATAGAACATCTGTCCTAAATAAGGAGGATATTAACAGTCAAGTGGATTATTACATATTAACAGAGCGCTTCATCTGTACATAGCTATCTATCAGTATGGCAAACGTGCATACGATTCATGCTTGTATATAAGCATATTGGAATGGAAAGGGAAGCTTACAAGATGTGAGGACTGTGTCAGGCATTACACACCTTTAAGCCAGGTGTGTAGGAATAATATCTAGTAATAAAAAGTGACGGACTCCTACACACTGTCAGCACATATTGTAATAATTTCAGTAAAAGACCTTCGCCCACCACTTTTTAATCAAGACAAGGGATTAGATGGGGGAAAAAGTGCACACTCATGAGAAGAAAAGTACATTTTTGGGCTTAAAATCTCCAAGAAACCATTCTTTGCTGAAATTGAAACAGCTATCCATATAAACAGCAGACCAGCCTGATTTGAATTCGGTGAGTGTGTGCAGCTCTTATTATTCGCTGTAAACTGAAGACGCTAATTGTTCGCTCTCTTATCTCGACGCTCACACAAAAGGGAATCCTCAAAGCACCAAATGGACAACGAGCCTTGAAAGCGCGGCAGCATCCTACACCATTAATGAATACACATTTTTCACTGGGTGATTTCGCTGAGAAAAAAAAAGAAAAAAAGATGCTGCCATGGTTACTGACAGCTTCACTCCTCTCTTTCTCTCTCTTCTCCTCTCACTCCATCTCCATCTCTCTCCGCCCCCATAGCTAATGATAGCAGTAATATGCGCTCATGTAGTCTGACAGGTAGAGCTTTTGAAATGTGCTGTTACATCCTGCGTGGCTGAATCTATTGTACTGATGCCGTGCAGCAGGGGTGCTATTACAAGTTTGAATACTGGGACTGCGAAGCCTTTTTTGTGAGTGCTGTGCCTGCTGCAGCCCAATCAGGAGAAGATTGTGTTAGAAGTGCTTGTCATATAAACCCCTGGGGTTCTGGTTGAGGTTAAGGGTCTGGATTCCCACTGGGACTGGATGAATACATTATATCTACACTTCAATCCATGTCTGCATGCCTGGCAATGTAACCTGATATTTGGTCTGACATCATCTAATGCCTGAGAAAATACAGAAGATGCATTTACACCCTGATCTCCTTTCTATGTATTTCTGTAATTTTTAAAAATGTGTTTCAGTCCTTGTTTTACTGTCTTATAATATATTATTTGATGCATGTTATGCATTATGCAAAGCACTTTGAATTGCGTCTCTGTGGGACATGTGCTATATAATCTCCTGCTGATTTCAATGTATTAATCTTTCATTTTCCAGTGCAATTCAGCAGTTTTAAGTCATTACCAAGGTAAGAAAACTGTTAGCAAACATCAGAGATGATAAAAATAATAGTAAAACATAGTGTCTGCAGACCACCAGTGATTCCCAGTAATGACAGCAAGTCAAGCATTTAAGGTCTTTCCTGAGGCCATTTAGTGTGGTAAGATACAGCTTTAAACGAAGCAGAATTAATGACAGGTTAAGTGATGTGTCCCCTGTTAAATGAGTGGGAGCTGAAGCTGAAAAAAAGCCAGCTGTAAAATGACATACCTCATCTCTGAATCTGATATAATGTCACCTGATGCTGCTCTGACAACTGGCCACTAGGGACAGTGTGGATGGCTGTCAGTACATGATGTTTGAATCTGTAGTAGAACAAGGGGCTCTGTGATGGACAGAACAAAGAGTACTGGTCACCACAGCAACTAAAAAAAAAAAAAAAAAAAAAGCCCAGAGAGGGTGAAACAGGGTGACACGGGGTGAAACAGAGTGAGAGAGGGGAAGAGTGAAGTAAGAGAAAGTCAGAAGGAAAGATGGAATAGGCACGAAGCCAGAAATAATCTCATTCTGTCTGCCTTGTAGTGATCACCCTGGTTACTACACATGTATGATGGAGTAAAAAAAAAAAAAAAAATCTACCTCGCCGCCAGCCTGCTGCCGTGGTTACACGTGAGTAATGGTCACCGTGGATACCGCACTGTGCCTCCCCTGCACCCTCTGCATGAGTCCCTTTGAACTCTGGGTGGTAAAGAAAAAAGCCAGGGTGACACAGTAGAGTCTGTTTGTATGTCTGATGTTGTGGATGAATTGCCACATACATCAAGATGTTTGATCCCTTTCCACGTTTGATGTAAGAGGTGGACGAACACATGTAACTTTAAAACTCTTGACTCGTGCCAGAGAACCTGTACTTTGTCCCGCTTGGGCTTAGCACGTGTACAAGTACCTGCTCATTACAGTCTACGTGACACTATATAATGATAAGCTCAGTGAGCTTATAATTAATGGCTACCAAAAATATAGGTTACCATGATATTTATTGCTATAGTTTCATTGAAAACCCATTTGAAGCCAGGCTCAAGTTCAAGCACTGTGAGCTGCTGCAGAATGGACAGACTCATACTAACATTTTCGGTGTTTTTGATGCCAAAAGTTAAATTCTCACAAATGCCACTTTCTGTAACTCTATCTTTCCGTGTCTGGAATCTATTCTACTGCACATCCTGTTTTCCCCCCAAAAATGATGGCATTGTTGTGAGACAGGGGTTGGATTCCCGCTGTGGTCACTCATGCTAGAAATATATTCAGCCAATTACATCACGGTGCTTTGAATAAAAGTGTCTACAGAATGGCAGATCTACTCTTTTGTCCACAGTAAGAGAGCGATGTCTCGCTCGTTTTCCAGCTGGGCCCTGGTCTGCAGTCTGAGCTTAACGAAGAAAATATGGCCCCAGAGAATGACCCTAACAGTGAATTCAACTGTGACTTTACAGGTCAAAAGCTATACAGATGAGAGACCTTTTGACCCCTTGACCTTTGCCCTCTCCGTCTAATCCCCACCTGCAGAGAGAGATGGAACAGCTTTACTCGCTTAATTTTCCTGCTCTTCATTTCCCTACGCTCTTAACTACACTCCCTGACAGCGCATAGGACTTTATATGGAATGTACGGTATGGTGTACGGAGGCCCTCTTTGGTTATAAAAAGAAAATCACTTGATGGGTGGGAAAAATACACAAGATTTGAAACTAGTCCTCAGGCTGGATTTAGATGGATTAGACCAATCTTCATATGCAGTGTATCACTGCCAAGCATCTGTCTTCAGGCTAAAGAAAAATATGGAGAATGTCAAGGGAAGGGGATCTGTTATATATAAACAGAGTCACATGTGCTTACAGTATAAGTTTTTGGGTGACTATGAAAGCTGCCTGTGTCAAAAGGGGGTATTTTAGGTTATTTGTAAAACAGTGCAATCAAGGCAGAGGAGGCAGAGGAGATGGGAGATTAGTTTAGATCATACAGAGGAAAAAACTATGAAGAGACTTTGGGGTGATGACAGTTTCTCTTGAGCCCCCAGATCTGAGATGCTGATATTGTCTGTTACACGTTTAGTGACACTGAGTAGCTAGCTATCAAGTATTCACCCACAGCAGCTCCAGAGGTGATGTCCTCTAGCTGATCCTGACCTATGACCAGTCTGTCAGTGGTGGATGAGCAAAAAGGAAATGTCCCTGCACAGATCAATAATGTTTTATGTTACTTTAGTCATTACTACTTAAAAGCGAAGAGATGGAAACTTCGTTATTGCACTTTGAACCCCAGCGTACTGTAGCTTTACTTTACTTGAGTTGCATTTTTAGTGAGGTCTAATGGAGAGGATGAAATGATAGCCAAATAAGCCCACTGGCCAAAATACAATAGTCACATCCCTGACCATAAATTTTACAGGGAAACTGATCTACAGTAAGTAATGTTTCTGACCCCATCATCCAATTAAAAACCAGTGTAGTTTGCACAGTGGAAGTGGGTATATCTATCAATTCTAAGCAGAGAGGGGAGGTTTTTGTACACTATATGCCCAGAGGATGAAGTCACTTTTTATACTGAGAAAAAACATCAGTCTATATGCCCAAATGTATTTCCCAGACTGGAGAGTGATGTAGTTATGCCTGAAAGACCACTAGAAATTGAGCAGGCCTCTTGGGTGTAGGTTGGCAGTCGCCTTGGAACGCTGAACAGGTGGCACGAGTTACGTGTCTAGGAGCCTTGTGGTTGTGGTGATGTCGTGGCAGGGATTCGCTCTGTGATCCAGCTGGTCACCTCCTTCAGCACGGACTCAGCCACCTCTGGGAGGTCGTGGTGAAGGGCGTGGTAGCCTCCCTCATAGACCTGGAAAGACATTTAAGAGCAACGAGAGAGAGAGAGTCAGAGAGGTGGAACGCACACAACGAGGAAGTTGTTAAAACAGGTTTATCTGAGCTCTAAAAATGTTTGTTGAAATCTACATGAAACCATATAAAATGTGAGTCTCCTTAGCTAAACGTACAGGGAAATACTTAAGAGAAAATAATAATAACTTTATTTATGTAGAACTTTTCCAAACAGAGTTACAAAGTGCTTTCATTTAGCTGCAGAAAGTTCTGTGTCATCCAGCTCTTGATGTCAGAAAGACAGCTGAGTCGGGCTATGTTTGCAGTCTCACCAGGTTTAAAGGGAACATGCAGCTGTGTATCACAGCATACACATGAAAATCAATACTGTGTTTTTGATTAATGTGGCCCAGTGGCAGCATGTAAATGGAAAATAAAAGAGGACCTAAAATAAACCCTTGGGGAACACTTTGGTTGATCAATGTCAGTGATCTGAAATAAAACACTGTTTGCTCTGATTTGGAAAACCCCTGGAAGTATCTCATGATGGCACAGAAAAAAAAAGCAGAACTTCCACAATCTCACACATCTGATAAGAAGGAGGAACTCTATGTAACTCTCACCACCCATTTTACTTTTTTTCTCTTTTTCTCGTTTCCATCCCATATGATAAACCATGTGATAACAGAGTGTGTGAACTTCCTTCTTTACAGACACACATCCTTTTACAGATGAGGAAGGATTTATTGAGGTCAAACAGCCTCCAGTCTGTCTGTCTATGAATGCATCAGGCTAGAATTACTTGTACTTGGCATACGAGACTTTATGCTGCTTGAAGCTGCTCAACCTGCCCTGCAGCCAATTCAAGAATAATTATTCCCTAATGTTGTGGTATTGTATGTAACAGAGTAAAAAAGGAGCAGTGTGAGCAAAATTAAGCAGTTCATAGTCAGTTTAATCAGATTGAAAAAAATCAATGGCACAAAAGGAATAAAAATTTTCTGGTGAGTCATCAGTGAATCACTTGGATCACTCACTACTACTGATTAAAACAATCACTTTCAATATAAAGAAAAAAGATGGGACTTTAAAAGAAAATCACCATAACTATTCACATAAACTTTACAGTCAATGAACCGTCCCCACCTTGATTCTCTTGTCTGAGCTCTGAGCGTTCTCGTACATCAACTTGGAGCCTCTGATATCGCAGAGCTTGTCAGCGTCGCCGTGCAGGAGCAGGAAGGGCCAGCTGATGGATTGGATCTCCCTCTCAATGCGATCTGCTGCCCCCATCAGCTGCATGCCGAACGACACCCGCATTCCGCCATGGAAGTTCAGCTCATCAGCGTCATACGCCTCCACCTGGCAGGAGACAGAGAGACAAAAGAGTCATCACATATCTCCCTTTGATGCTGGACTTATTCTGATGTAAGCGCTTATGTTTTTCCTGCTGCTTCTCTATTTCTGTGTCATTTTCACTCCTATTTTCACTATTTTGGTTGACATTTAGAAAGTGGTAGTGGGCTATTTTTGTGTTAAGTGGTTCCAGGGGGAGGAAAGAAGGCCACGGACATGAGAAGACTCCTGGGAAAACCATGAGAGCTGGAAAGTGGGAATAAGGATGAATAATAAATAGGGGGGAGGCCTTTATGGAAGAAAAAATACTGTAAGAAAGAGTAAGAGGGAAGGAGACAAATAGAAAGACAGAGGAGAGGTGACACTGAAGCAGCCAGGAAGACCAGATGAAAGGAAAAAGAGAGTTTACATTAGATTAAATCAGAGCTGAATAGCAGAGGACACACCCTGTTTCTTTGACATTAAACATGACTACTTCTAAGTTCCATACATGCTTTCACATAAGTCACGCACCCTCCCGTATCTACTCAGCTTGTATGTAAACACAGCTGATGGCCCACTCCAGCAAAAGCGACTTCTCTCAGGCCACATGCGTTGCTGCTTTGAATAATGAATGACTGTAAGCTGAGCTGTGAGACAACACGACCTGTACAGCAGCACACAGGAGTCTGTGACACCCAGAAACACTCTTACAGGTGAAGGATTTCCTTTCAAACAGAGATAACATATGATAAAAAAGGTCTTTGGAATAAATTACATATAACAGAATTACATATATGTATCTTATTTATTCTTAATGTCTCTAATTCCACTTTTTCAGTGTTTTGCTGTACTGATCAGCTTGTGTTTTCTACAACTTTCTGATGACGGTGAAAATTGTTGAAAGTCAACACAACATGAAGAAGTTGAATAAAGGCTCAGTTATTAAACCCCCTGCTCACCGTGATCTATGCTTTCTGTAACAGCAAATGCATTACGGCAACTGCACAAAGAACGGTCCCATATGAGACACACAGACATTCTCGCTGTCAGTGAGTGAAAGACTGTAAACATAGTTACTATGAGGAATATAATTAAAACACAATACAGCCTGATCACTTATGATACATCTGTCTATTGTTTCAGTGGTGCTACTAATGTGAAAAATCAGATACTGAACTATAAATCAAAATGTATGCTATAGGTATCTACGCTAAGGGTCCAGTTAACTTTGCTTGAAGTATAAATTGTGCTTTATTTTGATCAAATCCTGACAGGAACCTTTGTCACATGTCATCTTTCTCTGCTGTTAACTATTGTGACAAACATTAAAAACAAAATCACAAAAGTGTTTTTTTTTTCTTTCATGTAGGTCTATGTTGAATCTGTTGTGTCTATGTATTGTGAGACGTGATGACACTACTTCCTCCAACAGACTACAGGGAGCAGAAGTAGCAGGATGTGGGAACACATCTATACAGATGTCTATTGTTATAGACTGTTTCTGAACGGGCAGCTTTGGTGCGTCCATACGGGCATGAAGTATGCACACACACAACCACAACAATTTGTTCAAAAACCACGGAACACGTCCAACGAGGCAATTACGTGCAAATAGAGGTGTGAAGACGTGCCTGCATGTTTTGTTTTGTCTCTTTCACGGTTCATCGTGGGGTTATGCTGGAAATGCTGGTGCATGCAACCAAATACACACAAAACTACACGATTTTGTCGGTTGAGACCTTTTGATCCCTTTGTTCTATACTGTAGGAGTCGCAGTACGTGTGCCTGGTTTTACAATTACAATAACACAACACAACCTTCTGTTGTAGGGTGGTCTTTCATCCTGGCCTTGTCGAAAACATTGCATGAGTTCAGACACATACACATAAAACTCACACGCAAACGTCCCCCTTGAGACCTCGTAAATTCTATTTTCCGCGACGCCCATAGATACAACAATACAGCTCCCCCACCCAAACATGCACCCATCAACATTTGTTTCTCACCTGCTTCTTGTCCCGTGAGACCCATTTGGACTCGATGGAGCCCAGAGTGAGGCTGGGCAGCATGTGGTTCAGAACCTTCGCCAGAAAAACCTGCAGACGAGGAAAAAACAAAACAAAGCATTTCATTTTAACGCATCAACACCTCCCTGAAGAATGTGGAAAGCGGACAGACTGCAGGAGCGTGTTTGGTGACCTGAGGTACCCTGTTTCTGTCTCTCTCCATTTTTTTCTCACCATCTGACTGGTGTTAGAAAGAAATGCAGCCATGTAGTGTCTATTAATACCGACGGGAGATGTGCATTTTTGAGTTTGCATTCACTTGTTGCATTCAGTGTGTTTCTGCTGTGTGTATGTGTCTGTGCAGGATTTAAAAATGAAAAATTGAGAAAGTCTCCTCATGCAGATTGTGGCACCACTTTTGCCAGTGGACATATTTGTACCAGTGATTCAATAAGTGACAGCTAATGCTACTCAGGTGTTACTTATGTACATTTATTCTTGCCCTTAAAGGCACAAAATAAAATGTGCCAGATTTATTTTCATCATCCACATCAGGCCTGTGTGGAGTAAGACGACTGGCTCCTGGGTTAATTGAGTACTTAACTGAAAACTGGTATTTAATTAGAAAGGAGAGAGGAGAGAAAAAGAACGGAAAGGAGAGCAGCGTAGACAGTGAGTGGATAAGCGATTATGTGGTACCTTGAATGGTGTGGCGGAGTCTGGGTTCATCTGGACCATCGGAGCTATCAGCGCCACTCCAGCAAAATCGCTGGGTCTCTCACAGGCTGTAAGAATGGAGATAGCACCGCCCTGAATGGGGAAAAAGCACAGGAAATACATTTTGTGAATGAACTGGAAAGTTCAGTTGAAGAGGTATTTCGTCAAATGAAAGAAACTGTGCGTGCTTCTAGTTTTAAAGCTATTGATCATACAGTATGGTACAGTATGAAGAATTTAAGACTGAAATTACACAACTCTTCATGTTGCATAATGTTCATGCAAACATTTCAAATAAACTTTCCACAGCAGCGTAATCAAGAAAACAGTAATTCCTATTTAATAGCATTGTAACTCATTTAATATATACAGAACCAGAATCCAATAAAATGTTCCAATGACCCAGAATGATCATAGAGAGGTGCGAAGAAAAGATATAAAATAAGACAAACAAAGCAAATCTGAGAAACTTGAATAGTTAAAACATGGAAGAAAGGACCTGATTGAATTAGACAAAGATGATATGAGCTACTTCTTCTGCCTGTAACAGAAGACAGGGAGTGTCTTAGCAAAGTAGGTGAGAGGTTCTGATGCAAGGAGGAGTGGGAAAACTACTCAGAGGTCAAGACGACCATAAAACAATCTGTCTTTTGTTTAGACGGGCGTGAATTTCCACCCTGCTCTTTTGTTGCTGCTGCCCTACACAGAACGGGAGAAAAATGTGAACGTGAACCCACGGCCCTCAGGACACAACGTGCACTCTGTAGCTGCAGCGAACAGCAGCGCAAGGCCACACCTTGGCACCCATGCTGACATTCGGGATTGTGATTTAAATCCGCTGATGTAGGGCCATGATCATTAGCAGCTCTGTGACAGCCAAGGCTCAAATCAATTTGTCATGGCCGACTTTGGTGTGGTTTCTCTCTCTGCCCGTATGCAACAAGTGCTAGTGTCTGTGCAGGTGCACACACACACACACACAAACACCAACACACAGCGATTCTGCATGGGTGAATCTGTCTCTCTCTCTCTCTTTCTGGAGACTAATTGGCTTCAACTTTGTTTATGTGAGTGTTCTTTGTTACTTGTGTGAATATTCATCAGGCTGTGGCAAATGACAGGCTCACTTCATGAAAAGAGGCTGTAAGTAGAGAAAGACAAAACATTTCCCACCAGAAAATCTCACTTTCTAAAGACACAAGCATGCACTCACACACTGCTGCTTGCATGCATATGGCCACACAAACACATACACAGGGTTCAAGAAAGAGGCTAGCTAGCTCGATCTCTTGTTTCTTTTCAGGCACATTCCAACACATAACTCAAAGACAAGCTTACACTGAAATATCTGACAAACACACACACACACACACACACACACACGATAAAATAGTGGAAATTCTTGTGGCTGATGTAAGCTGCCCAAACATGCTAATCAGTCATATGTATTTGATTCTGGTTAAATATAACAAGATGACTGGATGTAATTTTGTGCAAAAGCCCATTCTGGGTCACGCTCGTACACACACGCACACACACACACACACACACACACACACATTTTGTCTAGTGGACTCCACTGATAGAGAGAGAAAAGTGTGAATAGGGGAGAAAAGAGAGAGAGAGTCTCAGAGAGAGAGAGGGAGGACTGGGACAGAGAGGCTATTTAAGAAGCTGATTAGTGGCCTCCTTACACTTTCTCTCTCTGAACTTGGGCTGAGAGGATGAATACTGGTATTGTGTGCTGTCAGTCCGCTGAAAGTGGGTGAACTTGAACTGTCAAAAACTGCCTGAGGAACTAACATACTGGCATAATATGGACTATACAGTACAGCCATCATACTGACATTACATGGTCTAAATAGCAAATACAATTATATGGACTAAACAGCTAAAACACGGACATTACATGGACTAAACAGATTATACACAGACTTAATGAAGGAGGTGCTGTTCAACAGACTGGTAGCAAAACTACTCCAGTTAAAATTTGAGTGAGGCCTTATGGAAATGCTCTGGAGATGAGACAAATAATCCTTGTCAGGCTGTAGCAAGAAAGCCTTTAATTAACAAGTAATCCTGAATTTCATTGATTTTGATTAAAATTTCCTCAGAGTAGTAAGCAAGATCAAACAATTTAGTAAAGTATAAAAAAAATAAAAGTATGCATAGTTACAGAGGTGGGTGGGGAAGCTGTAGGGGTTAGAATGAAGAATGAAACGTGGTTTAGCATATGAAGAAACTGAATGAGTAATGGAAAGAGAGGGGGATGGAGGGTTGAAAAGCTAAATAAATAGACCGAAGGCTCTGAACAGTGATAAATCATTACATAAAACTCTGGCATTAAGGAACTAGGACAAATGAGTTTCGGCCAGAAATACTGAGGAGGAAGGAGTAAGAGCAGGAAGAAGCCAGAGATGAGAGCATTTGTCAAGGTTGCCGTGATCTGATATAAACACTGAAAAACTGTTCCAACTCCTTAATTACTGCATGACCAGACAAGACACAGAGAAAACTGTGAGATAGTCAGCGTGATGTATCTGATACTGTCAGTTTGAATTATTTCACATTCAACCATGTTTTAGGTATTTTGTGAAATTCTTCTCTGTGATTCTTGAATTGGCCACCTTAATTCTACACATTAGCCTGCAGTGCTTTCAAAATTAGACCTTTTATATAATTTTTCACTTATATTAAGTAGAAAATGATGAAAACTAAGAGTGAAAAGCCATCCTAGTGGCTCTGTGAGGCCCAGTGGTGCTTTGAGCTGACTTCAGCATGCTAAAATCACAGTGACTATGCTAATGTTTAGCAGGTTCACCATCTTTGCTTAGCATGTTTTGCTAACATTTGCTAATTAGCACTAGACAGAGAGGACCCCTCCACTTACATTATGTATTTGAAATCTCCTTGTTTTAAATTATCAATAGGAATCTTAACAGGGCTAAAACATGCTAATTCATTGAGTGTGAGAAAATCAATAGCTTTCTTTTAGCTAAATGTGGTCAAACTGACTATTAGGAGCGGTGCAGGTGATGTATGAGGAGTAGGACGTCTTTCTTTATGACATTGTTAACTGCACCATGTACAGTCTCCTCAGGATGTTATCCTTGGAGCAGCGTCTCTGCACATACTGTAGAATCCACAGGTGGTTTCCATTGTCTTGTAGTTTTTGCGTCATCCTGGCCCCGTTAAAAAGAGATTTATATAAACGGAGGAGCAGAGGAACAGGCTTATAGAAACAGGATGAGGAGTCACAACACTGGGAAATGAAGCCTGTGGAAACACAGCAACACAACTCAAACTCCAAGTCTGGGATTTATTTGTTGCGAAGGAAATGTGAGGACAGGAAAAGATATGTGATGAAAAAGAAAAGACAGGAAAGGCACAAATTAACTAGGATGAGATGAGAAGAAAGGAAGAAAATGAGAAAAAAAAAGAAATTAAAGCGAAACAAATGGAAGAAAGAAAACAGAAATGGTTGAAGGAAAAGAGAAGACAGGAAATGAAAGCAGATGATAGATCTGATGAGAGATGGACAGGAAAGACTGCGGAGAAAAGAGGGAAGAGAGGATGAGAAAAAGATGAGGGAAATTGAGGAAGGGAAGGAAGTGTCACTGTGGCTCCGTCCAGCTCTGCCCTAATATTTACAGACTCTGATGTCTAAACAGGCATTCAGTTTAATTTACACAAAACTATTTGCGTCTTGGATTACTTCAAGCTCACGTGCTTTATATAAATACATAACGTTGCTACACGGTGAATCATGGGCCATAAAAGGTTTGCAAAAACAGACTCATGAATTAAATGGAGTGTTGTTTAAAGCATAGAAACGCCCAGCTGACGGCACTGAATATGACCTCATGTACGAGGAGAAGCTGTTGATGTAAAACACACAGCCAAAAAGCTCCTCACTCTCAGTATGAAATAATATTTGGTTAGTAAAAGCCAGCGGCTGAAGACAGGAAAAAGCTTTTAATCATAAAAAGAGACACATGTGATGGCAAACAGCCTCATATGCAGCGTCTTTTCACAAACCATTAAACAATGTGAAGTATCTATTAATAAGCACCCAAGGTTTTCTCACTTTCTAATACGCCATCAGTTCTGCAGTTACATATGATGACACAGACATTTATCAACTCTAATGGGTTTCTCAGGGTCATTAGGTCTGAAAATATAAATGTGAGATCTCAGTAGATTAGAAGTAGTTCAGTTTCGGTTACTTTAAGATGTTTTATGAGGAAGTTTGTTTTCTGGAGGCAGAGGCTTGGTTTTTTTATCCGACCGTTGATTGCTGATTGAAAGCATTTTTCAAGTTTTTTGTGAGTTTTGGATTTGAAAAAGCGGAATATCCATTGCAAGATCATGATTTCCTGTAGGGAGTGATCAGCTCTTAAGATGCTCTGCATGGATAAACAAAAAAAGCTGCCTATGAAGACAAAGCTAGTGTAATGCTGAAAGAGGATATATACCAGGCATTAATAAAGTTATTCTTATTAATGACTTATTACTGAGCTATAAAGCATTAAATTATTACGTCTTTATAATATTAAAGCCATAAGTTACAACTTTATAAAGTATGCCATAATAGAAAGTGCTAATAAAAGTTACCTTGAAGTGAAACACTGAGGATTCACTCTGTAAAAGTGTCTACTCATGTACTTTGGCTGCCAACTTTTCCTTAAAAGTATTTTTCCTTATAAAAATACTCTGCAGTTAACAGTTAAATTACCTCCATGTAGTCAGAATTTCTCAACACTACATCGACTCCTTCTCTCTCATTAAAAATCCAGAATTTATGAAAATGCAAATATTGAAGATAATTCATTCTGCAGAGTGAAACTCAAACATCCAACTGATGAAACAGGGAGAAAAACACATTTTTTTGTAGTGGAGGGCGACTTTAACAAACACGTATATGTATATATATTTTTTCAAACAATGTATATCTCATTTTTCCACAAAGCTCTTCATGTGTCCGCTGTACAACCCTTTTTTTTTCCTGTTGAATCCCACATGCCCACTGAATCACTGCTGTGCTGCGAGATAACAAGACTCAACGCTTCACATGGAAAAACAGCTCAGTGATGAATTTGCATTTCTCCTCTGTGTTCTCTGCTTGAAACAAGTCTTCACACTGTGAACTAAAAGACTAAAAACTGCATATTTGTGTTCGGCCTGAGGTGTGTTTGACTTACGCAGGTGATGCTGACTGCAGCCGGTTAAAAGAATCTCTTGTTTCACGTTTTTGTGAAAGTGAAGTCAGTTTCTTTCTTATGTAACACAAGACGTTGCACTCCAGATAAAGGTGCAAACATAAAAACATGTGTGCTTCCTGCGTGAATACAGAAATCTGCACCGAGCATCATGTTCATCCAACAGAAATAAGTTCGGGTGAGTACAAATTGACTCGACCTACAAACACTGACTAATCATTTATTATATAACTCAACACTACTGTTTGTGCTCTGTTAGCTGTACTGAGAGTTAGTGGGTCACGGAGCACAACAGTGAGAGGCTGTGATGTTGAATGCAGCTCTGTGAGAAACTGAATAAACCAATCACTTAAAAAAATAGTTCCCTGGCTGCTCCTGAAGCTTTTTGTGTCCAGGTGTTATGTAATTCTTCTCAATGTGTGTCTGAAGGTTTCACAAAAACCCATTTAAAATGTTTAAATGTTGTCTGCATTCAACTGAAGACTAATTTTACTTCCAAAACCACGTCGTTTCATTATGAGGATGTGTCGTCCAAAACAGCTTTTTAACAATTCTCAGTTCCTTAAATGGCAATTTAATAATTCATGAAATATGTTAATTGTTTTGCATATTATGTTAAACACTGTTCTACTGTGCAAAGCAGTGTACAGCACACTAAATATCACAACCTGCCGATACCATACTAAATGAATGGAAATAATGAATGGTACTTGCAAGCTTACATTATTGTCATGGATAAAGAAACACAGAAAGACCACTAACTGCTGTACTCATCATGTTTTAATACTTGCAGGAAGCCAGAAATTTAGGACTTGAATTAATGTATAGAGTGTAAAGGTGAATAATAGCACACAGTCACTAGCACAGGAGGTCAGTGATCTGATTCCTGGACTGGATGGGGAAAGTGAACAGACTCCCAACAAATACATTCATTGGCCTTGATCAGGTCACTGAACCTGAAACTGGTCTGTTGGAGGTTTTCAGAGACCAGCAGCGGCTGCACCAAGCTGCGGAGAATATGTGTCAGTGTGTGAAAGGGAAGCAGGAGGTTACTGAGAAGAGCAAACTTCCCTGAACTGTTTTCCTGCGGATGAAAGGTGGATTTTTTCCTTCATAGATAACCAGAAGTAACCTGTTTGTGTTGGGATTAAACCAAACCAAATAAAACATTTAAAACTGGAAAAACATGGGTGATTATTTTCCAGCATTAGAAAGAGAGTCTCTGCTTGATAGTGTGTGTAATATAAAAACTGTATGATTCTATTGTTGTTCTACTGTTTCCCAGATTTCATTCAGTTCTGAGCAACAGAACAGCACGTACTCAGGTTTTTCATGTCTGACTGTTTTGGGACATAAAACCATTTGAAAGCATCACACTAAAGAAGAGTGTGTGCCATATGTTTCATGTGAACGTCACATCGTTTGCAGAAAAACCTCTTCACACCAATCTCGGTATTTTTTATTCCCATTGCTCAGTGTGTCAAGCACGTTGCCTTGAAGCAGCACGTTTATGCAATTTCACACCAAACAAAACGAGCAGACAGAGACTGTCACTACCTTCAGAGTTATCATTTGAAATACAATTTTATAATTAAAACAAAACAAAACCCAAAACCTTCATCTGCCAATAGCAACAAAATACAATGTGGATTACTTCAAGTGCTGAAACTGATCATTGTCCTACCATTGAGTGACCCACAATGAAGACAGGCAGATCAGGGTGTTGGGACTTCATCAAGTCAATGTGCTGCAGGGAGTCTCTGATGTAAACCTGGAAATCCTTGATGTTCATCCTGTCTCCTTCACTCTGACCGTGGCCAACTGCGAACACAAAGAGCGGTGTGAGGAAACTACTTGTTCAGCCACAGTCACCCGGAAAGAACACAATGACACCGTTTTCAGTAAAGTTAGTCAAGGCTCTCCCGTCTACTGCGGCCCTCAGGTCGAAAATGGATCGCTTCCTTTTCATACGCAAGGTGTACTTACTTTGCAGAGTCTAGTCTATTAAACATAAAACCCAAAACAGTAGAAATTGCTACTGTAGCTGTGAGATACAAAACAGAAAAAAACAAAATGAGGACAACAAAAAAGTAGACACAAATGAAAACAGTTAGATTTTTTAGATGTTTTTGGACTTTGTTTGGTTGAAACAATATGTTTGGAACATAAAAGAAGGATGAGGCTCTGTCCCACAGACCGAAGTTTTCTTAAAGATGAACTCCAGATGGATATTTTTTCCAATATCTGGATGTATTACAAAAAAACATTCTTAAGTCTTTGTTTTTTGCTGCAAGATCTGCTCTGCTTTGAGGATATGAGGCATTAACTATTAACTTCTCTCCCAGTGGAGATGATTTCAAACATGTGAAATACAAATAGATTCATCCTTTTCTTTTAATCCAAAGAGAGGGGAAAAAAGGAAAGAGCTCAAAGGAGGGATGAATAGAAAGAGACACAAAAGTGATGAGTGTGACTAAAAGGAAAAATGGAGGATAAGGAGAATAGGGAGGGGATGAAATAGCAGAGAAGAGAGGGATAAAGAAAAGAAATGTGAAGGGAGTGAGAAGAGAGAGAAGGGAAGAATGAAGGATCAGTGGAGAGATAGCAAACGAGAGGAAGGAGGGAAAATGGGAGAGAGCAGGTGAGTCTTTGATGGAGAAATGAGAGGAAAAGAGGGAGAGGAACCTGGATGATAGCACGAGGAAGAAGAGAGGGATGGAGGAACAAAAAAGGAGGAAAGAAGAGAATAGAATGACATGAAGAAGAAGAAAGAGTGAGAGAGCAAAGTCGAGACAGAAAATGGAAGAAATAAATGTGATTGACAGAATAAACGGAGAAAAATATATGAATATGTATGTGTGTATGCGTACATATATTGTGTGTATGTTCGCTTGTTCTCCTCGAGCTCTCTGCAGCAGTGGCTGAGAGGTGAGGCGGGTTGCCATGGCGACCACTGAACCAATAACACCAGCGAGCTCCTAAACATTCGCGACATGTGCATCTCACACCTTCCTGCTCTCGCTGTGTGAATCGAAGCGTGTGTGTGTGTGTGTTTATGAATATACAGCGTGTGTATGCATGAGAATATCTTCACCCTATATGTTTTTCTGCTCGTCAATACTGAAGCCATCATCAGAGAGTGGAGATCAATGTCCAATCACAGCGGCGGTGAGTGATGGAGCACTGCAAATTTCAGATCGATGAACACTATTTCCCCGCCATGTCAGTTCAATGACCTCACACTCAACTGGATGCACATTGTTTGTTATTATCAAACACACACACACACACACACACACAGGGTGACATATTCACACATGAGCGCACTTAGCCATTCAGATAACTGATACATAGATGTATAAACACACTGCAGAACAAAGAACAGAACAAATGATTACAAAGCCGACAGTAAACGTGCCAGTGACTCCTCTTCTCTGCTACAGGAATAAGAGGGATTGTGGGTGATAATTACATACAGGTGGGCCATGACAACAAAATGCACGTGACTGACGGCAAATGCAGCAAATGCAAATAGAAGAAGATACATGATAAATTTCACTGAAGTCACGACCAGAGCAATATATATAATATCTCAGAGAATCATAAGGTGTGTCCTCGAGGTGCTGAGGTGATGATAAGGAATTATATATATGGGCAGCAACTAATAATTATTTCGATGATCTATTACACTTTAAATAATGTTTTGATTGTTTGTTTAGTAGAAAATTGTGATAAAATCAACATTGCAATTTCCCCAAGCCCACAATGACATCTTCAAATTTCTTATTTGGTCGGAGCAACAGTCCAAACCCCAAAGATATTCAATTAATAATAATAAAAATCTGAAATAGTCAGCAAATCTTTATATTTGAGAAGCCGTAACTAGAGAATGTTTGGCATTTTTGCTTAATAAATGTCTTGAATGAGCTCATTATCAAATCGTTGTTGATGAGTTTACTGTAGACAGACAAATTAATTACAGTAATCGACTGATTGTTTCAGCACTAAATGGATGCTTTGGTGAATCTTAACAAAAGCAGCACCACATACACTTCAGAGTTGTGGAGGCACTGCCACATGAGTCTGTGTAATGTGATCATGTGGTGTTTTTGTAACATGTAATATGAGTTGAGTGCCTGATGTAAATGATGGTACAACTTCTGACTAATGTCTGAAATAAACTCAAACAAAACGAACATTTTCCTCGTGATGACGTCTTGGGGAATCCAGTCAGAGTTGTAGGGGAAAATAATATTTGCACAGACTGATCTATTCAAACTTTGTAAGCACTGATCTTATTAAATGTCAAAATTCCATTATTTTACTCTAACGCATAATCTGTTATGAATATTTCACCAGTGCCTGATCATAAAATAACGTCCGTGCTAGTGGATAAACAAAGCACATCATCAAGTTTCTTATTAAATCAACAATCAGTTCCTCTTTATAAACTCTCATTTATGAGCTGCATCAGCGTAAACTCTGGATGCTGCACACATTTTCCATATTCTGCAAAATGAAAATATAATTCATGTATGTCAGCTATAAGTTTTGTATTTTTCTCTTAAATTTTGAGTATATTAAGCAGCCACGATGCCACATTTGGAGGTTGTTCTGCACATAATGTTGACTGGTTAATAGATACAGTGTGTGCCAGATGGGCGAAACCTCTGTTCTGTGCAGGCTGAGAATGAAAAAGCCCTGAAAGTCCTATAATAAGAAAGAAATACATCAGAGACAGAAGAAAGTGTGATAGTAAGGATAAGTGAAAGATCTCACCCACTAGAGTGTATCAGAAGGTGCCCAAGGCGATGTGTGTGTGCGCTTGTGAGAGAGAGATAGATGAAAAACTAGCGTCTACAGGGACTTGTTCCAGTTCAGTATTTTCCATTTAACAGTGTGACATTTTACTGCGAGCCACTGAACAAACTGCTCCTGTGTGAGCAGCCTCAGTCATCCTCATCATTCACTCTATTTTCTACAAGCTCTGTCAGCTCTTTATTGAGATCTCTCCCTCTGTAAATATTTCCAAATTTGCAGCTGAGACTTTGTTTCTTTGTCTTCTCATCCTCTTTCTCTCTTGGTGTTGGTCTGTAGAAGAGTTTACTGAACACACATGCTGCTCTTTTCCTGCTGCACAGTCACAAGTTCAGACATTGCTGCTTGTACTGCCCAGTACAATAACACAGTACAGCCTCTGAGCTGAGCTCTGGGGAAGCAACAAACAATATCTAATTACTATGTACTAACAAACTAACTATTTCCTTCTGTTATTTTCCAATTGTTCTCGTGCCTATTTCTCATTTCCTGTTCAAAGTACATTGTTGGGAAAACTGCAAACGGTGAAACATGATGAGGTTTTGTAAATACTAACAACTGATTAACAGATCTTGGACAAACTGAAAGTAAAAAAGTTAATTTTTCCACTTGTAAAAACAAGGCAAAGAATCTACAGTCATTCTGGACTTACTTTAAGCTAAATGCTAACATCAGCATGCTAACACGCTCACAATGACAGTGCTAACATGCTGATGTTTAGCAGGTAGACCACAATGTTTATCAGGTTCAGCTGATGTTGGGGCTAAATGAAAAGTCCAGATCAAATTATTGCAATTCATCTTGAGGTGGACATGAACGTCAGTACCAAATTTCATCCATCCAGTTGGTGTAGATATTCAGTCAAAACTACAAATGTCAACCTCACACTAAAGGGAAAAATCAGGGGATCACTAAAGTCAGTAGGATCCATCCAGGTACATGAATGTTTGAACAACATTATGTGGCAATCCATCCGATATTTGTGGAGACGTTTCAGTCTTTGTGACTGACGGTGCCATCCATAGAGCCGCTCTGCTAGCGTGGCTAGCTCAACCGTTTGATGACAACAATTCCTTTCATCCTTTTATTGATGGTAATAAATGTATGAATGCAAAGTTTTTTGGCAGCAGAGCCTCAAATGTTGGATGTTGGACTGTCCTTTAATGCACCACCAAGAACAGTTTTCTTAAGTTGATTTTCAAACTTTACTGTAATCAACTGATTGGGTGCACAGGCAGTAGAAAAGCAGGTATAGTTTTGAAAATGAAGAATAGCTGTACAACATCAATGTGTGTTGATTGTTTTATTATAATCATACAACTTTCAGTTACAACTCTCTGTTCATTTTTGTCATAGTTAGTTTCCCTCTTGTTCCTGCTATTGTCCCTCCAGCTCTCTGAGGAAGGTGGATCTCTGGTAGTGTTTCCTCCACTTTTTCCTTTAATGTATTAAGGACTCGGGTGGTGTCTTTCTTTGTCTTTGACATCTTGGACCTAGTCTGCTGTGTGATCCCTTAAAGCCTACTGAGACACTGTATGATATTGGAATTATACAATTAAACTTGACCTGATGTGACCTTGTGCGAGATGCTGAGCCTGCTCATGGTTATTCGTCCTGGTAATTAGAATCAGCTAAAGGCCTAAAACACAGTTAACTGTGTGGCTGGTCTGTCTCTTGTCTGAGCTCAACCAGCAGGAGAGAGTTTCACTGAAACTGGAACACAGCCAGAAGTGTCACTTTGCAAGCACAATGTTTTCCTTGACAGTGCATTTAAAGCGCACACAAACAAAGGCACCGCGGCAGAACAATAGAGCAATGTACCACCGAGCCCAATCTAACAGGCTTAGTTCACTCAACGAAGAGTGTTATCAGAAGGAGAGAGAGGTGGAGAGTGATAGGTTTTCTTTGAAGATACGCGCAAGCTATTCAGTATGTGAGCTACTGATGAACATGAGTGTAGGTGTAGATGTATACATGCATTAAAGTACTGTAATGTGAGTGTGTTTGTGACTCACCGTGGTCGTGTGCAAACACCAGCAAGGACAGTTCCTTCAGTCTCTGTGCAATTTCATCGTATGGCCCACAGTGCTCCCCGGCCCCGTGGGCAATGAACACCAGAGCCCTGAGAGAAGAGGAGAAAGAAAAATAATAAATCAAGTGTTAATAAACACAGACCTTCACATGGCCTATTTCTCTCTGTATGTCTTTCACACACACACACACACAGACAAACAAACAGCAAATGTTTGCATTTGTGAGCACTCCCATGGAGAAAAATGCAAACATTTGCCTCCTTGATTAATCAAACTATTCCATTTCAGATAGATCTTGTACATTTCTCTCCCTCAGCACCGGGACTTTGTTTGGATGTGAAAGAGACAAGGATGGGGGCCAGGGAGATGGAGGAACTGATGAGGTGAAGAGGAGCTTAAAGCAGAAATGTATGTCAACATCCAATGTGATCATAATCTGAAAATGCCTCAATGTTTGCAGTTTAGGCTGTTTTGGAGTTTTGTGTTTGCACTCATTTTCAACATGTAAAGTATGCCTATATACAGTATCTGTGCGTCATTGCTTTCCTTTGACTGTATGTGTGTTTATGTGTGAGAGACAGAGATAAGTAGGAGGCAGGATAGTAGAAAAAAAAAGGGAGACAAAGATGGGCAGAGAAAGACAGGGAAGGAGAGCTAGACAGCCTGTGTTGTCAGAGATAGCAGCTATCATCCATCTGTCCGTCTATCTGCCTCAACACAGCCATGCACCGTCCGAAACCGTCAAAACAGACACTGAGGGAATCCAGTAAAACACAATGTGACCCGTAAATACACAAAAAACAGCCCTGACATTCCTGATGTCTTTTCATGGAATATTCAGTTTTCTGATTTATGGAAACTATGGTTTGGTTTTCTAAGAGTATCCATTAAAACATTAAACAGAAAGAAGATTGTATACAAAATATTTCTTCAGGACAGCAGATTCAATTTCCATCAAAGTGTTTTCTTAAAAAAGTGATTTATAATGTATTTACTCAAGTGAGCTGCACGGAAATAAACATTTCAAATTGAAATGTGCTGGTTTGAGGCAGAACCATTTCGTTGATGAGGAATTTATGCAGTAAAATGTGCTGGGAATTCATTTCTCAGATAAATGGCATGGCGTGTTACTCATTTTACTGCATTTTTGGGGGGCTGGGTTTTCTGATATACAATAGCTATGTTTTATGTTTCATAGGAAAATATTTTGCTTGCCTCAACCCTGCTGATGGAGACATTCTGTTTATTGAACTTGCAAACATCTGCTTTTACTCAGAATATTAAACAGATGTGGATACTTAAAGTTCATCATATCATATTTTTTTAATGTTATATAATGCGTCTGTTACAGATCAGTCAACATCAGATATGATTATGTGGCTATTTGTGATGTTTTCATCCTGATATTTTGGTAGATACGATGCTATGATGAGGATTTTTATTGCAATCATGATTACTTAGTTTATAAGTGAAGACTTTATTGATCCCCAGAGGGCAAATTCACATGTTACAAAATTCCAAGAAACTGTCGTAAAAGGCAGGAAACAGATGAAGAACTTTTAAAAATAATGAATACAACAAAATAAGAAACTAAGTAAATGACATGAAGCTGTACATAAAGCTTATACACATTACAATACAGTACTTATACATGTATGAATGATTTTTTATTGTGTGTCAGTCTTGCCAGTATGCCTGTTCTGTGATATGTAATACTGGAAATTAAATTTTCAATTAATGATGACAGCCAAGTAGCCATTGTGGCTGGCCATTTGGACAATTAAGTCTTTGTCTACCTTTACCTTGAGGCACCTAAACAAATGAGACTGTTTGAAACCATGTAATTCATGATTTGTCAGACACGCATCTTAGAATTTGACAGATGAAGCTAAAACCAAGAAGTGTCAAAAACAGGCTTTTTTTTTTCTTTTTTCACATGATAGACTTATTATGTAAAAGCTAACAGGATAATCCCTTGTTAATTTCACCTATTAAATCCACTCAGTCTCAGAGGAGTGGATAAAGATGAGGTTAAAGGTATATTATGCAGGATTTGTCGGTTGGGCCCTCCTCTCTGGCTCAACGAGAGACAGAGAACGACAGAGAAAGAGAGAGAGCAGTGGGAGTGAATGAAGAGAGTGATGAGTGCTGGCCAGAACAAAGCCATGAATCAGATAAGTAAAACGTTATTTTCTGATTGTTTCATGGTGGTTACGTTCTAAAGCTCAAATTAACATGCCAACACCTCCGCACAACCCTACGGGAAGGTGCCACATTGCCAGATTTTGTGTGAATACAGAGGTTCATCCTGTCCGCTGTGGCCTCTCTGCTCTGCGTGTGTGTAGCTCAGCCCCGCCCCTCGGTCAAGCAGACACACACAGACCTACAGCTCTTTATACATCCATGACACAGAGACAGAGAGCAGAGCAGAGCAGAGGAGAGAAATGGAGACAGCAATGTAACCTGGTCGCTACGCTATGAGTCCCGACCTCACACCCTGCGTACTGTACTATACCTTTAAGGAGGTATGACATGTATGATGCAAAATGTGAGTTTAACTTTATGTTTACGCAGAAAGAAGTAACTTTTGCTAATTTTACAGTCTCCACCACTCTGAGACAAGGTTTTTTAAGGTTTTGCCTTCTTCTATCAGTGCATATTAAGCAGCGGAGAAGCTCTGAAACGCTCCAGTGTTCTTTCTCTAAGTAGCAGCAGTGCTGAGAAGCCTGTGAGAGCTTCAATCAGCAGCAGCAGCAGACAATTAGCCCCAGTGTATTCAGCGACGGAGAAAAAGGGAACTGAGTGAAACAGGGAGAAAGTGAGTGTGTGGTGGAGTGCGGGTGGTGGGATGTGGCGGTGGGGGGGGGGGAAGAGTAGAATAACAGTAGCTGTTCACCAGGTTCATTAGCAAATTACTCTGATTTCATTCGCTCTTTCCCTCCTTTTAGAAAGCCATTGCCTCAGGCTGAGACTTCCTCTGCACTTGTTGGCATAGAACAAGTGTGTGAGTGTGTGTATGCATGTATATCCGTGTGTGTGCTACCGTACAGTGTGTGTGTGTGTGTGTGAATGGCTGTCTTTGTATAGGCATAATAGTTTTTAACACACATGCCGAGGGGCAGCAGGAGATTAATGGGGCTAATCTGGGTTCATTGTAAAGACGACTGTACAGTGAACAACAGGCCGCACACTCCGCTGAAAGCCAGAGTCGTAATGTGGTATTTGTAATTTGCTATCTTTCTTTCTGTAAGATTCTCTCCATCCATCATTCCTCTAAATAACTCTGTGGTCTTCTTGCTAATCTCTCTTTTTTCTTCTCACTCAGTTTTTGCTCCAACTTTATTTCCTCTTGTCTAATTCAGTTTCAGATGCAAGTACGTCTGAATAATATCAAGAGGAAAAAAAAAAGCAAACAAATGCAATACATCTGGTGACAGCTACCACTAGGAGATATGAAGTCTGTATTTTAGGAAGTTTCAAGGATTTAATTACCCAGAAATCTCATTTTAACAGATGCATTCATTCAGCTACAGGCATCTGCAGACCAGTGACAATATTCAGGCATCAACAGTGTGCTGGCTCAGCCGTGCAAAGCCAGCCCACTATTTCCACTTTGCTAAAAGTGGTCTGGTAAAGCTCAAGAGGCATTTGCTCGGGACATGAAGTGTTCGTTCAATAGGCTGTGACATTCTGACACTTCCCCCCTTTTACTCAGACATCAATATGAACTCTTCCTTTACTCGAGTGGACAAATGCACTACTCCCTAAGAGACAGCTCTGCAAAAAGACATTTTAACATGGCAGCTATGAAAATGTCAAATGTCTCTTAAACTTTCCACTGAAATCGGCTTCTTCAGGCTAAAGACAAGCCATGCTGCTGCAGTATCTTGAACATCTACTCGTTTGAATAATTGCTCACAAGTTTCGAAAGGTTAAAGAGTTTGTGAGTGACATCATTATCTACACCACTTTGCTTACTTCCACGATTGGTTTGGCTTCTTGCTGTCAGACTCAGTTGATTCTTAGTGGATGTTTTCTAGACTAAAGTCTTGTAGAGGAAACTGAGTTCACAAGAGCTGTGAGGCTGATACTTACTTCCATTTGAAGACAAAGTGGCTTTGACCAATCATGGTCTAGTGGGGGTGGGACTGATGTGGAGTGAAAGACGTACGAATATCCCAACAAACACCCTCAAAAAGTCTTGTGCCTGTATATTGTGCAGAAATGCTGTATACAGGAGTTCAATTAATAATTGTTTTAATTATTTATCAATCTTTGGGTTTTTGATTAATCAAGCGATAGTTTAGTCTATAAAAATCTGGAAAATGTCCATCTTACTTTCCTAGAACCAAAGGTGGCATCTTAAAATTACTTTTTTTCAACTCACAGACCAAAACCCAGACATAGAAATAAATGACTTAACATTTGAGCAGTTATAAAAACAGTTTTGGATTACTTACCTGTTGATCTACTATAAAAAAAATGAATTAAAATTTCAGCACTAGATATATTCTGTTTAAACAATTTTGAAAGTGGAAGTGGGAGCAGCTGCACAGCTGATCTTAATCTTATGGTGTTGCCCATTACCCCTAAAGGCTAACTTTGTGTTATCACTTGCATGATTATTCTCTGTTAAAAGATGTATTGACTTTTTTGTGTATTCTGCTGAAGTACTTTAATCTTCCAATAAGAAAAGAGGCTTTCCATCTCTCTTTCTCATTATCTCTATTCCCTCTGTTCATCTTTCTCTCTCATCTCTCATGGGAACTGGAGACCCACTTGTCTCCCACACTGTTTCAGTTGCTGGAACAACATGGCTTATAACCAGCCTTATTAAAACACTCAGAGAGAGCGAGAGGGAGAGTTTTAGTCCTCCCTCTGGCTCTGCTCAGAGCTATTCTAAACAACCACAGGCCCAAAACAAAGCCAAAATCCTAATCCCCTTAATACAATGCTGACTGGCTACTCAAAGATTATTTAGGAACTCACAAACCTGCCAACTGCTTTCAATTCTGCACTTTAAACTGTGTATTGTACATTAGGTTCCAAATTTTAAGTATTTTAGGCATCCAACTAATGGTCACAGATGTTTACATTTAAAATGAGGAACAACCTAACATGACACTGTTTTCCACTCATCGCCCTGTCTTTAATCACCAGGGTTACAAGCAAACAATGGTGAGAAGTGTAATGACTTAGCAGAAAATATAGAAACTAAAGTGGGCTAGTCCCCGAAAAGAAAAAAACATAGACAGTTAAAGTTCCCCTAAAGTGTAACTATGTATACTCTAATTTAACCAATGTAGCAATAGTAGAATTATTCATTCAGTGAATAAATTCTTCTCTAGTAAAGGTTTAAAATAGTAATCCTGTTTGCATAGTTTCTCTTACTTTCTAATATAGCTAGTTAGTTTGTCAAGCCACCAAAAAGGAGACAATTACTAAGCTGTGCAATCATTATACCTGTTGTAACTGTGCTTACTTTCTTCATCTTGCTATATGTTATCATCACTATCTTTACACTGACATCTAAGAAGGAGCATGTCAGCTCTGGTGGTACCTCTGACAGAGCTGATGTTACAGTAGCTAAGCACGTAGCATTCTGCAACACCCTGATGAAGAAACATACATATCCAGCAACCTGCATCTTGAATTGTCTGATGAACACTTACTGACAAGTCAACATGAGGTGAACGCAGCATCGGGACTGTGTAAGCGTACGCATGTAGCATGACAGCAGGAAAAGCACAGGTGTAAATTATAAAATTAATGATGGCTGAATTCCATTTAGCTGCTTCAGTTTCAGGGTCTTGGTATTGTGCATGCTGGTTCACTATCACACTGTCACTTACTGGGACACTTGAATAGAACAGAGTCATCGTTACTGGTATTAGTAACACCTGTGCTTTTCCTGCTATGCTAAGTCAAAATGTCCGCTATAAATAAAGCTCATACAAACCCCCGACTCCCCTGTTTTGTTGCATCAGTTTGAGCAGGACGAAGTTTAAGCAGGCACAATAACTGAGAACATCTGTGTGTGTGCCTCCTTAACTACTCCGGGTTAGACCAGATTCCTAAACACTAACACGGTGTTAAATCAACACTTGTACATAGTTATAAACACAGTTCACCCAAAGCCACATCAAACTTTCCACTGTTTACTAGTTTGGATTTTTCTGTAACATTTTATTTGACATTTAAAACTATTAAATTTTCAGTGTTTAATATAATATAATATATATAAACATACTGCAGTGTTAAATTAACACTGGTGTCCAGATTGAGCAGGAGCCAGAAGATGAGACAATGACCGAGCACTGGCATGTTAATCTGATTAATGGATTTAGACTGCTCAGAACTTGGTGTGTGTGTGTGTGTGAGTGTGTGTGTGTGTGTGTGTGTGTGTGTGCCTACGTGTATGTGTGTGTGTTCCTATACTCTAATCTCGTGTGTATCACAGTGCAAGTGAACGTAGGAAAAAAGAACTCCAAATTGCTGAGCTTTCTTTGAAGAGCTGCCCAAAGGATGTGATTTACGGTGTGTGTGTGCATTTGTGTGTGTGTGTGTGTGAGACCACATCAATGATGTTAAGTGCTGCAGACTCAGTCAATGTACATTTATAGGGGTATAGAAATATAGAGCCAAAGATGAAAGGAAAAGAGAATAAAGAGAGGAGTGAGGAAATAGGACATCAGTGGCCTTTGAAAAGCCAAATTTAGCAGCTTTTGAAGACTTTAAAACCAAAATTTAAAAAAAAAAAACAGCATGACCAGCTTGCTGAATTTGAAAATGTATCAGGACGACACCACGGAAGTGGAAGTACAGTGACTGAACTTCAAATAAATACATATATTTAGGATATGATGCATATTGCACTGCTATATGTAATTATGTTCAGTATTAACCTGAAATTGGACATGAAGAACAGATTGCGTTGTCTTTGCATTCGGCTTAATTCACAACATTTCAGTACTGTTCAACACACCCTGTGACTTTGATTTTGGTTCTGATATGACAGAGACGAACAATGTGACTGGTGGAAAATGAGATGGAGTCTAATAGAGGGAAGAAGTGTGACAAACTGGTTGGGAAAAGAAAGCAAGAAATGGGAGAGTTGATACAGAAAGTGTATGAGTGTGTGCTGTGCAGAAAAAAAACACACAAGAGAAAGGTGGAGGAAATTGCTGTGTGGAGAGAAATGGAAGCAGACAGACAGCAGGCAGCCACAGCAGGAAAGTTTACACCCGTGATTTACAAAAGCTAAACCAAAGAGACACAATGTTTTTGTCCAGTGAAAGGCCTCAGTGAAACTCATTTCATCAGTTCACCTAAAATACAAAAAGGACATGTTTTTCTCTTCTTTGCAGAGAGCAGTATCAATACAATGGAGCTAAAGGACATTTAATTTATGGTGCAACTGCCATAAATGACTTGAAACTGTACAGCAATTATGACACAACCATCTGCATCTGTTGTGAAACGTTAAACAGGAAACTAAGTGTGAGGGTACCTCTGACAGCAGTCAAGTGAACAAGTATTCATGCAAAGTAGGTTTCGATGCCTCCCTCATAGCTCAAACTGTTGCTCTGGAAATTTGAAACTAACTGATACTGCAAACTTATCATCCAATGCAAAACTGACCAGAGAGGAACACTGTGTTGCCTCAACCTACATGTCGTCACAAGCACATTGCACACTTTCTTCCGTTGAAAAGGATGCAAATTATGTACACTCAAACTTTCTACTGGCGATCATACAGTATACAGTTTTTAGGCCTTTTTTGATCATCTACTGTTTTTAGGGATTGAATATTTCAGGAATATATTTCAATTTATTTGTTATGCACCAACACTTCCTTGGTAAATCCAACCTTTTTACACATTTTCTGCTTTTGTAGCTTTTTATGTTTGAAAACCCTTTTTGTATTTTTTTCCAATGTATCTTATCACCACTTACAGTACTGTTGCAACCACTTTTCCCATTGGCATCGTCAGATCAAATTTAATATATCCTCATATTTAACACAGCTATTTTAGCTTTATTGTTACAATATTAATATAATCGTTAAGTCACTGTGAATACGAGCATCAGTGGAATGAAAATTAAAAACTGACTATGAAACATTTCATATTAAATAACAGTAAGTGATCACAGCTGCTACCTGGAATCACTTACTCAGTGAATTTTATGGAAATATAAGTGGCCCTGATATATTATTCACTGCATTACTCAGCCAAAATTTGCCCTCCGGCACAATCATGATAGGAGCCATTATAAGCTTTTATCTTAGTAAAGTATCCTCCACTGACAAGCGTAACAGTGGCAGCAAGCAGCAGGGAAATTAAATAGTCTGACAGCAGAAGCACAATCAGGGAAGGAAACTCACCCAGACACCATCAATGAAAACACTGATAACAGCATGACCCATTTACACAAGCTGTGTGAGTTTATGACTGTCAGCTGTATGCAAAGTCGAGCATTACGTTCTTTATTTAAACACAGGTATGGCCGGTGCACTGGTCTCCATGTGGGTTCAAAGCCCCAGTTAACGGAAGGGCTGTCAATCATTGTCGGTGCCCCTCCACCCCTCCACCCCCGGCACCTTTCACCTACTTCCTGGTTCTAGTGAAAGGGTCTTTCAGGAGTCTGTGACCTTTGACCCCATCTCATTCTCATCCCACCAGAATATATTTATAATAAAGATAATGATGTGTTACCACATTTTTGCAAGTTTTACTGCTGAAGAAGAGGAAGCAAACAAGGTAAAAATGCTGCAAAGGTTTTTATCTTTGACAGAAGTGTTTGTCTGTGAAGAAGTTTGTGTTTGAAGGGAAAATTTACCAGGTCACAGAAATAGTTTCCTTCCCTGCCAACAATGTCATGCTCATTCTATGAAAACATTAACATCCACATGAAAAGTGTTGAACCTCATTTAATATGACAGTTGACTTCTGATATGTTTTACAACATTAAAAAACATGAGAGAAGCTACATAAAATCCATAAAGTAGTACTGCACATATGAAGTATGTGACAGCATATATTCCAATTTCCGATTAAAAATTTCCAATTTCCCAGTTTAAACAAAAAAATTCTACTTTAGAGAGAAGATGAAAGGAGAACTCTGATGCATCTGAGGCCAAAACTGTACAAAAAGTGAGTTTAACAACCAAAATCAATATCAGGAAATCTGTGTGGATGTTTTGCACACTCAGCATATGTGAGTTTTACTGATCTTTGTTGATGTCATCGCTGTCCTCGAAGGACATTGAGACTTATGGACGCCTGGTCGATATTTGTCCTAAAAACGTTCTTTTTGTACGTACAGCTACAGCACAAAGCAGGCCACTGAGTTACTTTTTAATCCATCAACAGCATCGACCTGCTGTTGCTACACTGTTTTCTCATCTATCTGCATCAGGTATAATCAGATATTTAACATTATTTAACTATTAATTAACAGCTGCAAAGTGGCCATCGTGGAGTGTTTGGGAAGCTTTGGTCCACTGGCTACAGATTTATTGATTCCCAAATTAGAATTTGACAGTATTTGACAGTTTACTATTAAACCAACAATACATGTTTTCTGAAATAACCCAGGATGGCCGACTGATGGTTGGATTTCTGTTAAAAGCATCGACAGAGCAAGCAAACTAGCTGGCTGATGATGCTTTCCATCGCTACTTGGAACTTTTTTCAGCATCAGTTCATGTAGCTGCAGACATAAACATCAACCAAAGTCATCAAACCTCCTGGTGTTTTTACACAAAGGTCATAAAGGGGGTCTTTCCCATCCGCTCAGTGTGAGATTTACTGTTAACCAGTCTGCTTAATTTCCACTTTTGTGCTAAACAAACATCTTGTGCAATAAACTGTCTGGCCTTCTGATGAAGGTGGTTGAGTCAATAAATATAGGCCCACCAATCTCAAACTGCTGACAGTCACCATGGTTACAGTACGTCACATCGCAGCTTTAGTGGTGTTGATGATGATGGCAAAGACGGTGTTGAAGATGGTGTTGATGATGTCATAGCGAGGAAAAAGTAGAAAAAGTGGAAGACGAAGAAGGAGAAGATGTAAACAATAGTAGCAATGATAATGTAAAACACCACAGTGATAAAAAAAAAAACTGTGCAGAAGAAGAAATACTGCATAGACGTAGCAGCTGTAGAGTCAGATCAGACTCTGTATGAACATATTAAAAGACTAAGAGACTTTCAACTAAGCCCTTTCACTTTACGATGAGAAATGTTCAAGCAGAGGCTCCGGCTTAATCTGCAGCTATTTTCATAATCAATAAATCGTTCAAGCCATTTTTTCAAGCAAAAGTTCAAAGCAGTCACCAGTTCCAGCATCTTAACTGTAAGGATGTGCAGGCTTTCTTTGTCTTCTGTGTTGGGAAACTGAAAACCTTCATGTTTTAACAGGAGATATGCTTGTTTTGGGACAAAACCTTGGAGCTTGGGCTTTAGGAAATTAGGATTTGTATTATTTTCTAGCATTTTGTTTACCAAAAGATTAATTGATCAACAGAGAAAATATTTGACAGACTGATAAGAAATGCTAAATAAAACACATAATTGATAGTTGAAGCCCTATATTGGTTTGTTTTTGGGTCCTCACCAACCATGTCACTTACAACCAATAGTGAGATATTATCAGAAGTCACTTCATTATCATACATTACCATAATAGCATATATTCAATTCATAACTATGCATCACTACAAGACTTTTTGGGCTGCTGTTTGAATAAACTGTCAAACATCAAATCTCTTGTCTGAAGTTTTGAAGCTTATCGATGCACCGGCTGCTCCTGTACTGGCTGAAGATGAATGAACTTGAAAGTAGATGTTTTCAAAAATAACCCAAAATCAGATAATCCTTCCATAAATTATAGCGTGTTAAAGATATAACAAGTATCAACCGTGTGTGCTAAGCACTTGTATTTCCTAATGCCTATTCATACCAATGGCTATAACCACGTTTAAACTTAAATACTTATAATATTATATGCTTCTGGCTAAGCTGCATCTACAGTACAGAGCCCCAGATTTTATGAATTTGGTGTCACGTTGTGTTGAATTACTAATCTGACTCCTGCAGTGAGTGGGTAGCTGTGAGTCTAGAGGCTCCATCCAACCAGAACACAGAAACCTCTTTTACTGCGAAACATCAGACTGTGGTGACACTTTGTGTTAAAACAGGAGGTGTGTATCAGAGAATTTCTTTCCTGATAAAGTGTAGGCTGTACGATAGACAACAGGCCAGAGTGTCTCCTTAAGTGACACTTGCTCAGCAATTTTACAGTCTGATAACATCCTGTGTGTCACCTCGACCAATACATCGGTTTTGGGATGTACTGGTCTGATATTGGCTCTCAGTTCAATTCAATTAGTTTGTTTTTCACTCCTCAAATGGCTGTTCAATATTTTTCATTCAATTCATTCAGCCCCCCTCCTGATATGTTGCAGTTGTGGGTGTGATTTTGTTAAATAACTTCTGTTTAATCAGCCTATAAAACCTACAATAAAGCTACTTAAGGAGCTGCTAGCTCAGCTAAAAGAATTTCATTAGTCTGGGCTTCAGTGTGTTAAGGTTTATGAAAGAGTAAATGCTGAGGTATGTATAAAAATACATTTTTGGCTACACTGCACACACAAAATATCTGATATCAGTACACAAATATCACCATATCAGCCTTTATAAACCCGTATAGGTCAACCAGTATACACACCACAATACACAACATTTCACAGACTCTTGCATGCCTCTCCGCCATGACTGCATGCATTTTTAGCATTGTCACTGGCTGGCCGTCATTCAGAAAGCTCTTATATAAGCCACCCAAAGCCTCAGCTCTAAAACAGTTCCAACACAGAAGGATCAGGAGCTATATTAAGCCTCCAGTGTTTCAGCCTTTTACTTCCAAAAACATGTTTTGCAGAGGGATTGCTGTGGTATTGCATTTGCTATTTTGCTGTGTGGTTTATTGCTGCTATTGGCTAGAGCCGTAGCGAACATTTTTAGACTTTGTTATGATCGAATGTAGAGCTGTCACACACGTTCATTCCAACCTACTAACACAAAAACAACACCACTCACATCACAGATATATCTACGAACATGTATACAAGCACATGCGTGTACAAATACAGTGTGCAGTAATATCTTGACTGCAGATGTTTAATGGGCCTCTAATTTCTGTCACCTCTCTTTCCTTCTGTGCTCTTACACGCTCACACTGCTACAACTATGTGGCTTGTAATCACGTCTGAAGTGTGACATCTGTGTTTCATACTCTGCCACAGCCACATGTGTAGAGAGGGCAGGGTGCAGAGGACTTAAAAAGGCAGAACGCATAGCAAAGGGGCCTCTGACAGCAGACTGTGGAAAATGCCTCTATTAAACGTGTCAGAAGTGGCATTTTTTATAAACTGGACACACTAGTTGTGTTTGATGTGTTTTTGGCCAGGAGACAGCTCTCTTTCACACACCAGAATGCCTGATGAGTCACGATCTCAGGGCCTTTTGCAAATGAACTATGATGCTGTTCATTGGGGTTGAGAAAGTAAGCAGAAAACAACCTCAAAAACACAAGTATGCATGGCTATGAGGAGACAGATGCTGACATTTCATAGCAAGTGTTGCATCATCCTTGGAAACCACACTCCCCCACCATCATCCCGCTCAACACCCACTGCTACTATTAATATTATTAGTCTTATTATTATTATTACTATCCATCTCTATGCGTGACTTGCACTGTGCTATGCTCTCTCTCCTCCCTTTCTCTCTCTTTCTCTCTCAACCCAGCCAGTCGAGGCAGATGGCCGCCCACCCAGAGCCTGGTTCTGCTCGAGGTTTCTTCCTGTTAAAGGGGAGTTCTTCCTTACCGCTGTTGCCAAGAGCTTGCTCATGGGGGAATATTGGGTCTCTGTAAAGAGTACGATCTTGGCCTGCTCTATATGAAAAGTGCCCTGAGATAACTTCTGTTGGGATTTGGTGCTGTATAAATAAAATTGACTTGACTTGACGTGACTCAGAACTGATGCTCATATTCATCCGTCTACTCATGTGTTCCTACATTTCAGTCACATGTGTGGATTTGTTTTGATTTTTGTTTCCCTGGTTGCACTGCAAAGAGAGCCAAACACACAAAATGTTGTTAAGTTGCACTGCAGCTCAGACTGAAGAAACATACTGTACTCCACATTGGAGCCTCTTTGTGGTACAGTTTGCGATCTTCTCGGGCTGTTACATATATGTCCTGACTTCAACATTTTACGATTTTTATAAACTGGGTCCTAGTCAAGGCCACAGTCTGCATATTGTCGTCCCCTCCAGTTCAAAAGCTGATCAAAAGTTCTCAATGGTGGAGTGTGAAGAGCATCTCCAATTGGAGTAAAATCTACTTTTTATGACAATGAGCACAGTCTGATATGATAACTACATGTTAGGTTTCAAATTGTTTAGTGGGATGAACTGGTCCTGGGTCTTTTTTTAATGAGGTCATGACCCAGAATGAGTCACTGGTGCATCTGGTAGGCCACTGGGGAGATTAACATAATTATAATGTTTTTAACGAGCTGAGGTCACAGAATGAGACTAAATTGTCCATATTTACAATAGACTGGTTTTATTTTGTTTCATTTCTTGTTTATGTGTTTTATTTCAACCTTTTGATGCTTTCCTGTCACATTTATGATGAAGCAAAGCGATTCCTTAAATAAGGACTCAGGCAAGGACCTTAATATGATTTACGATAAACTCCCTGGATGTGAAGATGATTTATTGTTATAAGCATGGACCAAAGCCAAACTTCTACATCTGCATTTATAACTGTTGGGTTACTGAGTTACAGCTCTTAAACACAATAGGCTACATGTCTGTCAATGTTCTCCTCATAATGTGCCCCCATGTTAAGATTAAGACAACAATAAATGATTCTGCTGATTTGCTTTTGCATTTAAGTCAGGATATGAGACAATGTAGACTAACTACCTCCACTGTGTGTGTACTTTTATTACAGCTGGACAGAGCACACACACACACACACACACACACACACACACACACACACACACACACATGCTTAAACATTAACATGCAGGACCTCACAAGAAACTAAGTCGTCATGTGACTCAAGGACTGAAAACAACCATGTGAATGGGGTTACTGTCAACGACACAGATCTCATAATTTTAAACAGTAGGCTACTTAGAAATTAACCCATCTGCTTTCTTTAGTATATACTGCATCTCACACACATAGAATACTATAGCCTATACACACACACACACGCAGTGGGACAGCTGAGAGTGAAACAGAGATACTTTTTCCGCTATTTTTCCGCCTCCTTTCTCTACTGACCTTGGCGCATCTGCGGGCTCCCAGTAGCGGCAGAACAGGTGCAGTCCGTCGGCGTTGACGATGTGCTGCAGGTCGGTGTAGGGGACTCCCTGCGGGCTCCGCCGCGGAGCAGTTGTCGGCTCGGGCATGGAGGAGTCTGCAACAGAGACACGGAGCAGCGATAACAACACATCGCTGCCGTAGAGGTAGCAGCTGAAGCCGGCAACGAGAAGGCAGGTGGCGGCGGTCACAGCGTTCATTGCTTATTAGTGTGTGTGTGTTTGTTTTGGTGCGTGTTTAAGGCACGCGCCGGAGATCAGAGGGTTAGTGTAATGTAAGTGAGGATATGCCGGCCCGGATCTAGTCCTGAGCTGCCACACACACACACACACACACACACACACACACACACACACACACACACACACACACACACACACACACACACACAATGTTATGAGAGCGTCCGCAACGACCGGTGTTACGTCACGAGACCATATGCTCTGTTTTCCACAAGGTCTCTCTCTCTCTCTCTCTCTCTCTCTCTCTCTCTCTCTCTCTCGCTCTCTCTCTCTGTAATTCAAATTTGCTTTATTGGCAAATAATATTATTAGAAATAATATTAGAAATAATAAGGATGAAATCCTTTTAAGGATGAAAAATGTAAAAATTTGGCAGATTTCATTTGAATGAGCTAATTAAAAAGATGTATTTATTTTATTTTATTTCTTTATCGTTTTAGAAAAATAAATACCTCTCTCTCACTCACACACGCATGCTCGCGTGCACACTTGTCCGGATGCAGCATACAAACACAGAGCTGATAAACATTATCATTGCCGAAGCATATAATACACCTGCATATATAAACAGTCTCTCTCCAGTTCTCTACACATACAAACAGAATCATCTCAAAAGATAAACTGATGCACTTCAGTTTCTCCTGCAACCCTGAAGCATCTCTCTCTCTCTCTCTCTCTCTCTCTCTCTCTCTCTCTCTCTCTCTCTCTCTCTCTATCATCAGGTCCGACTGGATGCACAGAATATCTACATAGTGTTAATGGTATGCACAGCATTACAAAGAAGGTGTGTGTGTGTGTGTGTGTGTGTGTATAACGCTGATAGTAAAAATAGCCCTGCGGTGTCAAGCTATTTCCTGAGGTGATCGGGTTTCGTCTTTCAGGTTTAGTGACCTGACAGCCTGTAAGCTTAGTGATAATTAGGCAGTGATAAGTGATTTATGGCTGCATGTCGGTGATTATTACAGAAAAGCTTGACCGTGCTTCTTTCTTGAAACATTTTACAGCCTACCTAATGTGATTTCAATCATTTACACCATGTTGACCATGGCTGTCAGCCAATTCTGCACGGAGAATTATGGCTCATTTCAGCTGCATATGACAGCTGAATTATATCATAACAGAGCACATGAATAACTCTGAATCATGCGCATCATCACACACGCGGAAATAATCTTTATCACTAAAACTTGTGCATGAATTATAAGAAACTGCTCCAGTGGCATGTGTGTGTGTGTGTGTGCCCCCCTTCTTGTTTTCATCTCAGCAGCATTCATACCTTCACAGGACTTCAACATCACCACCTTCATGCAGGGAAAGACAGAGCTGGCCACCAGGCTGATATTGCTCTCTTGTATGCTTCCGTTTACAGAATAAGAGCAACGCAATCGACAAGTGTCTCTATAATTAAATTGACATTATAGCCTTGAATGAACCGATTGATCTGCTTTGACCGCTGTTATCCATTTAAGTGCCTGTAATAGTGGGAGACGCGCTGTAACACAGTAACATCATCATCAAGGTCTGCGGGTTTTATGAAAAATGATGAATGGAGGAAGATGAGTGAAGATGCTTCATGCATGTGCGGATATCCGTACAAAACAATAAGTTATATTCCAAAACCAAAAGCTACAACAATGTTATTCTAGTTAAACTGAGCGCCGCGGACACGCACTTAGTCTCTACACGACTATTATAAGAATATTACAGGAACATCACAGAGATGAAACCAACCTGCGCAGGAGCGTCTGCAGGGAAGTTTCAGCTTCTTCTCGGACTCTCTGCTTCCACTGTTGGTCTCTCTCTCTGATGCTCTGCTCTCGCCACCCGCCAAGAGAAGAATGCAGTCAGCGACGTTTGGTGAGAAACTAAATAAGTATTCACACACATACACACACACCCTCTCTCTCTCTCTCTCTCTCTCTCGCACACACCCTGTGTCTCCCTTTCTCTCTCTCTCTCTCTCTCTCTCTCACTTACACACACTACACATTACACGTTTCCCCAGAGGCGGAGATACAGCTCTTCTCTCGCCCCTTCTGTTGAGCCTCATTTACTGTAAAGAGAAAAAAAACCCAGCATGTTTGAGTCCACATGGTTCGTATTTCTTACCAGACCAACTGATATTTTTCATATTAAAGGCATGCTGTGTGGATCAGCCTCTCTAAAGCTTTCACCAGATGAGACATATCTACTATGAATGATAGTGTTTTCCGATCTAGTCATACTTGTATGGTGATATTGTTTTTTCCATTACACATCACCATTACCCAAATGGGTACTGCTTTCTCATAGGGCTTATAAGCTATAATTAATGGCTTTAACGATAGTTGATAAATCCTTTACTAATAACAAGTTTTATAGATGAGTTATGAACCATCTATACGAACAACTTTTGGATTGCCAGGTTGTGGAAAATCCCGCTCCAGCAGGAAACTTGCTCTACTAGTCCTTTAATTCATAGGTCGAGATCCGTCCAATAGACTCATTTTCTGGAAAATGGCTGCAGGGCATCTGGACCAAAAAGTGTATTCATTAATTTATAAACAACGTATTAGCACTTGCAACTGCATTGTCAACAACACCTGTCATAGACATTTAACCTCTACTGTTCTCTCTACATTATTAAGAATCTAATCAGTAAGCCAAACTCTACGTATGAGTCAGGAACTGAATGACCTTTCTCTACGTTTCCAAGACATATGCAGATAAAATCCATTGATTTTGTTCAAGAAGAAACACTACATAACCAGTTATGTATAAATCAAGTTCATAACAGATTATCTGCTAACTACTGATTCACTAAACTCTCCAAGTTGTTCTTATTTACTGTAAACCCGAACCCTCAACTACCTTCTTGTCAAAGCTACCAGAACTGCTTCTGTCTGTTTGCTCTATATATGTCTCCATCTCCACTGCTGTTAGGGCACTCTGATATTCATGTGGACTACACGTGTTGTTAATTTGTCGCTTACTTCCTATCTTTATTGGACTGTTTTAATAACCCCCCACATGTTGAAAGCCCCACAAGAAAAAGGTCATACACTGGATCTATCACAGTACAGAAACCTCCTCACTGCAGCCGGTTCAGGTCTTGTTAACATTCTTAGTCAACTTGAACTCTCGGCTGCGTCATCTGCCATAGTATTTTACTCACACACATGACCATGTATCCTGTCTTTACTGGTCCCCCCCTTTCCTGGTTCTGTTCTTATCTTGCTGATAGAAAGCAATGTGCTAAAACTGGGGACTCTAAATCCAACCCTTCAACCAAGGGGTACCCCAAGGCTCAATCCTCAGACCAATACTTTTCATCATCTACATGCTTTCCTTTGAGTCACATTCATGGACTTAGTGATCATTGCTACAACACTTAACATAGCTTTTGTTTGTATGTGTGTCCTTGGGTTACATGTAAGGCGCTTAAATCGAATTTATTATTATTACTATTATTACAGGAACATTTTTGAGTTTATATTCGCACATGATGACGTTTTGTTCTTTTCTTGACAGAGTGTATTTGCCATATTCTTAGTTAGCCTACTAGTAGTGCTCGATTTACAGTTTGGTTCCCACGGTACACTTCTAGTAAATCTCTATTGGTTTAATGTCTCATCTTGCTGTAGTCATGTAATTAATACACAGTGACTTCACGTTTGGATTGGGTTACAGGTATAACACTCTTGAAACTTTTACCCCCAGAGAGCTTTAAAATACTCCTTACAGCATGTCTATTTTTCACATGGCCACAAAAGGTCCTTGTCAGTAAAATATAAATGTCAGTAAAATGTAAACACTGGTCGTTTTGAGTGTTTGAGCAAACTACATGCTTTGGTTTATTTAGTCTCTTAGAGAGATATAATGGTCTTGTGTTTTTGGACTCTTTATGTGAATCCATGGACATCAGGAGGCTGTTTTGTGCTAAAAAAAACATAAAAGATATTTAATGAAAGCCTTTACTGGAAAATCAATTTGTTTTGTTTCCACTTCATATGATTCAGAGTGTTCTCATTCCAATAAACAATGACTCATTATACCTGGTTTTAGTTAGTAGAGGATTGTTGCGGTTGTAGATCTTTGTGGTTGAATACCAGCGAGTAATTTCTTCCCACTTCTTTAACTGCTTACTGCACAGACACACGCTCAGAAAAATACAGCACGTGTCATTTTCTCTAAAAATGAAACAAACAGTAAACATGAAAGTGAAGGAGAAAACTGGAATCCATTGTTGAGACATGTTATGTACATGTATAAACTGGAAAAAATGTCTACATGAGTGTCCTGAATTAAAATGAACTGAAACACAGTTACCCCAGTCTTTATAGTAGTAGAGCAGAGAGCTCTGATAAATGAACTGATGGTGACAGCCAAGCATCGTCATTTTAAGTTGTATCTAAATAATGTAAAGGCATGTATACATTTGTAATGTGATTGTGATAGACAGAAAAGTCTCTCTAGAAACATCTTTAAAGCATAAACTGTTCCTGAAAAAAAAAGAAGGTGGATCATATCTTTACATGTTTATAGGTAATGGTTTGTGTGCTTCAGTGTGGACACCTGTGCAGTGCTTATCAGTTTGATTTCCACTGGGGCTTCTTACGCTTACATGATCTGTGCTTGAGTTACTATAATCTGTAACATCTGGAAGAGTATTGAAAATGTCCCAGCTCCTTACATGGCTTACATGTCACTGAACATGTCTGCAGATATATGAAGTGTAGACTGGAGTCTGAGTGTGAATGAAGCAACCAGTACCAGTGAGACAGGAAAGGAGAACACACTGCATCCAGATTTGTCACTGCACACCTTCTCAGAGGTATTTGGAAATTTCCTGTCATTGCATTATTGAATCAAAATGTCCTCCATTGAAAATGTTTGAAATCAAAACTGTCTGTGGTTGGAAAGGAAATAAATAAAGACAAACACTTGACAAAGTAAATAATATATATTTTAATGGAAATATATGAATATTGATATATTGAAATATTCCATGTTCATAAATAAGTCATTAATGCACGTATTAATTTGTTCTGTGTTAGTGATTAAATAGCTATGTCTTAAAATGCTTACAGGTACTACTGCATATTTTAAAAAAGTTGCATAAAGCCTTTTGCTGCTTCAGAGGCAGCTGCGAAATCTAATTAACTGACTCAAGTGATGTCAGTTGAGCGTGTCGAGTTGAGTTGCATTGTGGGTAATGTAGGCAGGTTTTGGCAAAGAAGAAGAAAACATGGAATTAAGAAAAAACAATATCTTTGGTTCTGCTCCATTGATTTTGATCATTTTTCCACTTTTAACTGCAAGTGTTTATGTTTGTGTTGTTTACTGCATTATCTTTTATTTGAATTATTGCATTGATTTGCATTCTGCTACGGCACAACATATTAATGTGTGGTTCCATATGATTAGTCTGTTGTCATGTATTTTCATTCTGTTGTTTCTGGCTGTGTTCTTATTGTCTACTGCAGTTTGTTTGTTACAGTGTGAGTGTGTGTGTCTTCAGTTTTGTGTGTCTGTGTTTGTGACAGACGGGAGTCCCAGTTATCTGAAGCTCAGTGGATACAATCCTCAAACAGACAGAGCGTCTGTCACTTCTCCATAATATCTTCCATTGTCCCTCGCAGGACTCAGAAATGTGTGCTGGTGCTCTCCTGTGAAACAGAAGGACAGCAGAGATCAAAACTAAGGAAGAGGAAACAAAGAAAGATACCAAGTGGGACAGAGACAGGAAGCGAAAAATATCGGCCAGTTTTTAAAATATGTTCCAGATTTTTCCTTTTCTCTCCAGTGGCATGAAGCTCTCAGTAGAGGTTAATGAACAGGAACTGAACAGTACTGTGGCTCAGTGTGAGACAATCTCAGAAATAATGGTTTATGTATTTCTGAGTCAAGCTGTTTTAAATATGATGTTTTCACTTTGCATCATGTGGACCTCTGTGTGAATGTAAGGCTCTAATTACATTCTGTTATACTGAGATGCTTTTGCAACGCCGTCTCTCTTTCATTTTGCCAATAAAACTTACTTTAATGAAATGAATTACACATCATTTCATTCCATAAACTGGAAATGGATCAATTTCATGTCAGGTTTTTATTTGACCAAGCTCTTGTTTCTCTTACTATCACTTTGAAAACCTCTTTCTCCTTCTAATATAAAACGATTTCCATGTGAGTATATTCATACAGCACGAGCTGCATATATGAATGCGTATGCATGCATACATTAATTCACACATACCTACATGCATGTTACTATGTGTGTGTGTTCCTGTCCTTACCTCTTACCATCCAATCTCTTACATCCACTGTATTTTTGTAGTCCTGTGCATGTGTGTCAGTGAGAGCATTTGTATGTGTGTCTGTGTGTGTGTGTGTGAGCTCCCTATTTCTCTCACAAGCCTTTGCCGCTGTAAATTGTATTTCATGGACCAGAGCCATGTCTTTGTTCTTTGTTAGATTTCTCCTATGGGAGCAGAAAGATAAAAATCACGCACCCAACTAGATACTAAAAACAGAACAGGCAGAAACAAAAGCACACACACTGAACAATGTACAGACACGCATGCAAGCACAGGTGTATAAATAAGATTAACACACAAACACGCACACACTAAGCCCATGTGTTAAGGCAGAGAGCCTTCAGACAGAGATTAATGATGTGTGCTGCAATGAACACATTTCTGATGCATATTTATGAAATACAAAATGCAGTTAAAAAATGTGTGTTTGGCTGTGTGTGAAAAAAACAAAAGGGATATCACATTTTAGAAATACTGAAAACACCATTCTCACCCATCCCCCAAAAACCTCACTGTGTGTAATCAATTTATCATCCGAGTCATGCTGCTTCGGCAGAGCAGGGATCAATGTACTGCTCCTGAAACAACATTTTAATCATTGTCCAATAATATTACCTTAATACATCATTCTCACACTCCACGCTGTGAGGTGAATTTCACTCATTTCCCCAGTTCCTTGTCAGTGAGGAGGTGGGTGAATTAGAAATGTGATGTTTACTTTTTAAAAAAATGTTATGTACCACCAAATCTTCAAGTGTAGCACAGCCTGACTCCTCATGCACCTCCTCCGACACACAAGCAGTCAGCGCTCAGTTCTTTTCATCTAACAGTGAGGGGCCTTAATGGAAGACGCTGTTGCTACATACATTTTAGTTGCAGTGCTTTGCTTCGGTTATGTTTACATTTCAGTTACAGCATTATGTATTGACTAGCAAAGTAGGTGGGCTTATAACAGGCAGTCATGGTTCGGAATATATTTGTTGCATTGATGATATTATATGATTTATACAGCTGAATCATTAGTGCAACGGACACCTGTGTCGAAAAAACGGATTGAAAAGTATAAAACATACGGAAAGAAGTCAATTATGAATTGTCAATTGCGTCAATTATGAAACTTCAAATTGAGCTTGAAATTCTGTAGCCACTAATGCCCAAAATCTTAGAATAATTACCCTTTGTGCTTTGTTTTATTCCTTATTACAACAACTAAGAAATCCAAATATGAAAGAGCTGATTGGATAGCATGTTCTCCATAGTAGATGATAATCTACTATGATAATCATGGGTACTGTAGTATTTAAATGAAGATTTAGAAAATTTCTAACAATATTTAAAATTACCTGGTAGACTAAAAGTAAACGTTCAAGTACAAATTTAGACACACACTTTGCTTCTCTATTTTGTATCAAAATGTATTTTGATATATGATGCACGATTTCAAGTGATTTTGTGTGTGTGCTCATATAGTACATCACTTACATCATAGCAGTGTGGTATTGTAGACTGACAGTGTAGAACAGCGTCATGAACCGAGGAGAAGAGGCAGGACTTTGTCACTTTTTCGTTAAAGAAACCTCCAGTCTGCAGGTTGTCCACAACACCGGCTAGAAAGAGAGAGACAGGGAGATTGAGATAGAGAGAAGGGTGTACGGAAAATTGGAAGAAGACAGAAGAAGACAAAGAGTTTGTCAGTATGGGAGGCAAAGAGAAAAAAAGTAAATAAAAGAGACAGACATTGAGAGAAAGAGAGAGAATGGGAGGGGTCATTCTTGTGTTAAATGAACCTCGCTATAATTCCTGGCTATGTAAATATTCTTTGCACTAGCTGAGCTAGCCTAAACACTCATAATAAACTATTTCTCATTACAGGCAACAACCCAGTGTGGGCTAATTAGAGCTGCAGATCTTCTAAAATAAACTGGATGTCTCCCAGCGTTGTGGTTGTAAGATTTTTTTCCCCCTGGAGAGCCACATTTTTAGAAGTATTTCCCATGCAGCCAGTCAAACCTAAATTAGTGGGCTATTATGTAAAAATAAACAGAAAAATAGATGTTTTATTACAATAAAAACATAGCCAGCCCACCAGACTGCAGTACCTTACGCTGGTCATTTAGGACTTATTTTAATCTTCTCATGACCCACACTAGCATATGAAGCCAGACTTAGAAAACCTGCATCTTCAGCCAAGTGTTTTCTGGAAACCGCACCAGCTTCTGGCGGAACGACTTCCTCCACAGACACATTACAATAACATCAGCAAACAGCTAAAATAACATCCAGTGTTGGTGAATGGATTCAAATTGTGTGTGGCTAACGTGAATGTAAAAATACATCTGTGTGTATGTTACAGTATGTAGGACAAAGAAGTCCCAGTGGGATTTTGGAGCATTTCAGACAAACTGTCAGGGGATACAACTGGGATAAATTATACATATTTTCACATGAATTTAATAATAGAAACCCATAGATTTAAGAGAATACATTTAATAAAAACACTGCTTTCACAGAGCAGTTATATAGTCACACAAACCAGTTTTTCATTTTGAAAAATGAGTTAATCGCATCTACCAAAATCCAGACAATTTGTTTGGCTTAAATTATATTATGTTTTATTGCGTTCTATTCTAGTGATGTAGTGTGACTTACTTTGGCAGCAAGCGAGAACCACTTTTATACCAATTTCTCCATAGTCTCTGACGATCTGAAACAACACAGAAACACAGAGCAAAAGGTCAGACACGGCATAATTTCATTAGTCTGACAATTCAATTTACACTAATTGAATGCCTGAGGAGCTAAATGAGAAGGAAAGAAACAGAGGGATGAAGTTCAAATTGTTGAAGGAAGAGATGAGGAAGGCAAAGCTCAAAGTGATGGTTAAACAGAAAGAAGATATGAAAAGATAAAGATAAAAAGGATCCGAATCAGCAGTCTTGTATTTGCTTTTTACTACAGAACCAAAGATACCATTTTAAGATCCTGAATGTCACAACAGTTAAATCCTGTGCCAACCGTTTCATCTGGATTGCAATAAATTTTGTTAATATAATAGTGAGTCAATTGAGCATTTGGAAATATTGAGAGGAACTTTATTGTTTGGCTTTCAACTGTTCACATGTTTGTTCCAAATATGTCTTAAAAAGAGATGTTTAGATTAATTTCATATAACAAGAACACATGACAGAATTTCTTTTTGTGTCTTGTTCATTTTGTAAAAATATTAGACACACAAATGTAGAAATTTAGAACGGTTGCCTAATTTAATGTATATACAAATGCACATTTACAAGAAATTGAGTTTTCAATCCATTAAATGTAAGAAAACAAAATATGTACAAGTTACTTAAACCCTGAACTAGCAAATTAAATGGATGTTTGATTATTACAGAGGACTTATGGGAGACTTGTTTTGTGTGTGTATGAGTGTAAATGTGACATATCCATACGCTGCGTAGTGTCTTGACTCCCACAGTATCCAGGAAGTTTACAGGGCTGAGGTCCAGGATGATGGCTCTGGGGAGTGAGGGGTCGGGCTCAGCATCCACATCAATGACGGCTACATCCTTGTGCTCCTCCCCCTCTGGCTCCCCCTCCTGGTTAGGAGGAGACATGACACAGTGCAAAGAGATGTATGAGATGTCAAGATTTCAAACAAGTTCTGTTGGTGCTCATTCAGCAAGGTGCAGAGAAAGATAAAATTAAAAATTATTCTGATGTGAAGAAAACTTATTTTTTGCATCAATTAAATATCATGTCTCTAATCCTCCTCACCATGTTTGTTTTGTTCTTCTTGGCAGCCTTCTTGGCTTTCTTGGCAATTTTCTGCTCATGCCTCTTCCTTTTAGCCTCTAGTTTCTTCTTTGCTGACAGGATCTTAGTAATGTCAATGCCAGACTAAAAGAAATAGAACAAAAGACAATCACACCTGTTAACAGTGAAGTTAAATCCTGCTTCCTCCTGAGGTATTTATTATGGCTTTAATTATGTTTAATTATGGCTTAATACTTTGCTTCATACACTTTTTTATTCCTTTGTCGCTCTTTTCAACAAGCAAACTATCTTAAGCAAAAACATTGCAGTTTTAAAGGGCGTGTTTTCACCTGTTCTGGATAATTAGACCTGCTCAGGTTGAAGTTGGGCGGTGCTATGCTGGAATGATGTGAGGTCACCAAACTTGATGAACCAATAAGAATGTTAAAGTAAATAAAATAAGTGCAATCCCCTGTGTGGATGCACCATGAGTGTACCTTTAAATTGCACAAATTCTTTAAAACACATGATCGATGTGTACTTTAGTTATTATTATAGGATATGAAGCTTAGCGAAAGTTCAGTCAGGAAAACTATCTTTTGCATGCCAAGTGTAATTCTATCGCTCATACCTCCCTGTCATTCTCATTTCTCAATACACGGGGGGCGTAGTTTGAGTTTCAGCTGCCACCAACTAATCACTTCTACCCAATAGCATGGCGACTCATTTTCATTGTCAGCCCATCATCTGGTTTCTGTCTTTTTAAATATGTCCCTCTCTCTCTGCCTTAGTCTGGCATGCTACTGTTATGCGCACCCCTCCACCTCCCCATCTACACCCAGTCTCCACAGGATCGCTGCTGCCGTCACTTCATCAGCTATCAGCCTCATCCAAAGTCATCTATCACCACCACCAGTGTCTGGCCTCCATGGGGGGGGAGGATCTATCTCGCAGCTGCTCAGGGATGATGTCCTTGTGGAGTACAAGCGCCAAAGATTCTATGACTATTATTTCTATCTGTATAATAAACATTATCTTTTCTCTTTCAATTGTGTGAAATAAACGAGCAAGCAGGAGGAGTATTCATAAATGTGAAGAGAGTTTGCATCAATGATTCTGTAAAGATTCTGAAAACAATTACATTTTCCTGGAAAGTCCAGCGGAAAAACATGTGAAACATGTTGGAAGAAATGATAAACAGCAGCAAAACAAATGTTTGCTCATTACCAGATACAGAAACACAAATATTTACCTCAGACAGTTTAATCAGTTCAACTAAACAAATGCCTCAAAACAAAACTAAACATAAACCAACAGAGCAGGCATGTCAGGTAGCAGCAATGTAAGTGGACGCACCCACTTACATTACAGGAAAGGAAATTATAGGAAAGTCTCACTGGCTCTGGAAAGTTGGTGCATTAGTTTGGGGAATCTGGCAGAAAGTAAACATAAATAATAAAATACAAAGTTTGTTTTTTTTCTGCATTCCACAACTGAAGAACACAAGTTAATTATACTAAAGATTTTAAATGATCATTTTAACTGAAGCAACAGATTAATTCCTAACAATTTGTAATCCTTATTTATTCCAAGGAATGCTGTATATGTTGATGTTTTTACCTTGTAGTTTTGAATTGAAGCTGGTTAGGTAGACAAATGCTTTAAGTTTCAAAGTCAAAGCCAATAGACAAAAAAAAATCCTTCCAGAACGACCGCAGGCATCATTGAAGTCAGCTAATATTCTTGGTTTGGGTTTATCTGCCATTAGGAAACATACAGTATAAATATTCCACTGCTGCTGAAAATCTGTGCCCCCAAAAAGGCTGATTTGCACTAAACCAAAGATATAGAAGTGCACTACATCAGTGGTTTAATGAAAAAGATTAACTTTCCAGCTGTATAGTACACGGAGGAGAGATAACTGCCCTTCAAGCCTTTGTGCTGTTAAAATATACATGAACACACTGAAATCTCTGACAGCACCAGTCAGGTCTGCAATATGATCTATAGCTGATCTACAGTGGCTGACACTGCACTCTTTTTGAGGGAGTGCAAATGAAGCAGCGGATAATTTAAGGATCCTATTTGTATTAAAATCATCTTCATGTAAACTATTTTTTATATCACGTGTGTAGAAAACAACATTTGCGATCACTATAGACTAATGAAACCAGGAAATGGAAATGTCCAGTAAATTCTAAATGGTCATCAGCCATCAACAGCCAATCAGATTTTCATCCTTTTGTTATTGTGATTTTGTTTCATCATTAAAACATCTGTAAGGCAATCGCAAAGTGGATCAGGATTAGATTACAGTCATTCAAATCTTTCCAATGCTCCAAAACATGTAATGCAATTGTATGAAAGAGCCTTCATGAAAAAAAAAAAAAAACAATTTATGATTTGCTTCTAAAATCTTCTCTTACTGCATCACTAGTTGATAAAATTGCAGCACTTAGCATCCCCTTACAAAACTGCAACTCATCAGCTGAGTCACTGGCAGTGAGAACAAGCAGTAAGTGATTCCAATATCCCCAGCACCTTTCACTATTTCATGAAAAAGAATCCCCAAATTTGAGTCATCATCCTGCCACAGCGACTGGTGGAGCATCAAAACACTTCTCATCCAGATCCAAAAATTACCAGAATTTATCTGGTGGCAGTTTCTCACCTTGTAAACAAACCTGCAGCCTCTGCCAGTCAACGACAGCTCTATAAAGGCTTATTTGCGCATCAAATATCAGAAAGGAATAAGCGACCCAGAGGCTTTGACGTGCTGACATTTAAATGAACGAGACGTTCCATTATCTCCCTCCCCGATTCAATCTCTGCCTCTCACCCTCCCTCCATCTTTTGTCATCCTTTTCTAACTTCCCTCAATCTGTCTTCCCATTTACCCCAAAGAGCTGTGACAGGGGAGGAGGAGGAAGAGAGGGGGGGAGAGGAAGGAGGTGTTTAAACAAAAGTTGAACAGAAGAGGGGAGAGGAGAAAAGAGTGGGATGACATGTTGAACAATGTCTGTCACGGTTGTGATGCGTGAATTGGTGAAATGTCAGGTCAGTTATTAGTGTGTCAGAATTAATGTTTGTAAGAGAGGAGATAATTGTACGGAAATCGTGACGAGAGAGATTGTGGCAGGAGTTGGTTCTTTCTTTCTGTGTGTGCGTGTGTGTGTATGTGTGTAGTTGTAGTGTATTTATATCTGTATGTTGTCCATCATGGTGTATTTGTATGTCTGATACTATTTTTAAGGGGCGTCCATATTAACTTAAGTATTCTTGTGCATCTTCGTGCAAACTCATTTTATTTTTAGATCTTGAGAGGGAAGATGTTTTATTACTCCTCACTGCTTCACTTACTTTTACTTAGAGCTGTTTGAGACTTGAGATCTAGTTTGGGGGTTAGGGTGAATATCAGGTTTAGGTTAGGTTAAGGGATGGTGTGTGTGTGTGTGTGTGTGTGTGTGTGTGTGTGTGTGTGTGTGTGCGTGTCCTCACCTTCTCTCCCAGGGCATCTTGGTACATCTCAGCATTGGCAAAGTAGAGGGTGGCAGAGGAGCGGAAGATCAAAACACCTGGCACCTTTTTCACCTAAAATCAATCAGATAATCTATCAATAAGTCATAAAAATAACAATTCTTGTTGCTGTTTTTATTAGCTGAGAGGAAATTAACATTGGAAAAAACATAAAAGCATAACACCGCATTCATTTATGGAGGAATTCATTTAAAGGTACTTTGGCAGCTCAATGCTAACGCCAGGATACAATTCATGCTGATTTTTTTTACCATGTTCACAAGCGTAGTAGATGCTAACGTTTGCTAATTGGTACTAAACACAAAGTACAGCTCAGGATTATGGGTAAGTCTGTCCCAACGTTTAACATGATAATGGTGCTGGATGACAAGTGAAGAGATCACCAGAATTATTATGATTCATGCAGGGGGGAACATGAATATCCAAATTTTATGTCAATCCATCCAATGGTTGTTGAGACATTTCACATTAAACCACAAATGTAAACCTCATGCTGGCGCTAGAGCGACAATCAGAGATCATCAAAATCATCATTGAATCATTAATATCTGTTAGTAACTGGACCTCCTGGTGGTGCTAGATGAAAAGTCAGAGGATCACCAAAGTCGGTAGGATTTATTGTCTGGGTACCACAGACATCTTTATCAAAATTCATGGCAATCCTTCTGATAAGAGTCAACTGACCGACAGATAAACATTGCTATCCCTGTAGAGCCAAGCTGCTAGTGTGGCTAAAAACACTGACAGGCAACATAAACTTAACTGTATTCATATTGTAATTGTAAATTTTAATCACCCCGTGCTATTTTAAGGTAATGAACAAGAAGTTACATCTCACGATTGACTGGATGTGATAGTAAAAACGAACCTTTTGGATGAGAGGCTATACGTCTTCAAGAATCTTAAACAAGTCCAGTTATTCATGACTTTATATTAAAGAATACAAAGAAATAATGACATCTGTCTGCAAAAACCAAAACAAATGTACTGTCCAGGTTTTGTTTGTACTTTTCTATGTTGAAATCATCTGCTGTCGTCATTACCATTACGAGTGGACGACGAGGCGAGCTGAGGTCAGTATGGAATAAAAATAAAGATGTGAAATAACGTTTTACATTATATCAACACACAATGCAGGGGTGAGGTCGAGCACTGGTTGAAGTGCAGTGAGGTCTGATTAGACACTGAGTAGTACAGTACATAACTCCCATTAACATCTCTATATTTAGCTCTCGGCTTTAATGTCAGGGACAAAAGAAACTGAGGGACAGCTGTGCTTTATAAACCGCTCTGCTACAGGCGGTGTTTACTGACACTTTGCATTTGTCATAACAACACACTCTTATTATTCTGTCTGTTTGTGGACCAGTGCTCACCCTCATTCCTGCTTTCAGGTTATTTGAATATATTGAGCCATACCTGACTGTAGTCCTCCTCAGGCCTATAAATATCTGTGCCTGGGACCTGCCCTAACAGGGAGTATTTAGGTCTGTAAAACACACAAAACAAACAACTGTATGAACAATGTGTTGTTCATGTTGTGATCTGAAAGAGAAGGATTGAGTTAATTGTTGGGTGAGGTGAAAGCTGAATGTTCAACTTGACAAACTATCCTGCTGAATATGTGTGTTGTTATTAGTGTATAATTATGGGTGTGTGGGTCCCATGGCCATGTGTTCCTACAGCTGTGTCCTGAAGATGACGGTAAGCATAGAGAAACCGATGGCAGCCGCCAGTCCCATGTCAGGGTTGAACAGCACGGTGAGGATGAAAGTGACCACCCAGATCACCTGGAGAGAAGGAGAGAAGGTCAGTGATCAGTAAAACAAGACTACAAGCTGAGCAACGATTTATTATAATGCTCATTAAACGAGAAGCAAAAGTGTTGGTTGGATGTAAAATGCAGCTAATATTCTTAGATGCTTAGTAGTGGTGTATGTGTGAGAGAGTTTAAGTCAATTGTGGCAACTCAAGAAAGGCAAATGCAAGTTCATTTGTTTGGAAGCTTTCAACAACAAGGGAATTCAAAAGGCCATAATCTAAATGGTCAAAACAGCTTAATCAGTTAAAGCTGTATTTGATCAGCCTCAGGTACATTTTCTCACTTGTATCTTTGGTGCAGTCATGTCATGTTAGCGGAGAGGGAAGAACAGAAAAACCTTGCATTTTTGTGATTTATGACACATTCTAAATGGAAATTAAGCCTAAATTTGCTGTTTTATATTCATAGCAATTTATTCACAGCTGAAACCCAACATACAAACAATGTAAAGTTCCTTTTTAATATATTGAATATATTAATAGCCTTTTTACACAGAACACATTTTGACTCGTCACAGTAGGAAAAAAACAGGTGTAAATAATACAATAATGATGGTTGAATTTTATTTAACTGCTTTGGTTTAAGTGTCTTGCTAATGCGCATACTGCTAACTGTCACACTGTTATGGTTGTAAGTGATTGGGGACAAAATCCAGAGTCCTTGTTTCCAGTAAAAATATATTTAAGAGTTTATCTGAAGATAATATGAGGCTTCAGCTGTCTGAGTTAGTCAAATAAAGTGAATATCTTCCACAGTTACAGTCATTTTAGCAAAAAAATCCCTCTTTGTGTCTTGAGGGACAGTGTGTCCCTGCTCAGCTGCCGTGGAAGTATAGTAACAAGACTTAGGCACTAAAAAGACTGTAACTTTGAAAGATATTGACTTTATTTGACTAATTTGAACAGCTGAAGCCTCATATTAGCTTACAGCAAGATAAACACAATGTTTGTTTGGCCATCTGACTATTGTTTTAGGACAGACTTGAAAAATTGTGAACCCGTCCTTTAAAGAGGAACTATACAGTGTTTGTGTGTACTATATGGGGTTTCAGTTGATAACAAATTGCTCCAAATATGAAATAGCAAATACAACTGTAACTGTACAATTAGGATGCAATTAGCATGATAGCATAATAACTGTACCCTAACTGTATTAACATGCTGTAACCATGCTAACATTAACAAGCCAGAATACCAGAGTATGTTTGTTATAATCTACAAGTTCATCTCAGGCTGACAGGACAGGATCATAAGGGGTACAGTGAAGAAAATTCCCTAGAGCCACGGTGGTGTAGTGAGTTTATTAATTATGTGCTGTAGATGGCAGGCAGCGTCTCGTTCTTTCCTGCTTTGCATGGAAACTAGATTAACGGCCAGTACTGTTTATCTGACAGACTCCAGTATGTCGCAGATAGCTGGTGAAGCGCAGTGATATAAAATAATATTTAATGGAAAAAGAAACAGATATGCTCATCAGTGCAGTACATCCTGACGCAAAAATGTTAATGATTATCTTCTCAAAACACTAACCATTTCCTTGTCTGCTTTTAGGTACACTCACCATGTCTACTCTGTTACTCTTCCACAGTGCGGGGATGTCCATGAATTGCTTCATCATGCCATGGAGGTTGACATAGATGATGGCGGCCAGCACTGCCTGCAAAGTGAGTCAAATATTAAGAGGCATATAGTTTTAAATCATGAAACATGAAGTAAGTTTGTTTGAGAATGTATTACAATCTGAATGATGCTTGGATTTAAAAGCCTGAAATGAGTCTGTGGTGTTTTACATAAAACAAAATAAACCATTAAACCCCTTTTTCATGTTTTTGGAAGTTTTATTCTTCTGTTTTAACACAGCGTTTTATTAAACATAATCCTCATATCATGTCATGCTTTACAGCCTCTAAATTTATGCAATCCTTCAAAGTGTTTTTCCTGGCAGATGACCCTACTGTCTCAGCCTGGATCTCAGCCTGCCTTCCTGCTCTCTCCAACAGTCTGCACTACTTTCACCAAACACATTGCATCTGTCACTCGGTCATGTAGCTTCATGTATCACATAAAGTTCAGATCTTTTCCGACTGAGTATGCCACTCAACTCCTCGGACAGGCACCGATCATCTTATGCTTTGACTACTGTAACACCCTTCTGGCAGGGCTGCCAGTGTGCACAGTACAATCAGCCAAAAACTGCTCATGTCATTGCCGTCGTCATTACTTCCCACTGACTCTAAAGCTCGCATACAGAGTGGCCACTAGCACTGCACCCACCTACCTGAAGTCTCTCATTCCGGTTTATGCACCTTCTTGTTCACTACAATCCACAAATGAACAATGAGTAGTCCTAGTGTCACAGCATGACTGGAAATCTCAATCTATCTTCAAAATCAAACTCAGTTTAGTCAGCAGAATCCCCCTCTGTCTTTAAAAATCGCTTGAAGACCTACAGCTTTGAGAGTTCCTCTCTCTCTCTCACAAAATCTTATTTGCTACTTATATCTTCATGCACCTGCAACCTTGTGACACATATGTCAGGTGAAACTCTGTCCAGTCTTAGGTCATCAACACTTTCTTTCACATACAGTTACACACATTCACATCTGTCCTTTCAGGACAAGTGCAGTCTACCACTGCTGGCCTGAACTGGAGCACTATATGTCTTGCTCAGGAGCACCTCAGCAGCAGATGAGGGATGGGAGAGTGTTGCATGACAGAGTGTAGGATTCTTCTAAAGCACTCAGACATACATACATGCACACATACGGTGCATTCATTAAGTACATACACACCAACAATGTGGCAGAGAAAACTTAAAAGAACCAAGGAGGGATTATTACAAACATATTCACAATCAGACTTGGACACAAGCTTATGCTTATGCTTGTGCACAGATGTGAACAAGCAAACATCCACCCACCCACACACACACACACACACACACACACACACACACACACACACACACACACAGTACCTTGGGCAGATCTTCAAAGAGAGCTCCAATCCAGAGTGCGATGAAAAGGATAACCATTGCTGATAGAGCCCCAGCAACCTGCAGTGAAGAGAAAGGTGCGATGAATGGAAATGTAGATGAATGATGTAGTGATTATTAGAGTGAATTGGTACATGATTGTAAGTAGAGTCAAGGCCTCATCAGCTCTCTTCTCCTCTCCTCTCCTCTCCTCTCCTCTCCTCTCCTCCTCTCTTCCTCTCCTCCTCTTTAATGGGCCTTAACTGATTAATGATGTTGTCACACTAAATCAGTTTAGCCTTTCAGCGATTCTGTGTTTGTGTAGCTGGAGATTGACAGTATAAGTGAAAATCGATTCCCTAAGTGTTTTTTAATGTCGCCACTTATCAGAGTAACATTAATTATGACCAGCTTTTTAACCTTTAAGATCGTTCAGGTGTGTAGCTACAGGCAGAGGGATGTGTTGGGATGAAAATGCTGATTTGAAAAATGATCTGGGGAAATGTTGTTAAAATGTTTCTCAGTTGTGTGGAATAATCTCAGGAGAAGAAACAAATTTCATGTAAATTACATGTTTAAAAAAGTTATCCAGGCTTTATAAATTGAACTTTATAGTGGTGCAACAGTATCAAGATGAGTATTGATCTGATAGTTGATCTGTTTTTTGGGGTCAAAGGTTACTGACGGCCTGTTATTGTACGAAATAAGAAACAAACATTTTAAGATCTAATATGAGGAGTTGAAATTAATCTGAATTAAACTGATGTGTAGTTTTGTAGGATGTGGTATGTTTTTGATCATTCTGGTCAAAGGGTCAATTCACTCAAATGACAAAAAACTCATATTTTCACACTTTATTTGTTTTGATTTGGAGATGTCTGACTGAGATTTCTGCCTCTAAACCAATACTGTGAATGGATTTTGATTTGCAGTGCTCACACCACTGAAAAAACAACTCGGTACTCTGGATGATCAACAGAACTTGCTGTCGACAGTCTTTAAGTGAATGTGCTTTTCAGTGAGATGGTGTAAGCCTGTGTAACAGTAATCTACGTTACAGTAACAATTCACCATGGATACCGCAGGGGGTAAGTGAAAAAATGTTGTTGTTTTTTTTGTTGTTGTTTTTAATTTTGGTGAACTGACCCTTTAAAGTTCAAATAGCCTACTTTTTATGTATTAATATCTCAAACTAGACCTTATTTTCTCATCACATTCTTAACCTGCTTTGCTAAAGGGAACTTGGGTAGAGTAATGTCCACTCATACCAACCTGAGTCTTCCCTCCTGTGCTCTCCTGAACCATGGTACGAGACATGGAGCAGCTGATGGCAAAACACTGGAAAATTCCTCCGATGGAGTTACTAAGACCCAGGGCGATTAGTTCCTAAAACATGAAAAACATACTATTTATATACAATATATCGCCCTTAAAACAGCTGTTGATCCGTGTATCCATCCATCACCTCCCTACCTGGTTGCTGTCCACCTTGTATCCATATTTCAGGGCGAAGATTCGTCCCAGTGAGATGGCGATGCCGTAGCCAACCACAGCCAGAGCGAAGGCGTCCCCGATCACCTGACTAAACAGAGAGGCATCTGGGAAAACAGGTGGCTGGAGGCTGGTAGACACAGACAGAGACATCCATCATTACAAATACTTCATTTCTCACGTGTAAACACACATTCTTGTATGTTTGCTGTGTGTGTGTGTGTGTGGGTTTCTCACCCTGAGGGAATCACTCCCACCACATCCACATCATATTTGCCTTTTAAGTTAGCTTGCCAGGAGACTACCGTAGCAATAACGACCTGGAGAAATTGATAATAAAAGAGATGTATCAGTGGATGCTTAAGTGTGTTTATCTCTGTAGAGAACTATCTGTCTACAGATTATATTTAAGTGCAAACACATATTCCTGTATACTCACACCAAGCAGCTCTACAGGTATAGGAACAGGTAGTTTTTTACTCAAGTATGCATTGAGCTCCTTAGCGAGAATGAGGCCAACTATGGTGACAATACTGACAACAAGAGTCCCGATGTTCGTCTCTGGAATGAGATAACACACCTCCACCACAGTCTGGGAAGAGAGAAAGAATTGTAAAAATTTACACCACATTGCATAAATGAAAACGAAATGGTCATCTTAGATTCTTGTAATTCCAGTAAACAAATAAAACCACCGCTGAAATGGCTGTCAGCTCGACTGACTTGTTAACATAAGCGTACATTAAAGAGGGTCAACAAGGGTGACTGATGAGACAGACTAGAAAAAGTATTTGAACACAAGAGATTGTAACACTTTCCAGAAAAATCTTAACAATGTTTAACAGTGAATATGCAGAAATCATATTCCAAACCCCAAAAGCTTTTGCAGGGGTGCTGAAACAGTTAATTGATGAATTGACTAACCCATCAATAGAATCAATCAATTATCCTTTTAAGTTATTTATCCAGAACAAATTCCAAAAGTTTTCTGACTCCAGCTTCTTAAATCTGAAGATTTGCTGCTTTTCTGAGGTTATTATCATTGTAAGTTGAATACTTTCGGGTTTTAGGATGTTTGTTGGACAAGAAAAGAAATTTAAAGATGTCACTATGAAGGGCATTTTTATCTGACATTTTACTTAAAGATAAATCCAAAAAGAGTCACTTTGTTAAATTTAACATCATTTGTAGAAGTGAGCAAGTGTTAATGACTGCGGCTTTGTTCTTTCTTACGTATAACAATGAGAAGGGTCCGCTGTGTCTCAAAGGGCTGATGCCAAAGGTATATTTGAGCTGTGACACAATGACGTGGATGGCAGCTCCTGTGGTGTAACCTCGGACCAGCGGGTCAGACAGGTAGGTCACCACGAAACCGAACTGGACCAGACCAAGCACAATCTACAAACATACATTAACACAGATTATAAAACACACAGAGATTAACATGAACACATGAAGTCAGAGCTTCACGTCTAAAGAATATTTGAAAACCAATTGATGCCTCAGCATCGCTTGTGAGTGTGTTAGATAGCTTGCAACTATGGGTAGCCTGTGTCCTTCTACATTATGACACAAACACTAGACATTTATAACATTAAAACGAACATTTATGGGATTACAAACATGTTTACTCATAGTTGAATGACGGTGTGTAGCATTACAGCTGCACAAGTAAACTGTATGGGATTTAAAGATCAGAAAATATATCAAGTAGTAGTTTTTAAACATATCAATAAATTCTGTATTTGCATGGTATTTCATCTCATTCATTGATGTTTTCCCTGTTAGCAGCAGGTGCCTATTGATGGTGATTACAGCTACTACTGACCAGATTGTCATAATATGTTTGACTTGTGCACAAGAAACATCAAAATCTAATGAGATGACTACTCCCTAATGTCTCCCAATTATTAGACTTCCACACCAGTGTTTAGTTTGTTCAAATATTTACCTGGAATATCCCAGACAGGAAGGTGACCGCTGCCGCTATTTTGACCCTCTCTGCATCCCGGGTAAAGGTGTCAACTTCACTCGAGTTGGTCTCATTATCCCATTTCATGAATTCTGAGTCTGGGGCTAAACGTTCTGTCACCCCACCTATCATCACACTCATCACCGCATATGTTCCTGGGGAAGGGAGATATGGGTAAAAATACACATCTCAGTTGCCTAGCATTACAGAATCAATCTATATTTGAAAACTGGACATTGTCATAACATCTGGAAACACACTGAAGATATGAAATTAAATCAACCATCAAATCCCCATCTATCAAAATGAACTGAGGTTAGTGTTTAAGTACAAACCAACTGAGATGTGCTTGGATGTGCCGAAGATGAAGTAGATGAGGACGGGGTAGAGGGACGAGTAAAGGCCAAAGACTGCGGGCACAGATGCAAGCAAGGCATAGGCCATACCTGCAGGGACACAAGGATAATTATGATTTACTACAATTCTGTATTTACAGAGAAAGATCCATAGCAATGAGGATATTATCATATAAGTCCATATTATGTAACAAGGTTAAAATGATACAGACACAGTGAGAATGTATGGGGAATGGTCATACATGAGTAAAAATGGTATATATGGACAAGTAGACAAATACACTTCTTAGGAAAAGTGAATATGAAAACAAATTTGAGATATACCAACACAAGAAAGGTTGAAAAATAAGGGAATTGTATGACTGTATTTGTATATTTATCCTGCATCCATAGCAATACATCCATTATTCCCAGTGTGTCTATTTCATATTTTATTTATTTATTTATATTTATTTATTTTTCATATTTATTGTATCTTGATTCTTTAATAATGTAATTCTTGACTTCATTCTGCCTTCATTACATGTTACTGGTATATAGAATTAGTGCTCGTTGTCTGGTTGGTGTTTTCTGGTACAAATCCTGTAGTGCACAAAAATCTGATTTTATTTTATGTTTCCTGCAGACAAACATAAGAGCACCATCTACAGACAAAAACCAACATTCAGCAAAAAAAGACTTAAAATACTTCACAGTGACAAATGTTTGTTGGGAAATGCAATAAAAAGAAGCATCACAACAATGCACAACCTGCAGATTAGCATTTAAAATGAGTAACGTGATGAATAAATTTTCGGATCCCTCCCTCACTCTCCTCTCCTGAACCTCTATCTCACCCTGCGGCAGCTGCATGATCCCCACACTGATTCCAGAGATCAGATCACCCAGGGCGTTTTCTCTGATGGAGTAACGAGGCAGCCACGACACAACAGGAAAACTACCCAACAGGCAGCTCTTCACCCTGGGACCAGAACACCTGAGTACATGTTTCAGAGAGACAGACAGAGTTTTAATATTTAATAGATTATACTAGTGATATGATTTGATATCAGCGGTACATGACAAGTTCATGTCTTTGTTCCAGACTTGTTTTGGCCTCAACAGCTGTCAGTGTTGACTTCATTTTTTCCACCCACCAAAAAAAAGTTAATAAATGATTGTTGCTCCTCTTGGTTTATTTTTGCTTGAACTCAGCAAACCATTGAAGGCCTTATAAAGAGTGAATCATGCATTTGTCACCAAACTTCCCTGCATTTATTAGCCAAATTCCTGATGTAATCATTAAAGAACTCATATAAGCAATGTTCTTATATTTGGAAAAACATGTGTACTGTCGTTGACATGGATATGGTCTTGGCTCTGTTGGTCTAGTTTTATCTCTCTTACTATACATTTTTTTGATACTGGAAAAAATACTTTTATTTTCTTACAGTATTTGACAAGTGACAACATGCATGAGTATTTATGTTGGAAACAACAGACTGGGAAATACCTTTGTATTGTAAAATGTTACACATGCTGTATATAAAAACACAATTAATAAAACAAAACTTTGCATGATTATTTCAAAGCCTGTTGCATGACTACAACATTGTCCTGTGACCTTTTATATGCAACCCACGGTACAACTTTTGCAAGAAGATAATAAGCATTAGATAAAGCAACACTTTGCACAAGTTGTTGATTGTAAAATGATGAGCGAAAAGGGTTTTGTTTGATTTGTGTTTTTTTCAGTCCCACCTGGAAGAAGTGGTAACTTTCAAAAAATTTAAATGTTTAAGTTTGTAATAGAGAGATTAGTTTAGGTGTATAGCAGATGAAATGTAGGGATATTTACCTCAATGAATTTTTGACCTTGTCACATAGAGATGTTTTTGAGTGTGACTTTTCTGCCATCTCTTCCACAGCTTCTTCATCCAGGATCTCCCTGTGGATGCTGTAGCCCCTTCGTCTCATCTCTGCCATGGCTAAAACAAACTGTTATTGCAAGGAAAATGCAGCAGTTACATTTTTAACCTAAAAATATCAACAAAAAAAAGGTTTTTCGTCACATGAAGGAGGAGCAACCATCACTTTTTACTATATCCATCAATTGGCAGCTGTAAAAACTACAATGTTTTATGTATCATGTTAATTTTCTATCCCTATCAAGATCCTTCAGGGACTGAACTGTTGATCTTCACAGGATCAACAGTTTGAAACTTTTGATTATAATTACCTTGTGTGTTCCAGCTGTATCAGAAATGTTTTATTATGTTGAAAATCTTCCAAACTCCAAAGGTTTGTCTATTATGTTTGTCTTGAGATAAATTTTAGTGTAGACTTTCAGAGGAGAAATATAAGGTTTTGTCCTCTAGCCTGATATCTTTTATTCGTTTTTCCAGTTCAGAGCACATAGATCCAGTTCCGAATTTATCTCTGGTCAGAGCTGTAATGAAAATTGTCCAACTAAATTAAAAAAAAGTTCCTTCTACCAAAAGATGGCACAACCCTCTTAATGAAGAATTAATCCTTCCTGTGTGCAGTGGTCTCCAGGCTTCAAATTGAAGTTTTCCATCAGATCCAAGTGGTACTAAACGACAAGCTGTGATTGCTTTTCGCTGCAGCCAACAGAGTAAGTAAGTGGTTTTATTTTAAAATCCACAACGGAGAGGATTCTCTGACCAAGATATGAGGGGAAATATCCCCTGTAAATATATTTCCTCTTGTTCCTCTGTGTCCTCTCTCCTTCAGTTGTCTGAGGGTGAGTAAGTCTCTGTCTGTGTTGTGGCTCCAGTGCTGTGCCTTGAGACCTTGAAGAGGTATTTAGATATGAGATTGGACATTGTTGAGGAGGAAGAGGGCAAAGTTCCTAACTGCCCATGCAGTTGTAGAAGTGCGAGGAAAAGTGGTACAAGTTAGTGATGAGTGTGCATAATATGTACTCGTCTCATCATTTATAGAGTGAGTTAGTTCACTGACTTTGCAGTTATTGTGATAGCTTCTGAATTTATCATATCAATCACTGTTTGCCTCTGAAGAAAACTGTGCAAAAAATACCAAACTGTGAATGTGAGTTTGACTTATGGTTGCAGCATGCTATGCATAAACACAGGAAAGTAAACGAGTGTCCACATGAATATAGACAGAATTGCAGCACACACAGTAATACATATTCACTCTATTCTACACGTTGTATCTTCTATACGTGTGTGATTAGATGAGTCAGCAATTTCAGCCCAGCCAGGGTTGTTTCATGATTACCCGCTTAATCATTAGAGGAGTAGATACTGGTTAACTAAGCAGGACAAACAATACTCTTCCTTAAAGACGCGGTGTGTTTTACAGATTCATCTACATGTGATTTTCCTTTCATTGCTTAATGACAATTTTGTCTCATTTCTTTCCTCCCAGTGAACTGGAGAGCTGGAACTGTCAAATCCATCAGACAAAAACTCAAGACACATGTTCTTAGGCTTATTATGATTATTATGATTATGATTATTATGATTGTGATTATGATTATGATTATGATTATTATTGTCTGTAGCTTTGACTCTAAACTCTTTACTACTACTCTCCTGTGGATTTGCGGAATGTACTGTATATACAGTATAATGCCTCTCTGATCAGCCAGTTAACACAGTTTTACACAGTTGAACTGCACTGTTATGAATTATTTCCATATTTTAAATTTTCTATAAATATTGAACCACAGAAGATATTTTTGCTGCTTGAGTGGTTTTTTGAGGGAAAAACTGAGATGTGATTTTAGCTTTATTTGTCTTTCTTTTTTTTTTTAAGTTATTCCATTCATATTTTATGTTTTAGGGTTTCCTCCACCTTTCCTTTTTTCTGCATAAAACCAGAAACATTTCAATCATTCATCCATTAACTAGCATTATCACAAGGCACCAGTGCATGAGTTCAGTCACCTCATCTGTGATACATCAAGTTTTCACAGTTCAGTCATGCATTTTCCATGTCATAAACCTGACGCTCCAGGGTCTCCATCCCATGTTTCCAAGGGCTGGTTTTCTTCAGCAGGGTGTTTCCCCACTCCACTATCTTCAGCCCCCATGACCATGTGATACCATAGAAAAGAGAGAACACTAAAGGAGGAATCTACTGAAAATTCACATTTATTCTTATGACTGGGCTCTAAATGACAGGAAAACTGAAGCTGTTTGACCATCCCGACAAGCACTTCTGAGTAAGTATACTGGAGCCTTAAGGCACTGGCTTCCTAAATCAAGGATCGTAGATTTGAGTCCTATTTGAAGAGAGTGATATCAGAGTGGTGGCTACACCATAACCCAGAGGTTGGTGGATCAAAAACATCCTCTGCTAACAGTGTTTTTATGGCAGCTGGGTGGCCCTGCAGTACAACAGGGAGGCTGTGACACGGATAACGTCATGCACTGGGTGCATGATAAACACCTTCTATTGTGAATAAAGTGATCCAGTGTATGTATACATTATGTTCAGCATCCAAGCCTATGATTTCCATCTTGTTGATATGAGGTGAAATTAGTTGTATATCTGGAAAAAATCAAACCACATAAAGCCCCAGTGGCCTAATGGATAAGGCACTGGCCTCCTAAGCCAGGGATTGTGGGTTCGAATCCCATCTGGGGTGAGTGGTGCAGTGGAAGTGTGCTTGGCCCATAACCCAGTGATCTATGGATTGAAAGCATCCTCTGTTAATGTTGCTTTCCTGATGGCTGGTGGGCCTTAAAGACATAAAAGTACTTCAGCAATTTAGTCTGCATGTCCATCCAGCCTTTAATACAACCTAATAGCATCTTTTCATTAGACCCTCTCTATCAGCTAAAAATCCATGTCTTTCAAACTCCACGCCCCCAATTTGCAACCCACTGCTACGATGAACTCACCATCCATTGCTGTTATTTAAAACCAACCAATTTGTGCTTTCCACATTGTTGCTGTGTCAAACTCTAGGAAGGGAAGGCCAAGGGATGGCTAAGGCACTGGCCTCCTAAACCAGGGATTGTGGGTTTGAGTCCCATCTGTGGTGACTGCTAACAATGTTTCAGTGGCAACTAGTGGGCTTTAAATACATGTCAGATATTAAAGAGGTGTTCCATCAGTATCTGTGAAGGTTGAGATTAAGCTTTTGTAGGGTTAAACTTCAAAAACATCTTACAATTACCATGAAACGTAATTCGTCCACATAGCTGCCATGGTCAGCGTGACAAATATGAAAGCAAGGGTCCACACGGACATGGACTGTACCCGTGAACCATACATGTGCGAATACAATATAATTCAGGGTTGCCAAGTCTGTGTGACAACACCAGCACAATGGCTTATCAAAACCAACCCAATACCAGAACTCAAAATATGCCTCTGCCATATACACTGCTTTTAAAGTCCAACAGCAGTGCTATCACTGCCAAATGTATTGTAATATCTACAAAATAACACCATAAATGTTTAGTGTGCCAGCATTAAAAGCAGTTTTCCAGAGTTGGGATCAAGAGGCAGGCGCTGGGCAGTGGAGACCATTACAGCTTGTTGTGTGTGTATGTGTGTGTGTACGTGCTGATCTGGAGTCAGTTTGGTAGGATTTGGGTATAAATAAATTATTTCATTTGAAATATGGATTTTTATTCATAGATATTATTCATGTAATTTACATGCAAAATAGGTCTACTCAACCAGCGGACAAAAAATTCAAATCATGGCAACAAAAGTAGCCCAATTGTGCGGGAAAAAACACATGCTTATAGATATGAATATTCTTTCTTGTTGCTGTCATGTATTGTGGATGTCAGCAACAGACTGCAGATGTCGGAAAAACTGTCAGCAAAGACTGTTGAGCAGAAGCATTGTTTATTCACGACATCACTGCTTTTATCTCATGTTCCCTGTGCTTTTAATGCACCAATGTGACATGTTGGCACCCTGTTTTTGTCCCTCAAATTGTGTCTCTACAGTTTTTGTCACTGAAGCCTCAGTAGCCTAATGGATAAGGCACTGGCCTCCTAAGCCATGGGTTGTGGGTTCAAATCCTATCAGGGGTGAGTGACACAGTGGTTGGTACGTCACAAACATTCTCTGACAGTGTTTTACTGGCAGCTGGTTGGCCTTCCCAATACCAAAGTACCCAGGTACCTGTTAAGACCACAAGAGTGTGGAGGTTTATCAGAGCTCACTGGGATGGTCTTAATTTATAAGGACATCACATCACTCGCACAAATCCATATAGGCTACTGTCCATGGCCCAATCAAGCTCAAATGATTTGTTGGAGTAGGATCAACCAAACAGTATTACAGTTACAGTCAGATGACAGTAAAAAATGCACATTCAGGGTTAGCAGTTAGGTTAACCCAGTGTGGGTTAAATGGACGGTGTGTTAGCATTTTTCTGACATGGGACACACTTGCCTACCACCTGGTGTGTGAACACACTCTTAAGTGCTCAAGACCAGAAGTGTGGGTACTGGGATGGACCCAAAGACATGTCAGTTCCCTAAAGAGGTACTCCAGCAATTCAGTTTCCATAAAGTTGGAGACAAGCACAAGCATTGTTGGTTCACTACATCACTGCTTTTGTCTTGTGTTCCCCATGTTATCACTGCTTTGCTGTGACATGTTTGTTCCCTATTTGCTCCCTTATGCTCCCCTCTACATTATCTCTCCACAGCTTGTGTGACTGAAGCCCCAATGGCCTAATGGATAAGGCACTGGGCTTCTGAGCCAGGGATTGCAGACTTAAGTCCCCTCTGGGGTGACTGACAGCAGAGTGAAGTAGCGAAAGTGTGCTGGGCACATAACTCAGAAATTGATGGAACAAAATCATCCTCTGCTAGAAGCTATTTACTGGCAATTAGTTGGTCTTAAAGACAAGCCAATTACTTTAACCAGATACTCCACCAATTTGGTTTCCATAAACTTGGAAGATTGAGATATGTTGAGTTTTAGTCTCCATGGCTCAAACTTGAAAGACACTGGATCAAACAATTCCCATAAAGCTTAAACTGTGTTGCCCACATGAGCATAGTTGAAGGGTCAGTGTGACTGAAATGGCAGCAAATATCTCTAACCTGTGGACCATATACACTGACTGCACATGTCAATACAAGGACACCCAATGTAGGATAAAGAGAACTGTAAAGTATTACAGTTTTGTTGTGTTATAAATTGGAGCCTGCTGAGCACAAGCATTGTTGCTTCACTACATCACTGGTTTTGTCTTGTGTTCCTCATCTTTTCACTGCTTTGTTGTGACTTGTTTGCTCCCCATTTATGCCCCTCTCTCAACTGTCTCTAAACTGTCTCTGTCTGTACACATAGACTGCACACCGACTACACGTGCGAATATGTTTGCACACAAAAGACAACAAATATAGTATAAACAGAACTGCAAGTCTATTGGCTGTTCACCATCATGCTTTTGTCTTGTGTTCCCTGTGTTTTCAGTGCTTTGCTGTGACACATTTGCATCCTGTTATTTCTGTGTCTCTCTTAATTGTCTAAATTGTCTCTCTACAGTGTCTATCATAGAAGCCCCAGTGGCCTAATGGATAAGGCACTGGCCTCCTAAGCCAGGGATTGTGGGTTCGAGTCCCATCTGGGGTGACTGACAGCAGAGTGGCGCAGCGGAAGCGTGCTGGGCCCATAACCCAGAGGTCGATGGATCGAAACCATCCTCTGCTAGCAGCTTTTACTGAAAGCCCACTGGTTTCATACACAGTCTTCAGACTGACACAGTAGCATAAATTAAACCCACATTTGTTGTTGCTCTGAATGGGTCAATGATTGGAACTGATTAGGAGTTCATGATCCTCATCCTAACCGAGGTCACACACTGATCAGAGGACAAAAACATATACTGTCAAAAAAGATGTAGCATCTGTGCCATCATCCATAGGGTAGTAAAAGAACAATTTGAAAAGTGATTTAATTTAGGTTTTTCATACATCTACATGTTTTGCAGTTTTAGGTTTATATCCCAGGTACAGGATTGCTTTTT